>NW_027210663.1:1557500-1987500 GCF_029030835.1 Brachyistius frenatus
CTCACGTGAAAAGGTGCTTTTCCAGTCAGACACTGATACACGATAGTACCTATGCTCCACAGATCAGCCTTGGCATCATAGTTCTGGGACATGATGACCTCTGGAGCCTGTGACCAGACAAACACAGCTTACAACTTAGTGGCACAGTGACATTACTCTGTGCTGGCACAGGACACCAGAGTAAGAGACCTTAATACTTACCATGTACATGGGAGAGCCACACAGCGTGGCTGCCATTGTGTTTGTCTGGAGATGACGTGCAAACCCAAAGTCAGCTGGAGGAGGTTGAAATAAGGTCGGGGAAATACAGTGGAGTTTGTTTGAGTGTTCATTTTCACATCTTGTACAATCAATTCTTCTAATACGCTGCTGGTTGAAGTCGTTACCTATCTTAATGCTGCTGCTGACGGAACTGGACCTGCGCCCCTCTGGATGGCAGAGTAAAATGTTCTGAGGTTTGAGGTCTCTGTGGAGGATGTCTTTGCTCTGCAGGACCTTCATGGCCTGAGCAATCTGCTGCAGGAACACACGGATGGTGTCCTCACTGAGCGTGCCCTTAGCTGTCGGTCAGGGGGATGGAATATATTGGATGATACAGGAAAAAGACAGCATGATAGCATATAGAACATTTACTATATTGCATTATTGTAAAGATACATGAGGAGCTTATTCAAGTGAGATTTGAATGGAAAACACTAGCATGTACAGGAATGCTGCAGGGTTACCAACAGATATCTGAAAAATACCTGGAAACCGAATGATAATTAATCTAATTGTTGTCATGACGATTAAGTTTGTAGCAAGTTGTAGCCCTGGATTCTTCTTAAAATGTTCAACTGACTTTGTTTGTTCTCAGTCTCATCAGACCTTCATATGATGTAAGGTGAAAATGCACAACTCTAATCGCATCAGCGTCACACTTCTAGGAGGACAATTTTGTTTATGAGGCTTCGTTTGGAAATTAAAGTCAAGGCTGCCTGACACGCTACCACCCCCCTCCGCCGATCCCCCCTCTCCCAGTACATCCAGTATTTCTAGCAGCCGTGTTTTTCCATTGGAGGACAGGGGATAAGAGAGTGACAGATGGGTGAGGTCATGTGGGTGCTCTGTGAACATTGTGACTGAATGTTGTGCTGCAAATAGCTGTACATGCCTTCTTTGCAGGGACAGAATGGGCAACAATATGATATAAGAAACGGTAGCTGGAATTAGACCGACTTAAATACACACATCGACACTATCAAGGTACAAGTAGCCTGAGGAAAATCAATTGCATGCCCTCAGACCATGTCATCATATTCTAAATTGTGGTGTGAAACTTGGGGAAATATTCTCGAGTTTAAAAAAAAAAAAAAATTATTCTGAAAAAGTAAATGTAGTGAGACCAAAAGATGCACAGAAAACCTACTGTATAAAAAATAAAAACTGGGATTTTTTTTTTTTTTAGCCCCTCATTTTGTGCTAATTTCTGCACAATTTGTAGGAAAATCATAGAAAAGGAACCTCCGGCTGAAGAGGTTTAATTTGATCTGGGTTAAGTACTTAGTGATAGTTTACCCACTGCTGGAACTTCAAACCTGACTTTTATGGTGGTACTGCTTTGCTAAAACCCTATTATTCCTTCAAAACACTGAAAAAGCTCAGCTTAGAAGCCACACTGACCCACCAAGCTGCTTAAAACCTGTTTACAAGCAACCAACTGTGACACAGACCCTCTCATGCAACACTCAGTACTAGTGTGATATAAATGTCCCCATTTTTGCTTTGACCACAAGTGAAATAGAAAAACTTTAATTTAGTGTGATGTGAGCTATAAGTCTTGTCTTATGCAGCAAACTCACAGTGAAGATAATCTGCCAGGTCGCCTCCATTACAATACTGAAAAGACAAGTAAGACTGGTCTCAGCAGAAGCTTCATTACCACATAAAAACAGAGCAGTAATTACCATTTCTAAAACAACTCACCTCCATGACAAGGTACACACATCCCCCAATTTCCTGGTGAGAAAACAAACAAGCAAACAAAAACAAGCTAATTATCTGCAACTTAACTCAGATTTTTTTTATACGGCACCTTTCACACAAGCATGCAGGCCAAAGTGCGTAACATTAAAACAACAAACAAAATAAAAGCAAAAATAAACAATACATCAATTAATTTAAAAAGATCAAATAAAACGCAGGACCAAAATTACAACAACAAAACAATGTGTTAAAATTTCAATAATAAAAATAAAATAAAAAAACAAGGATCAATTTAAAAGCCAGATTAGAGAGTTTTTAGTTTCCCTTAGAAACTTATTTGATGGTTTAGTGAATAAATGGATAAATATTTGGTAAATACAGAACATTTTATTAATGTAAAGAGATGGGGAATTAAACAAACAATCCATCAGTGCCGTAGCAGCTTTGCTCCAGGTTACACAACAAGTGACACCAGCTCACTTCTCAGGCTGAGTTGACTGTTTTTTGGACGGTCACCAGCAGCTTCTAGAAATTCTGGGGGGCCAACTCGATGACAACTAACTCAGGGGGTTGAAACTGTATCCAGTCAAGGCCCCTGTCCAGCTCTGGGGGCCCTTAAATCCTCCAGGACCCCTTCCAAATTCAGCACCCCACGTCACTGCCTTTGAAAAAAAAGTCCCAGAGCAGCAGTGAGTTGATATGGGGTGAGAGGGTAAAAAGTTAAGGGTGTCAGTCCCACCTGACTTGAATAGAAACTAACGAGTGGGGACGCAAGTTGCCACCAAGTTACAGCTTCTGACACAGAAGTGAAACATGATCACATAAACACCAAAACACCTTCTGGGTATTATGGTGTAATTAGTATTGCTACATCAGATAGCAGCTTCCAGATGCCAGTAAAATTAACACATTGATGTCCACAGAAAGCTTCTGCAGCCTGACCTGGATTCCCTGTGTGTAACTGGGAGTCATTAGCCATGCATGCCGCTGTGTTTCAACTGTGAGATGATACTCAGACTCTGTCTTCTAAGCTATTGTTTGACCAGCTGCACCCTGCCATCTGTCAGAAATAGAGAGATCAGCTCACCCCTGGCTGTGTGTCTGGCGGGTGTCAGGAAGGTGAGAAGAGGAAAGCACACAGACACTCAGGCAAACTCACATCACACCAAATGGTTAATGTCCTGTGCTGTGTGTGACCTGTTAGGCTAAAAGACATTTGGGGGTTTGGCGTTAACCCCAAACAGGAAATCCAAAGTTTTGACTAATACATCAGATTCTAAAACTAGTCATGATTCAGTCAGTCAGTCATGATGAAGGACTTCTAATAAAGGTTCCAGCTCCAGATCATTGAGGGCCGTCACCCTCATGAAAAACTACAACATCCGAGATCCAGATTTGTACCGTTTCAGCAACTGATGTTTGGCAGCATGTCAACATTTGTATCATCTGGCTGCAAAGTCCATAGTAAAGCATGCCTGTGTATTTTGCTGAGAGCGTGTCAAAAGATAAACCATCCTCACCTGATAGTCAAATAGTCGAACGATATTTTCATGTTTGAGCTCCTAAAAGAGGTGAGAAAATGAATTTTGTTAGCCACGTACAGAGACTGATACAGATTGTACTACAGTATTAAATTATATACCTTTAATATTTTGATTTCTTTCCCAAGCAAAGACTGTGATTTGGCAAAGTTTTTCTTGTTAATACACTTCACAGCCACCTCCCAGTCACGTCTCTTGAAAAGAAAAATGCAGGATATAAATGCAGCAGCCTCACAAATATCAACAAAGACCAGACAGATCCAAATTAATCTCAAATATAAAATGTACCTCTTTGTGTCTGCCTTTGAACACAACTGCAAAGGCACCGTGACCAATCAGGTCCTTCCTGCTGAACTCAAACTTCCCAACAGACTCCATGGATATCAAAAACAAACGTCCAGCTGGTTTAACAGGTTGAATTTCCAATGGAAGCAGACGGACACAGCGTGGACATTTCTCTCGTGCCGGTAAATCCGCATTTCAATGATGAAAAGCACCGATTTCACACGTGACAAGCGTTTTAATCGCAGAAAATATCCATGACAGCATTAGGAGGATCGCGTCAAAACAACAATAAAAAAAATAAAAAAGTTAAAACAACGTGCGCCGCAATACACAACAGTATGTAAACAAAATATTGGCGGTCCGCTGTGCTTATTTAACTATTCAAACCAGTTCCAGTCGCTTTTCTAGACGTTAAAAACTCCCATTAGTGCTGTTAAACGCAGTTTGTATTTAGGCTCTGAGCTCAGATATTATTGTATTCCTCACCTTTCTAACCATCCGCAGGAGTTATTCATGTCGCATGGAGAGCATGCGCAAAAAGGCAGGCCGAAGGTTGATGGTGGCGCCTTCAGGGACAGCTCGTAAACGCGTAATTCAGTGTCTTTGTTGGATTTACTGTATTTAAAAAAAAAAAAAAATGCTGTGTCAAGAAGATCCCATTTCAAAAAATGGTGTTGAGGTGGTTGGTGTTTTTACTTCAAAATAACATAGATAGTTTTCTATACCAAACATTTTAACAATATATTTAATCAAATTCCATTTTTGTCTCCACCACTTTAAATGTGAAATACTTTAAATGATGAGTGATGGTTAATTTCTTTAAAAAATTAAAAGTCCATCATCACCACACATTCAAAGAAAGTGTTGGTCCCCTAAGAATTTGTGTGGGCCATTTAGGCCTCATGCTCCATACAATCACACAATGTATTTCAATAATTTATGTTCAGGGATCTGCTGACTCATAATCCATCAATGCCTAAACATCACAGAAACTTGTGGTATTATATACACATTCCTCTTTTGTTGTCAGTTTAAAGGGTAAATTAAAAATTCTGTCTTACACCAGTAGCCACATGCCCAAATGTACAATTAAATAAGTTTTGCGCATTGTAACCATTCTGCTTTTTCATACCATTAAGAAATCGCTTTCTAATGGGCTTTCAATGTGAGTGATGGGGGACAAAATAAAGTTATCATGTGTAAAAACTCCAGAAGTTTATCTGAAATTAAGGTTAGACTTCAGCAGTCTGTAAATAAACAAATCAATAGGGTATCTTCAGTAAAGTAGTCATTTTAGTCAAGAATTTTGTGTTTATCCAGTGTTTTTTTGTTGCGCTTCAGTGGAGGGACAGTCACACAAAGTAGTATTTTGTTATAATAAGACTTTAACTGTGGATGATTAATGGAAAGAAAATAAGATTTTATCATCTTATTTGCATGTGGCTCCGGAATTTTTGTTTTGTTTTACATTCCGCATCTAATTTACGACTCCCCTGTGTTCTTATCTTGTGACCTACACCCGAACTCAGTATTACCATATGAAAGCAGATACAAAGGGAATGGGGGTGACTGTCAATTGTTTGTTACACTGTAGAAAAGCTGCCCTGCGGAGGAGTGACGTTGAGCAATGCTGGGCATCCTTCTTTGAGTGTGCATGTATTTGCTCCTTCTTGCAAGAATAAATGTCCGATATGTTTGATTTTGAATCCAGCGTCCGAGTAATTTTTCTAACAATGATACCCATTTGTTTTGTTTAATTAGGACAGTTGAAGCCTCATATTTCCTTTAGATAAATCACTTACATTGGGAGCACATCAGTAAAGGATCTTTTAAAAGCCAGCATGAAGAGGAGGAATGATTACAGCAAGCACAACCATTGTTTTAAGACAGACTTAAAAAAAATAAAAAAAATAAAAATTGCAACATCCATTAACACTTTTAAGAATTCATTGATGGTTAGCTTTCACCGCTTGGTTTTTGTGTAATGCAGGATATCAGTCAATCTGACAGAAACTTTTGGGTGTTTTATGGTATGTTATTCATCCTGGCCAAAAAGGGATTCATAATGTAGTAAATCATAATCACACACAAACAAGTAACTAACCGCCTATACATTGCACTGGTCTGCCAACCAAAATGAGAACATGATGGTAAAAATCACGTAATAAAGAAAACAACGATTTCTTGTCATAGTTTTTAATAAAGATAATTGGAATCACAAACCATAGTACCGTAGGACAACAATTATACAGGCCATATACAAGCTGAGGAATACTGAAATATTCCACTTTAAATCTGACATGAAAAGTGAGTGCAGAGTGACTTACAGTAAATCCTGTTTTAAGAAACTTCGTGTTGGTACAGTGTAAGATTCATGACGGTTTAAACAATGTCAGTTCCCTCCATTCTCACAGTATATTAAGAAAAAAAAAAAAAAAAAGTAACAACCTTATCCAGTCCCTCTGCTGTAGAACACATTTCATATTTTATTGTACACATTTTTTTTTTTTGAAAGAAAACCTACAAGAATTTAGCAACAGAAATAGCTAAAGGCATCATAAAACTTCACAGAACTGTATTCGATACACAGCCGGTTTCACTATTCCTCAAAAAGCATAATATATGGCAGCTTACTAAGATGTGAGGTACTGCAACTATGCCAGTCAATTCATTTCAATGGAGAAAACACACATAAACATAGAATATAACATGAGAACATACTGACTGTTGAGCTGTGACATTTTGCAGAAGACATGACGAAGAACTCACAAAATAAATAAATACATTATATCAGAGTGTATTCACCGTTACATCATCCATGGTTACTATTGTGTTGTGCTGTCCCCGGATTTGGATTAAAGCTGTGTAAGGCAGGTGAATATTGGAGAAGTTCATCTGGATAAAAATTTATAATTTTTCTGTGGTGATAATGAAGCTGTTGAAACAACTTTGTCATCATTTTCAAAGCTAAATTTAACACTGTATTTAAGGAAAATATACTGTTTTCCTTTGTCTTTTTCTATCCAAGGATATGCATTTGTAACCAACCACACCCTGAAAATACTTACTGCCATCGCAAATTCTTGTGTTTCATTTTCTGGACGTAAATCGTAGCAGATGTAATTGCACAAAATGTTTTGTTTGAGACAAATGAAACTGGTATAAACACATCACATTTTGGAAGATAAGCTTATTTGCCATCTTGCCAAGAGTTAGATTAAAAAAAAACCGCTATGACTTTCATGTCTGTACGCTAAACTGCAGCAATGTAGTTTAGCTGAGTACAAATTCTGCAAAAAGGGGGAAACACCTAGCTCGCTTGGCTGACTAGTTCTTTACATGACTCTAAACCACAATTCATCATTTATATAATTCTGTTTTTGTACATATCCAATATTGGTGCTAAGTCATGCGATCCAGCTGCTAACGGTAGCTGCTTTCAGTAGTGAAAAAAAAACAGCCTTACATACATCACATGAAATTTGTTGGCTTTTTGTGATATACAGGCAAGCAATTATCTTTGATACAATTCCTACAGATAAAGGTGGTGTACTTTAATTACCGACACCACAAGGAAAAATTGCTTTTTCAAACATTTCTTAAACACAAACATCAATAGATGTCATTTTCTTCAGCAGAAAAAGTAAGGACACCTTTGGCCTCGAGGTGCTCTCACGTTTTCACATGACTTATCTTTTCACAGTATTTACTTTGCGGACATGAAAGTTGTATCAATCTTCTTTTTTTTTTTTTTATCTAACCCTCATCAAGAAGTCAAATAGGTCTATAGTATTCAGATGGAGCGTGAAACATTCAAATTGAAACGCTCCAGTACACAGAGTGTCATCACCGGGCCCTGAACTGTCACTTCAATGACCTTCTCCTCACAAAACATTGGTTTTTGGGACACAAGTTGTTTTTATGGGAGGATACTGCAGTAAGGCACAGTCCTCACAGTCTGTCTGTCTTTAAAGGTGAAGCTATCATTCAGCAACAAAAACGTCTCCGTTGGTATCATTTTCTTCGTGGTGTCCGATTCATTTTATAACATAGTGGGAGGATAGTCTGGCCAGTGTTTGCCATTCCGCTCGAGTGAGCTTCAGATTGCTCTCCTGTCACCAACAGAAGTGGTAATCTGGTGCTCTACACGGCAGACAGGTCGATACGGTTGGCTGAGTTGGTGCTTTTGTCCCATGTGTTCATCTTGGTGGGAGTTACGCCCTCCTTGTTTCCATTCATCTATGTTAGAGGATGGGAAGAGGGAGAGTTAGATTTGGGGAGTCAAGAGCTGAACAGCTGATTTCTGTTTTTGTAAATCTTTTAACATCTGCACTCACAATATCAGAGTTGAAGGGCTTCACGTTGATGTTTCGGATGGAGCTGCTTGTAAGTGACCACACCTTGGTTTTGTGTTTGAAAGCAGCTCTGACCTACAGAAAGAAGCAGAACCACGACAGACAATGGTTATAAATGTCAGGGTAATTACACATTCAGCTAAATCATAGATCCGAGAGAATATTTTCCCTTCCTTGCTATTTAAAATACATGTCTTCATTAAGACCCTGACATGCTGGTTATTTTTTGTGTGTGGACAGATTAGTACCACAAGACCTGCTAAGTCACAACATTATTTAATATTAAGGTAGGCAGATACTTTTTAAATCTTCAGGCGGAAATTTCCTAGTAACAGCATTGGTGGCCATAACATATTTACAAAACAAGATAAAAAAAAATTATATGTTAGAGTAAAAATAATTATAATAAGTAATATTATAAAACATTTTAACACTGATTTTAGCACCATACCTCTGAGTTGAGAAGGCAGTGAAACAAGAAGACGAAGAACCCCTAAAGTACCAAAAAAATACTTTAGCAAAAAATTTCACTATTGGCTACAAATATTTTGTACAAGACCGTGTTGTGAAGAACTTACTTGTAATGAGTTGAATACAGCAAAAATATACAGGAATGGCAAAGACTGCGTATTGACAGCGAGGACACCAAAGATCCAGGAAATGCCGAGTATCGGCAGGAGCACAGCCACCGCCTTTGCAGTCAGCCTTAAATCAAGACATAACCACGCTTATTTCATTAGCTTTAAATAAAATAGCATTATTTAATAATTAAAAGAGCATTAGTCTGATTATGAAACTAAATAAACTCACTTGACTGCATTGGAGTCTCCATGAACTTTGTAATTCTCTCCGCTGATTCGAGATATGATTCGGGTCACAGATATCAGGATGCCTATGTTCACCTGGAAATCAGACAGGAGGGTAAATACATTTAACACACTGGCATTAGAGGTGTGATTGTGTTTCTTTCCTCCCTAAATAGAATACAAGCTGACATTGAACACACATCACATATTAAATCAGGCGTCAAATCGAAACTGTAAAAAGTGACAAAAGCAAATTTTTGCTAATTCCTCACCACAATAACAAACAGGGCCGGTGCCACAAAGGCCCAAATGGCTCCGTTCTTCAGAGACAGCCAACAGCTGAAAGAGAAACAGAAAAGAAAATAGAAGTTACTTTGTATTCCTCCTCAAAGTAAAAAGACACTGTGATGTTGTAATGCAAATATGGACTAACCTGCTGTTCGCCTGAAAGCTTTCAAATAACAATAAACACAGTTGTTTCTAATTTCTTCCACTGCTGTTGTCATTCTTATGCAATGGCCGAGAGCTTAAATTAAATTAAGTGAATTCCAATGCGCTATATACTGTAAATAAATCTTAATGCACAGCTCATACTTACTTGTCGGCTTCACCGTAGCTGTTGAGAGCTGATGTCACAGACACCACACAGATGACCAACGGAGAACCTGGTACAAAGAAACAAAACACATATTTACTATTGCAATAGCAGTCATGATTGGATTCTAGTGGCTCTAACAGTGCCTGGTATTGTTTAAGATGCACACCCTACAAGTTCCAACTTTTGCATAAAGAGCCAAAAGAAAACGTTTTGAAGTGTGCATTATTTAAATCCATGGTTGCTTGCTAGTAGACCCTTTCTTCTTTGCTATTTCCTTTCCTTGCCTTGTGGTCAAAACTCCACAGGATACCTTTAATCAAAGTAAGGCACTCTAAACCTGCGGGCTACTTGCAGGCACCCAGTTGTGGTTTTATTTATCTGCTGTGCTGCTAATTGCTCATTTCCCTGGAAATCACTCTTTATACTCCGCTGCTTTGGTTTCTAGCATGCTACACTAGAAGGAAGCTTTTACTTTGAGGGAGGAAATGAAAGATAAAATATTCAACAGCCTTTATCACAGCCAATAGCAGCAGCGATTAATTACAAAACCACTATTTATATACTTTTTTTTTATGCATAACAGCTATACTTCTAGCTGTCAAACAGTCTCCAGCACATAATTTTGCAGTTGGCCACACCACATGAAGAATGACTCTGGCCAGAAGAAAGGAAGTCATAAAAAAAGGATCGTTTTTCAACTAATGGGTTCAACATGTAAAAGAGAGACTATGCATTCCCCAGCAGGCAAAGACAGTATACGTATGTTCAACATTTGTTTTATCTGTCCGTCAAACTCCAGTTCAATGAGATCAAGAGAGGCAAATGTTAGACTGGAATGCACTGTAACTCAAAGCATATTTATTTAACCTTGTCATGTCATACTTACTTAGTTTTTTAATATATAATATTTGCTCAGAAAGGTGAACTTAAAAAAGCACAGAAACCAGAACATTGGATTAAATTAGAGACGATAAAATAAGATGACATAGCAACAAAAATCAGGAAAACATTACAGAAGAAATACATGCATCTTTGAGGACTGCAGAGAACACCTACCCCAGCCAATGCCGTAGTAGTAGAAGTGTTTGCTGCCCTCAGAGCCGAACACCTTGACCACCATACTGTAGAGGTGGAGGCCCTCCACCAGCATCCAGGCGAAGGCGCTCAGAAAGAAGAAGTGAAGCAGGACGGCCATGACCTTACAAGGCAGCTGGGACAGAGGACACAAATCAGGCTTTTACCATCACAACGTTCTCTTTTAATTTCCATTTTTTTCCTGAGGTTTTTTTTATGCTTCACCATTTAAAATTCTACTTTTCCTTTTTCTCACGGTATTAACTCTGGCTTGTCTTACACATGGCAACATTTAGCATTTTTACACTTTTTAACATCATCTTGGTGTTTTACAAATCTGGTGTATTTCTTATTATCTATCCTATAATCTCCCTGAGGTATCCTCATCATCCTCACTATCGTTGGTTTAATCATCTATATTATCACAATCAAAATTTGTTATCCTCTTCATCATGTTAACAACAGTAAAACCACCATCACTTGTGTCATCATTATGCTGCTAATCATTGTCTCCATCTTCATCATCATCAATAATAAGTAAGACGCTCTCCTGTGTACCTACCGTGCCCGGGTCAAATCGAGCGCTGATGAGCAGTAAGATCTCAGCCACCAGGATGGCGAAGGACAGGTTGGCGTGGATGTGGTAGCGTTGGTTCCGAATGGTACTCACTGACCTGCATAGCAGCAAAATGACAACATTACATTAACTTCCTATTAGTGCTTTGGTAATAAGATTGTAGATATAAAATAAAAAACGCATGTTTTGTATACAGATGCACAGCAGGCCACATGTTTACAATCACGTATTCATTAAATTAAAAAATGTACAGTATATATTAAGTAGAGCTCACAGAGTTCATTTCTAAATATATTCATTGATAAACAGTGCGATAATAAAGCACAACTGATTGATAATACTCACGACAGGACTGCAAAAGTGACCAGAGTGATGGCAAGACAGAAGATGGAAATGGAGCAGCCAACATAACCAATGGTTGATAGTGCCACCCTGTGGCCGGTGGTGAGCTGTGTATAGAGACACATCACCATCAGAAACGGACAAGACAACTTGTAAAATCATTTTGGCCTACACATTGAGTCAGTACTTGTGCCACAACGTATATGACCCACAGCTGATGAACCCAGGTTTCATTCAGCCTGTTTTACCAGCCGGGAAATTAGGGTTTATGAGGAAGAACACACGACTAACTCTTATTAGTATTTCTCAGGCAGGCTGCTGTCCAAGACTGGACATCGCACCATAAACTCATCTAAACCGTATGCATATATCCTCCTGTGTTTCTAAATGGCAATATGTTCTTTTTTTTTTTTTTTGGACATGTTTTAATTATTTTTGATGTAAAGCTGTATTTGTATGGGGTCTCTGTAAAAGTACAGTCACATACCTTTCTTTTATAATTTTAGCACAAGTAAAATGCACATTGTCCAAAAGCTAAAGAGTGAGAGTGATAATTGTGTTTTCTATAGGCACACATCCATGGCACACGGCCGAGTGCATTGATGTTGTTTTGGAGTTCAGGCTATTTTGAGGGTTTGGGTTTGATTCTCCATTAACTGTCTACACATGTGCCTTGTCATTACGAGGGCAGAGGAGTCACAGCCTTCCAGAAAAGGAATACGTGGGATGTTCCCTCGCAGCCCACTAATTAGAGACTTGCTGAGGGAAAGTATAGCATCAAATAAACTTGTTTGCCTTAAATACAGCATTGGCCCACTTAGCTGCAATACAAAGTCCTCTTTTCTATTTAGAGAGGCCATTGTAGATGCTAACTGTAGTCCCATGGTGCATATTCTTGGATAACAAAGAGTGAGACTGTGATGACATTATATACAGGTTTGGTATTCTAAAATGCTCTACATGCAGATGATGTAGATGTAAAGTACTGTGTAGAACAGTGGTCAGAGGACAATTTAAAATGACAGTTTTTGGTCCCCTGAGAGACCAAAAAGTGTCCTTAAGGAATGCACCACTGACCTGAGCAGTGACCCAAAAGAACCACATTTAAGCATGGCTGTCCAAAGTACTTCTATATAAAACCTCCAGTGAAAAGTGATATTGTACTGTAAGTCTGCTTACAATTGACCCACAGGGAGGGACGATAAACTGTCCAAAGGCTGCAGTAGGGGCCTCTGGTTGGTTGGTGGGTTGCTGTGTGGTAAACCACTGCTTCCTGTCCAATTATGTTCCTACAAATCTACTTTATGACAAAGATACAGAGGGAGAGGTACTCTTTTTAATATAACTGAATAGCGTTTATAGAGGAATAAGCCTGTGTCTAACGGATTAAATGCACTGTGGTGAGATTCTACCAAAGTCCTTTTTCTCAACAAACATCTTGACTTGCTATACAGTGTTTGGAAGATTTAGGTGCACCTATTTGGTTAAGTTTTCAGAGGTCATCTCCCAAGGACATTTTTACACTTTTCAAATAAATATATGAAATTTCACAAACTTTTTGACCATTATTATTAATACATTTGAGTAAAGTTTTCCCAAACATGTAAAAAATGCGAGCAGATAATAAAGAGCACCCAAAAAGCCTAAAGATAAATACAAAACATTTAATGTGGGAGAAGTCATTAATTCACTTTTGATGCTCTCTAAAGTGATTCAGCTTAGTTGGTTTTTGGGCACCAACTAAGAGAACCAAAAGGTTTTTGGGCACTCTAGCTAAGCCTTATAATAGTAGGAAAACCCTGCATAGCAGTACAGGTGTTACTAATAAAATCAGTGGTTGCTTCGGTCTATTCAAATGTTCCAGTAAGCTATTACAATTTGACAGTGAGCCAGCCAGCATTTTGCGCTCCTATAGATGTATAGTAAGAACTGGATACTGGCACATTCACTTAAACTCAAATGTTTTGCGGAGCACATTAACCAAACACGTTTTCTGGCCTCTGGATGTAATTCT
Source organism: Brachyistius frenatus (assembly GCF_029030835.1). Classification (NCBI taxonomy): domain Eukaryota; kingdom Metazoa; phylum Chordata; class Actinopteri; family Embiotocidae; genus Brachyistius; species Brachyistius frenatus. Next base: position 1,571,058 of record NW_027210663.1, read on the forward strand.
CAATTGTGTGGCCCACTAACCATGCAGATCTGAGTTTCTCCCACTGACCCCTACTGCACTTTATGAATATAAAACCTCTATTTTCAATTATTTTTCTTCTGTGAAACAGCAGTATTTGACCTTATTTTCACTTCAAGGCATCCTGTTAACAGTTCTACTAAGTCTCTTTTATAATGGTGGCCGATTCAAAAGTGCGAAACCTTTTTTTGGTGTTGGAGTACCGTGACTGATCACTGGTACAAATTAGCAGCAATGCTAAGTGGCGTTGCCATGTATAACTACCTTAAGAGGCCCCTTAAGTAGCTAAATAGAGTACAACCATCTTGTACCTGTCATACTATTAGATAATAAAATATCTTTTGTAAAAAAGGCCTATGCGAAACCTACAATAATTGACCAACTAACAACTAACAAATGTTAGCTGATGGGTTAGAAAACGGTTGCCTTTTACACACACAAGCATTTATTTGTTGCACTGTTTCTGGAAACTAAATAATTAAGTCTAATATTTACTCTGATTTATTTTCCACCAACCTGTGGGAATATGTGATCTTAAAACTTGGTGCTGGCAGGTAGCATAAAGTCGATTTATCTGAGATTTTCACTGAACTGATTAATCAATTAGATTAATTATTAAATAATTAGAAAATGTAGAGCTGCTTTAAAGAGCAGCCGAAACATCCTACCTTCAGGGGCACGACTTGCATGAGGATGGCAAAGTTGGTGAGGTGGTTGCACAAACACACCGAGTACGTCATGTTTCCATCTGAGCGTACACAGCCTTCGTTGGACCATACTCCCTCATTAGAGCTGAGAAGGACAATAATCAGGTACATAAAAATCAAAACATAAAGAACAAATTTAAATAAAAAATACACAAGGTATTCATCAGAGTGCTGCTGGCAGGAATCACTCAACGTAATCCATAATGTAATCCACTGTGGGAAGCACACAGGGAATTTTATTTTACCAGGGCAATCTGACAGGGCAATAATAATAATTCACTTTTTTTTTTTTTTTTTTTTTTAGCTTCAGGGCAAAGGGGAATAAGACAGGGAAGCCTCTGATTCCAAATAAAACACACTCCCTTTTAAAATGGTTTATGCTTTTTAACTGGTGTTTTGGCTCCATTTATCAAATCACAGTATTGTTACAGAGGGCTGTTGCTCAACACGCAACAAACTGAAACAGCAACATGTGTAACGCTGGATGTTTTTGATTTGAAGAGGAAATCTACTTTTTTCCAAATCACTGGTCATTTCTTCTGATGTAAAACCTTAAAGTCTTATCAGCATTCAAGATAAAAATCTCTTTGGCTCTACATCTGACCCACCTGTAGTCCAAGAAGGCACAATAGAGGAAGACTTTATTGCTCTGATTCAGTACTTGGTCCTGCTGTTCTTTAGTCTGAAAGAGAATAGCAAAATAAAATTTAGATCGTGCCCATTAGATTACCCAAAATATCCCCAAATTCAGAGCTTGGAAAATGTTCTTTGACCCACAAAATTGCATGTCATATTTTAAACGGCAGTAAGAAGCCTTCTTTCTTCAATGTTGCCTGGCTTTTCTTACTTCATGTCCATATGTTCAACAGAGGCATCATGTCTTAATATTAAAACAATTAAAAAAAAGATACTGTACTGTGTACAGCTTCATTATTTTTACTTGTGATACAAAATACATAATGCTTCATTGATGCTTAAATGCCGGTGAAAGAAGTCTCCAGCTAAAGAGATCTGAGATCATACTCAAGGAAAGACAAGACGCAGATGGACACTCAGCAAAGGTGATTAATACAGCGAGTGAAAATCCCTTCTGTCGTCAAGAATCTTATTTGATTATAAATCACTTTTTCCATGTCATTCCTCAATATGAGATTTGGAGTCCCTAGAGACAGTGAGCTAATGGCTACAGTGCAAGAATGCAGTAATTGGGGTTTGGCCCTGGTTTCAGGTCAAACCACTACCCTCCTCAATCTGTCATCTGAAGAAAACAACACTTCCATTGGCTGCTTGGGTATACACTGAGAGACTGCACACCTCTTCTCATTCCCCAAGCCTTGACTCTCAGACTGAATAAGTATATGATTAGATGGACTGCGTCTGCACCATTTCCTTCTGGAAAAAGTGAGAGTCGGAGTGAAGCTGACAGTCAGGCTGTCTGTTTCCTGGCCCATAGGCTCAGTGATTCATATTACAAAGCATAGCACAATACCTTGACTTCATTGTGTAATCAAATCGCTGCTCTCATTCTGTCTGTTTTGCACATGCGGCTCTTTAGTCATCCTGTATTGAGATAAATGCAACGGATTGATATTCATCGTGGCCCATTAGAGCCAGCAGGACAATGGATCCAAGAGGCATGAGAGGGCAATAAATGCAGCCCGTCATCGCCAGCCACCAGCCAACTTTGCAACCAACCTTGTGGGTGAATTTACTGGTCTCCTGTGGGCTTTAATAACTCACATTTCTTGTTGGGTGTAAATGAAAGCAGATGGCAGAGAGACAAACCAGCACACTGTAAGTCTTGCATTACAGTGTCATATTTTGCCGTTACTGAGCCTTTAATGATCATGTGCAATGAAGGAATACTAATTAGCCTTGTTAAACTCTAAATGTAAACCCTCCCTCATGGGAAACAATCCATCATTATCAAACCCTGATATGTACCAGATACAAGCTGAAATATACATTGACTAACAGACCATTACTCATACAGTATAAGGAGCACTGTTTGGCCCTGTTTCCTCTCTAGCAACTGTCTGTTTGTCGTATATGCAGCTTGGATTTTTCCAGTTGATATCTCAGAAGAGGTGCAGGAACCTGAAAGTCACTGTGTTTAAATGCACTTGGAGATCTAGCCGAGCTTTGAGCGCACGCTGTTGTTCCCCCGGTGCCTCGAGGCCTCAGCATCTACCAGCCAAGACTGCAGCTGGCGCTCCAACTCTTTATTAACAACAGAAGGCCAGCAAACACCGCCCTGGAAATCGCTTTGAGCCTCGCAAAGACAGCATAACAGAGAGGAAGACGAGAGAGTGAGAGCTGGTGACGGGAGAGTGATGCAGAGTGACAGGATGATAAAAGGAGAAGTCTGACAGAGAGAGGCTGATAAATCATAGATAGTCAAGGTGTCTGTGGTGCTTCTATGTTAAAGTGTCCTACTTGGTGCAGCTATCAACCACAACTTCATCTAAAGTCCTTATCTGGGACTGGCCACTGGATTTTACAGCATTGGAGTTCAACAATGGCAAACGTATTTTTCTATTTTCCAAACAACTATCAGGTATCAGTATTCGGGTCCAAGTGGGAGCAGGACAAAACATGTAATATATTCCATTACAAGAAAATGTCCTGCATTCACAATACTTATGTAGAAGCACAATAGATTCATTAGCTGAACGTATAAAAGAAAACAGTTCTTATTTTTGATACAATAATATTTTTGATTTAATAATATTATTACATTATTTGATGCATTTTACTGATATCCAGTATCTCCCAAATCTGCAGCTCTCATAAATGATTAATGATGTATATATACATATACAGTATATACATATATATAATTACATACATATAATTGAATATATATTATATATATACATTTTCACCTCTTTGGAAGTGTCAAACAGTTTAAATGACAGCAACTGAGAATTCAAGAGAAGAAATCTGAAACGTAGCTCAAGTCTCAAATCAGTATATTTATCTTTAACAGTATATTGTTTATTGTAAGTGTTATTTTTGTAGTGTAAAATCTTAATATGAATGTTAACAATGGCTCTAAATTCAATGTATAAAAAGTATAGGAATGAAAAGCAGAAGTAGCCTTGAAAATATGAATCTACTGGCAGCTAATACATAAAGTGAGGTTGAAACAGCTGCAGAGGGATAAAAGTACTGTAAATCATGATGCAACCCTTTTGAAGTCGTCATCCAAACATGCCTGAAACACTGGTGGCCAGTCTTTTGTTTTTTATTTTTTTTTGCCTGGGTTGGGCTACAGGCACTGAGGAACACGGGCCATGCTTTTGTCAGGCTTCGTGCACTTGCTTTGGCTCCAACGATAGAGGACTGTTACAGTTCCTCAACAATTGAATCAGAAAAGAAAACACTTCATCCAACAGCTCAGCTTAGCCACGGAGTCTGTCTCTTTACTTACCAAGCAAAAGGAGAAACCAAACAAATCTCGGATTTCAAAGAGTTTTTTCTTTTTAAGTTTAAACGTTTAAATTCAATTGAAATGAATCTGTCCAGTTCATCCTAAATATAATAAAAATTTGTCTCGACTTGGCCCGTATTCTGCTTTTCTGCTTAATAATTATACAGCTAGAAATAGCTGAGCGTGGTTATGTATGTCTGTAAGATCAATAAAATTGGAGCTCTGATAACTTTTTCATGTCCACCCTGGCCAATCTACTGATGGCAAAAATAAATAAAGTTGGAGTTCAAAGTACCACAATGTGTCCCTCTCATCTCATTAATGCAAATATTAGCTCTGATTTGATGCATTTTTTTCTTGTGAGGTTTGCATCTCATGAATCCCGTTATTTTATTTAGTTTCAGGCTTCTGTGTCACTGTGCTCATTTAACACGCATTTACTTGTATTAGATGGAGGCAGGATGAGGAAAAGCCGGTGTTGTATTAGTGTTTATTGCTCGGATGGCATCTCAATTTACAGTTAATTTCATGCTCAATGTTAATTACTAGTAAAATGCTTGATAAGTAAAAACAAATTAATTTCCTCATTTGAAGCAATGTTTCATTGAGTTTGCTGACTGAATTAAGTATCGAGTTTGTGGCTTTTTGGTGTAAGGTCACTGCTTGTAAAATCCATCCATCCATATACTGTACTCAATTATTGTTTAGAGGGTAGAGGGGTGGGTGGAGCCTCTCCCAGCGTGTAACCAGTCAATCAAAGGGCTTTAATGTAAAAGTTTTTTGTTTATTAGGAAAATGTAATGTTGGAATTCAGAGGGCTGAGTGGTGTATCCTGATGGCTTCCTAATGGGAACACAACTCTACGAAACATTCACACCACATTCATGAGAACCACTGGCTGCTGTCTGATGCATACATCCCCCTGTAACTCAAAGCAGGCCTTGTTCTCTTGCTTTTTAAAGACTGTGTTGAGCGTTTTGGGTAAAAGATGACAAGGGATGAAAATAAAAACTCTCATGCATTACAAAAGCATATAAGTCTTAGATGACACACACACACACACACACACACACACACACACACACACACACACACACACACACACACACACACACACACACACACACACACACACACACACACACACACACACACACGCATACGCACAGCCCAGCAATTTGTGTAAATGCAAGCCTCTTCGTCCTCTGTGGTGTCTCTCAGGCCGTCTATGAGTGGCAGAGCTGGAAGCCGAAGCCTCGCTGTGGTTGAGCTAGCTGCAGCAAACACCAACAGCATATGTCTCAAGAAATCGGGCAACTTCAGGCCAATTTAAATCTTAGCATCTGACAGCTGGTTCTCAAGCAAGGCACAAATAAAGACAGAATGGAGAAAAGCTACACGGCAGACGTCATTCTGGTTTCAACAGCCAATTCAAAACAGAAACGCCAGAGCCGGTAGAAATACAACCCAAAGACTTGAAGTGTATACATGCACACGCACACGTACTTCTGTCTGAAATAATTTATTGTCTATTGAGTTAAAACTTTCAAATTGATTCACTTGCAGCTTTGTATTCACCAGCAGCAGTTGTGTACAGTAAAACTAAGCTGCACAGAAACCAGCTCAGCAGCAGTAAGAGAAAATCTTTCAGCAACAGTGGACACTAAAATCTATCTGGTCTGAGTTCTAACTTTACTCTTGACCCTTTTTTGAAAAGAAAACCATATAATATCTAAATCCTATCATATTCAATAATACAGCCACTCGTTCCACCAGTACAACAATATGATGCCACAAGCAGGCATATTACAGGAGCAGAGAAGTAAAAAAAACAAAAAACTTTTATTTAAAAAAAGACTAAATTTAAAAAGCAGTGAGGAATTACACAACAGTGTCAGTGGAGCAGCGAAAAGGAGCAATCTTCTCCTTTTCCCTCAAATGTTCCAAATATTTCAGAGCACAGGGAGCCAGGGTATAATTTGGACTGCACTTTCTACATTTGGTATAGATATCACTTTTGTAACTGCCAACGGGCTCCATAAAACCACTGAAATTCATCAATCACACTTAACACAACTACAAGACTTAAAGCTACTATCACTTGTTTTTTTTTGTGAGTGCTCAGTAGGTGAGTATGTTTGTTAAAGTATGAGTCATGAAAAAGGCAGATGCAGCCAGGGGTGGACAATGGCTAAATTGTTCTGCAGAACAACAGAGACCATACATGCATGGCTACAAAAGCTACATTGACTAAATTTAGTAAGGGAAGGAAACACTTTATTGCAATATGTCTGGGAACGGCACACAGAGGTATAGTGTAACATTACTCAGTCCAGCATACTGAAAAAAAAAACCAACAACCACAGTTCAAAACTTGACCCGCAGTGTGAGATGAAAAAAAAAATATCAAAAATTAAAGCCGCCTTAAGGTCAATATGAACTATAGTATTACACAAGCTGTGGTGACTCTGACGGAGCACAGATCTTATCGTTGTTGTTACAGGGCTTTTCAATCAGAGGCCGGCCTCATCCACAGTCAGCATGTGGAGTAAGAATCTGAATCCATGCAGCAAAAACACAACTGGCCTTGAGTGAGATCATGGTGTCAGGAGACATGTAAAAGACATGCAGCTGCGGTCTCCGCTCGGTCTCCGAGGTCCACACAGAAAACAGCGAGACGTGTTGATATTCACGCAAGGTGTGAGGAAAGCTGGGGACATTTAAACAACCCCAGAAGTTACAGAGTTCTTTTTGATAAGGTGAGTGGTGGCTGTTCACAGAAGTACCGTAGATGTCACTTTGGTGATTTTTTTTTTCTTTTCGATCTGACCTCACATGACAAAGGGAGATGTTCTCCATGCATGAAGTCACGTGTTTGATTCCCACAGGCTTCCATATGGCCCACTGCAAATTTTTTGTTTCCTGGTATATTTCTGAAGAATAACAGGTTTGCATTTCAAAGGCTGCATTTTGAGCCTTTGCAGTATAATTCAACTGAGGGGAATACATTGGATCAAATAAAGTTAAATAGAGTTACAAATTTTATCGCTGTTTTTTCACAGTTAAAACCAGAACCAAGGTTTCACAGAACAGCGATTCTGCAGGATTCAACAAATAAAATTTTGAACTTTTAAAGACTTTTTTAATACAGCATAAAATGCAATTTAATACATTTTTCACAATCGTACTGGACAAAGTATGAAAGCATGCCAGAAAACTATTAGGGACTATCCATTTGTTCGTATTAAGGCTGTAATGACTATTTTCATTTTAAGTTAATTTGTTGATTATTTTTATTATCAGTGGTAGATTGTTTGATCTGTAAAATATGAAAACTGTAAAGAATCACAACTTTAGCGTGAAGTCTTCAAATCACTTATTCTGTTTGACCAACAGGTCAAAACTCAAAAACATTCTGTAAACCAACTGATTGATTTAATAAGTTGATCAACAAAAAAGTGACTAATTGTTCTCGCCATAATAATAACATATAACAATATTTCCTTATTGTATAATTATTTAAATCATTGCAACCTGGATCAGGAGAAAATGGGTGCATTAATCCAGTGAAAATATTCATTCCTTTAAGTTAAGTTTTTGTTAAAATAAGCATCATTATTGTTAGATGATGATTCCCAGCTACTTTAGCTCCCATAACACATACTCCACAAAGACGATCCAGCCTTTTGCACATGAAAACCACAGTGACAACTAATCCAAATTTATCTTCAAGATGTAAAAGGTCTCCCGACATTGTGCTACTGATATTACTACAGGAGGCAAGAGAAAATATTTCAGCCATTTGTAAACATAATTTCAAGACTTTTTTATTTAATTTTATGGCCTTTTTAAGGACTCTAAATTAAAGTTAGATTTTTTTTTGAAGACACTGTCATATAAGAGATATTTGACATTTTGTTTACTATAACTACAAATCTATTCAATGCAAACTTCCCTTTCTCAAGTAGAGTTTTGTCACACAGGTTCACAAAGGCTGATACACAACTGGAGGGTTTGAAATTCATTGTGAGTGTCATTTCACAAGTGCTAAATCTTTTTTTACCCACACAGAAAACTCCCTGTCTCTGTGGGGGCAGATTGGGGGCCCCGACTGCGTTCGTGCATCACATAGCTAGAGGTGGTGGTTACAGTGTTGGGACGCTAAATGGGAGGAGCTGTACAGAGTCTTTTGGCAAGTGAGGAATAGCAATAGCCAGACCTCCATCTGTGATTGATCACTGTGCTGGCTCACACAGCTTGTGTTTGTATGTGTACGTTGGTGTGGGGATGGGTGTGGGTGGAGGAGAGAGAGAGAGACAGAGAGAGAGAGAGAGAGAGAGAGAGAGAGAGAGAGAGAGAGAGAGAGAGAGAGAGAGAGAGGGAGAGCGAGAGAGGAGAATCTTTGCCCACAAGGTTTAAGCTGGGCGTGTGCTGAAAGTTATAAAAAGACTGGCAATAAAGCATGGATACTGTTATGTCAGAAAGGACTGATACCAGCATCGGCTCACATGTTTAAATGATTAAGTGTGGCTATCACAATGCGTTAAATAACCTTTGTGTGTTTACTTTCAAAGTCAGTGAACAATCAGTCCATTATTTTCCACACGTAAAAGGAAGCTCTAACAAGTCTAGACGTCTTTGTCTACACAAGCCTTTCTGTCGCTGACCTTTTTGCTCACTTCCCACCAAACTTTCTTTCATGTCTTTTATTTTGGGGGGAAAGCGATGGATTGAATTAAATGGAAAACTTAGTCACTAACAGTTGATGATAGCATAACTGTACAGTCACTTGGTGAATATTTGACAAAAAATTTCCCCTCGGGGATTAATAAAGTATATACCTACCTACCTTGAACTGATTAAGAGCAACAATGATTTCACCTGAGTCATATCAGTTTGGTATTTTCATCATTTTGAAAGTAGGCTACAGCAAGAGATAAAGTTAACATTGCTTAAACACAAGTTTAGAGGGGGTGGTTCTCAACTGGTTTATTTTTATTTATTTTTTTAACCTCAGGACCAACATTTTTCCTTATTCATTGAGTTGCAAAACAATTTTTTATTTTTTTATTTTGAGCCACTCAAATTTATCTCAGAAAAATAGTAATGCACAACACCCTTGTGCACTATTAAAAACACTTCAATAGTAACCCTGTTTACAAATGCTCAAATAAGAGCAAACTACTGATGTGACGTAGGCAGCAAACGGCAACTGCATGTGTGCTGCATCTTGGGGAATGTATGTTCTTCAAAAATAAAAGCAAAGCATCAAAAATTCTGTATATATATATATATATATATTTACAATAAAAGGTTGTTGTTTTTTCAGCACAAATCTACAACCTGCTAAAAATGACCTCGCAACCCACTTTAGGGTCGTGACCCACCACTTAAGAACCTTTAGAGGGGCTAGTGGGAGGATGTTGTTTTGGTCTGCTTTGTTCAGAGCCAGCTGTTCCCCTCTGTTGCAGTCTTCAAGCTTAAACTAAGATAAGTCAACCGGCTGCAACCTCATATCTGTCGTACAGATATAGCAGTTGTTGCGCTAGTCTCTGCCAGACAAAGATTTAAGTTATTTAAAGTAATTTATAGTGAAATAGGAATGAACTAAGAGACAGATAGGGACCACCAGCACAGTACTGCCACTTTGTTCCCCCTCTCACCTTCTTATGGAGCCGCCAGACTAACACACCACTTTATAAGACTGTAAAGTCAGGCCCCCTAGTCAAAATCTGTTTTTCAAATTCTCCCAGTTTTGACCATATAAATTGACTTCGCTCATGAAATCAATCTTTCCATTCATTCACTTCATACCATCAGTGTGATGCTTTGATGGAAGAAGAGGATAGAGAGGAGGTGTAGGCCTCTTTATGTATGTATTAATGTTTAACTACAGACCCAGAGGCCTCCCAGCCTCTTTTTTCTCTCTCTTCTTCTCTCCTTCAGCAATCGCAAACTAAACCGGAGTTAGACAGCGGTAATAAATCACTGATGGAGCCAGGGTCCAATCAACACCACAGTCGAATGGCGTGAGAAAGCATGCAGGCCTCCAGCAGCCTTGATAACACCTTGTCAGGGTATCAAACCTGCGCCATGCCACATAAAGTGTGATGGCGGCACCTCGACTCTGACTGAGTCAGCTGGGAATGGCATGACCTCACCAGGCTGTTTCACTGAGCTCAGAGGGCATCAATCAAGGGTGCAAGGTCACTCCGACACCGACCACATGGCTGCGGCCTCGGCTTGAGCGAGCGGTACCTGCCACGACACAAGGTTTTTTTTTTACAGGTGAGTGACTCCATCAATCCATGGTATGTTTTATCATGAAAGGTGTCCGATAGAGAAAATGAATGAGATCTGGGTGTGAGCCATGACTGTTTGTACAGTATAGAGGTGGCACAGAGGACTTGTTGTAGCCATGACAGCATGAAAAGACAGATGAGGGAGCGGACACATTTCTGCTTCAGACACATTCGGCTCCCCCACCAGGTTTTAATGAAGTCACTGGGTGCTTGTCTATTCTCAGGAGATAAACAGTTGCAAATCACTTACTCTCACTGAGTGAACTGATGCCATGAGAGGAGGACATCTTTGAGGATTAACTGGTGCAGACAGTGAAGACCAACATTAACAATGACGGGTAGCGTCTGCCACATATTGAGTGAGCCGCTCTTGCTGCCTCCAAGCTCGGGAGGTGATAAGTTTCCACCCACTACCAAAGACATTAAAACTCCAAAAATAGACACTTTTTGACTAAATCCAACTAAAGGTCTGTGCAGCCAACCACTTATAGCAAAATAACCCAATTTCTGGACACGATCACAGCCAAAAGCGCTGCGTGCCAAATTACAATGCAGCTCCTCAATATAAATCATCGCCTGAGCTATGTTAGGTTGAAATGTGCTGGCATGCTGTGTTCCAATCAGCATGCGCTAGTAACAGCAGCTTATTTGTAATAGGGGAGAGAGGAAAGAATGCAAGAGACCTGATTTATCCTTACATCAGAGGTAATGACCATCCAACTAAAATGGAAACACCTTGACTCAAAAGACAGCAGAACTGCTGAGCATCTCCAGCACTCCCATAACAAAGGAGATTGTAAACCCTCTCCCATGGTGTCCGCTAAAACAAACAGAGTAATCATTGTCACAGGAACCAGGCCAGATAATTACAGCATAAACATTTATTTCACCAGGGAAAAGCAAGGCAAACAAAGCAATATTACCATGGTTTCACAAAGCTGCATGAGTTTCTTTTGTGCTTTTATGAGTGAGGAGAGAAAACATGTTTTGGTAAATCAAAGTGAGTTATTCTTGAAGGACTTGTAAATTAAACAGAACTATATTTGGGGGAATTTAGTACACTGGTTTTAATTGCCTTATTAATGGCATGAGGGTTTAATCGGCTATTAATACAATTCATTTAGATGAAAAAATTGCTGCAAAATTAATGTGCACAAACATTTTGAAAAGAAAAACATGGTTGGGAAGCACAACGCTGCATGTCTGTCTTTATAGGGAAGCAAGCTAATGCAATACACATTTTAAAGTTAATTTCCATTATGAGTTTCAATTGCATTTCCCATGGAAAACTGGCACAGTCCATGCCATAAAGCACCAAAGGAAAAATATGTTGTTCATAAAAGAAAGTTATTGTTCCTTTCAAAGCGCCCTGAGCTTACAGTTCAAGTGTCCATAATCAGCATGCTTTCTGGAAGCCACATGCTCCGCGCGAGGGAAAACTTAGCCAGGCTAATGAAAACCAAAATAGGCTTTGCTCTTTGTGCTGGTGAATGCCCAGCTGCACAGACCTCAGTCAGCGATAGACACTGGTCTTCTTACATAAGCCAACACCAAGAATGGAGTTGATAGATTTCATATGGAGGGATCCGGCTCCTGACCGAAGCCCTCTTTCCTCTGATAAGGTGGGTGCCCCACACCCTATAAGTATGCCGCCAACTGAGTATGTAAATGACTGATGAGGACATGAGTCAAAGGAGAAAGAACTGGGATATTGTAAGGGTCGGTGCTTACCAAGACATGGGTGAGGACAATCTTGATGAGCGGCGCTCCGGAGAGGTTGACTGACAAGGCTGGTAGAGGCTCCACTTTCAGAGAGATGAGACAGCTCGCTACCTGGATCGTGCAATCCCTGAAATCAGCTGCTTCATTTATCCTAAGAGACAAAAAGGGAGATCAGACACAGAAAATATAAAACAAAAAAGTCAGCGTGACAGGAAGAAACAAGAGCAGAAATACAGACACGAGTACAAAAGGAAGAGATAGAAAAAATAAGTCAAAGAGAAGACATAAAGCGTCCAGTTAATAGCCTATGAAAATATCAATATAATAACATTAATTAGCGCTGTTATCTGGCACTCACATCCACACATAAGTGTTAGACACAGCACCAGAGCTGTAGCATTCAGTCGGCACTTTGACCATCTGTCCTTATAATGAATCACACTGACAACCAGCAGCAGTGCATCGGTAGTTTTTCAAGATCATCTGATATGTGACATTGGGATCATACAAGCATCACCTCTCTATCATGACACAAAGGGACCTTCTCACCCAAAGTGAAGTCACGAGAATCTCCATCACGTGTTTTACCTCTTTAAAAACCAAAATGTTCATGATGTATAAAGTGGGAAAAACAGGTTGCTTAACTACTGTTATGTCACTTTTGGTTAACATAAACACTGCAGCACGACTGGAACAAGCTGGCCCAGTGATGAGACAATAACTGAGCGGGGGTGGGTACATAGAGCTAATAGCAGGGTGTATCAGTCAGTGGAGGTTGAGTGGTGAGATGAGAGATAGGCGAGAAGGACAGATAAGGTCTTGGCCCCAGGCCTCAGTGGTTCAGTGGTTGAGGAAGTGGGGGTGCCTTTGTGCCAGTGGATCTGATTCCCCACACAGGAAGTACAAAGAGAGAGGCCTATTTTTTTTAAGTAGCTGGAAAAAAAAAAGTACTTTGACCATTGGGTGCTGCCATGTTCTCTTACCTTGTCCTGACAGGACTGATCTCTTTGTAATAGTTGTGCATGTTGTGGTAGAAGAGGCCAACGATGGTGGTTTGAGCTGAGGAAAAGAAGACGACACACAGAGGCTGGATGTGAGAGGAGTTGACAGGGGCTGGGAATGTAAAGCAGCGCTGCTAAAATGCTCACAAAGAGGGGAAGTTAATTAACGCTGCCTTGCCACCGCACGCTGGCACCGGCCAGCTAATAGGACAGCTGTACACTCGCACAGGGGTGAAAGGGAGAGCAAACCACGTGGATGTTGGGAAAGCTTATGAAACGTCTTCATGACTTCACCAGGAGAGCGGGAGGTCTGCCCCACCCCCTCCCCCTTCCAGCCTTCTACCCAGATCTGATCTATCACTCATTTCAGTCCCACCTCAATACTGGAAGATAAACAATGAAATTGGAGGAAATCCTTAATGGTCTTGTTCCTCCTTTCAAAGGCCTTCCACCCCGGGACCCGTTGACTACAGCATCAAAAGCTTGCAGATGTCAAACAAATGTGTGGTGCACTGTAGAGTTTTAAACCTCAGAAAAAACATAATTTCAACAGAATGCCTCCCAGCAAGAGATTATGAGGTGATCAGTTTGCTTGTACAACTCTCTAAGAAAAGAGAAGAAGAACAAAATATACCAATGAGCAGCCTTCTCTGGTCTAAACTAGGATATAAAACCAGCCCTCGGAGCATTTCATCCAGCCAGGTATTCAGCGCTCTGAGTTAATGTGGACCTGTCTCTAATGTGTCAAGCAATAACATTCCATCTCTGATAATAGTCCTTAAATGAATTATTAAAACGGTTTATTCTGGTGTTTGTATGGTAACACGGTGCACGCAGCAGCCAGGTGGAGCCACGGGAATCTGACCTGAACACAAAGTCAAACAAACAGAGTTTTAATGCCCGCTGTAATTACTGCGCTCCCTCCCTCCGCTATGTGGGTCCACTCTTTTTAATGACGGAGGAAAGTGGAGAAAAAGTGCTCTCTCTCTCATTCTTTCTCTTTTGAATAAAAGGGTAACTGCCAACATTAAAGTCATAGCTGGACTTCTACAGTGCACCATAAAGCCACACAAAAGCTCTCATGGCACTCCTGTCTTACACTGTATGCTATGTGAGGAGCCTTAAATCTTAGCATAATAAATTACTGGCCAATAACAAGAGCCGCCCAGCTGGACAATTTTCTCTTGGCAGAATCATTGCGCGACTAATGTGCAGTATTCACACTCAACCTAGCTACTGTTTTCTTTACGGAGATCCTCAAGACGTGTCGCTGTGTGGGTTGTAATATCTGCACTCACACTGCATGGTGAACGCCTCTCCGGGCACAGAGATGTAGTTCTTTCCCTGTGTGGGGAAGCGGTAATGCGGCAGGTTGAAGTTCTGTGGGAATTTCATCAGAGAGTAATCTGTGGGGGTCAGAGGTTAGAAAAAGTGAAGAGATGTTGGGGAAAAACAAACTGAGAGGCGAGCAACAAAACTAATCTGTTTTGTCAGGGGTGGATCAAATATACGCAGCGACCCCTGGGAGAAAGAAAGAAACAAGCTTTGCAAAATATTATGCAAAAAAAACATCCATGCGAGGAAGAGTGGAGAGGGTTGACCTCTGCTTATCTGACCCGCGCATTTGTCCTCTGAATTGGAAAACCAGTGATGTCAGCTTGACTCACTGTGTCCGTACAAACCACACACATTTTGGGGCGATGACACCATACTGACCTGCAACAAAAGATGTTCCACCCAGGGAGATGAGCGAGTTCGGGCTGGGCTCCAGGTTAGTCACCATGTGTTCCATCACTCTGTCCACTGTCTCGATCATGCCGCTGACCACAGAGGTGGACTGCTGCTCAACAAAGACCCAAAAGGAAAAATGCTCAACAGTTAATTCACAATTACTTCCTTTCAAGGTGCAGCATTGATTCACACTGACCTCTTACTGCACAGCACTTTTTCAGAATGAGATTTTTCCTGCCAGGTTACCAGGTTTGTTTCAGAAATAAAACATATTTTAATTTAAAGGGGCGTTTCACTTCCCTCCAATTTACTGGTCACGAGGAGACCTCCTTGGCATGTTAAAAATGTCTCCTGGGTAATCTAGGTGAAAGCTTTTAGACTAGAAATGCGTACTAGTAAGCCTGGTCATAAATGAGGGAGTTTGAAAAACGTGAGCATTTTAGCACGAGGGCCACATTAAGGGGGAAAAAAAGGAACTATAATACGAGGGAGATATTTTTCACTTTGCATTATAAGTATAAACTTGATATTTCAACATTAAAGTCAAACTACCAGCAACAAAGTTGCATATGCTTTGTGTTGGAAGAAATGTGAAATTATAATTTAGTAACAAGGACATTAGTTAAAATTGCAGAGAAATAATAAGTTATGTAACAGTAGTATGTCAGGTAGAGCTGTAACAAAATCTCTGAGTGTACTAAATTGTGCAGTTATGCATTTTGTTTCATATATAACTCAACTTTTCATTTGTAAGGAGAATAATCCCTCAAAACAGTCTTGCTTTGACATTTGTTACAAATATGTAAAATGTGAGGGAAAAGGGTAATAATTAATAAAATAGAAAAAACATAACTAAATTGAATCCGATTAAGTACAAAAACCAGAAAACAACGAACTAACCATGTAGTGTTGTGTTATAAAACATGCAAAAACTTGATTGGCTTTTACACACTTGACTCTGAACACTGTATTTACTGTCCAAGTGTGACGCCAACATCTGTTTCAGCTTGCTGCTACAAAAACAAGCAGGCTTGATCTGAGCACCCAATGTACTGAAAGCACACACTTGTGTTTGTATATGAGCGCACGGAGATCGGGCCAGGGCGAGTTTACAGTACAGCACAGGAAGATGCAAATTTACATTCAAGGTGTTGTGGTTTAGAGCACTTTACAGTTACCAGCATTGTCCTACACCATTTGCAACTCTATATTTATCTACATACTGGAGTCCTGAGTGGGTACACTGCCAGGTACTCTTATTGTTGCTGGCAAAAATATGCAGCATTAGAATCTCAAACTCATGGATGGCTAAAGCGCCTTGGATTAAGTAATCACCAAATTGCATATGTCATGTTTGGACATTGCACAACAACAGCTCATTTACCTCCGGCAGTCCTGGAGAGGACAGCACTTCTTCCACACTTTTCAGAAAAGCCTGGGAGAGAGAAAACGGACATCACGGAACTGTTGCATCATAAGCACATGGGTGAGCATCGTGTCCTTGTGCGCGTGAATTCGTTTTGCAACTGCAACATGTGTGTTGGAGGGAGCTCCAAAGAACCTGTGTGAGGTTGTTGGCAGTGTTGTGAGGAATGGTCCGATTGGGCAGCGCCTTCAGGAAGCCCAGCACTGGCATGGAGTCAGGGACCCGGGGGAGCTGGATGTCCTCTCCGTGACTGCTGATGACAGGAGGACTCTCCTCCGTGGCTCTCTGGGGAGACAGCACATCAGGCATTGAATGAAGTTTACTATCAGTGGGCAATTTCCAAAGGAGCACTGAGTTCCAACATAGACAGGATGTTTAGTGGCTGATAACCTGAATTCAGGGAATACTCTTCGGACAAGTGAGTCAGTGTTGCTCTCATTCAGTTCGGTGCCCTACAGGGAGCCATTTTATGTGTCGTGTAAAGCAGCTGCCTTCACTATCTTCACTCTTTCTTTATTAGTTTTCTACCTCCAAAGCCCTTTAATAAACAAGCTGAGTTGGTTCACATGTGTTCTTAATATAATTTTTTTCCCATCTACAGTGTCTCAATAAGAAACTTTAGTGTTGATCCAAGCAAAAGGCTTTCAACTCAATTCTGTGATGCCCAAAACATTTCTGTTTATCCCTCATGCCATTTCCGTGTTCACATAATTCACACATGAATACTGTAACTATATTTAATTTATCAGATTTGTTGTTGACCAAGGAACCCTGTAAATTCAGAAGTGACACACTTACGACTGTCGGTGCGGTTGAAGTGTCTTCTTTAGAGACTCTGGGCGTTGTGGCAGAAACCATGGCCTGACCTAGAAATGACAACACATAGAGCTCTAATAAAACAGGATAGGAACCACACTGATGACCTGTATAAATAGTTGTACTTCACTCCTTATCGACAGTAAATTATTCAGTTAGCCTTTTGCTGTTTTATTGCTAGGTCCATTGTTGAATCGGATCAGGGAAGGCAGCTTTATGGGTAGGTTGGATTTTATCACTCTAATGCTTACAGTTTGACTTCTAATGCCAACTTATGAAAGGAGATATATTACAACCTAGACAAAGCCGGGATAATCAACGACATAATGCTCTGCTCCTAGCTTCTGTCAATGGCTTAGATACATTTAATGTCTTTGCTGTCATTTAATAAAAACAACACTAACTGGCTACCAGACAGTGTCCATATATGGACATAAATTAGAGGTATCCGTCTGAACCATTCCTGCTCTTCTTTGGTTTAATGTAAAAATTTTATATGCAGGCTTTGGAGAAGTAAAAATATTTTTCTGTAACCATAACAGTCGGCCTCTTCATGTCTCGGTAATAGTCTGTAAAGTATATTGCTTTTGGTTATAATCAAGGCTGTGTGCACTTTATGCCTCAGACATTGTGACCACTTGAAGCTCCATCAGCACAGTCAGCATGCTTTATACACAACAAAAGGGGTTTCAACCTACTAGCTAAAAACATTTCCTCATGCTGTGAACATTTTTCTGACCACAGTGATATTTGCTCATATGAATTATCACACAGCAGACCCCTAATATTTCTAAATCCTCATAAATGCCAGCTTTTTGTCTATCTATGGCACTTCTCGGACCAAAGGAGGTAAACAGAACAAAAACAGACAAGAGACTGGGGGTTTTGTCCTTGCGTGTTGCTACCTGTCACATTAAATCAAAATGATCTGCCCCCTGCAACTCCACTGCTCTCTTATAAATACTTATAAGGCAGAACTATGTGAGCCATGGCACTTATATGGCAGAGGGTCATGAAAATGTTTTGTGCAACAGGAGCTATTTGACGAGGAGGTGGGGTATATTTGTATAGTTTAATATCTTGTTGTTATGCATGAATGCTGTGGGTGGAATGTGGCGAGGATGAGGACGGAAATTGCTTTTTAACCCCTGTTTCCTCAGAGCAGAGTTGAAAGGAAGGAGGCATTTCAATAGACATGTCGTTTCCTATAATGACAGGAAATACTGTTCAAATGGAGCATGATGTCCTACCTATGGCTGCGTTGTAATAGAGCCTGATCTGGTTAGGTGAAAGGGCTCTTTCCCAGATGACAAATTCATCGAAGGCCCCTGTTACGTAGTGACCATACGCCCTGTTGTTGCCTGTTCCAATGACGAGGTCAGGGTAGGGGTCACCATAGTTGTCTGAGACGCTGCCCGCTGTATCACCAGCAGTGAAGGTCCCATTAATGTAGACCATTAGACCATCATTTTTAGTCCAAGTGAAGAGGATGTGAGTCCAGTACGGTCCTGAGAGAGAAAACAGAGAACGACAAAATAAAATAATAATATATATTGTTCGTGTTGAACTGTGAAAAATACATTCTTTCAATTAACTAATGGATTAATCAAAGATTTCAGTCCAGTATTAAGCCAAAGCATGTGATACACCCATCTGTCTGATAGAGGATACCGTGTCGGTGTCATGTTTTTTCTTGACTCGGCGTGAAAAATACACGCAGACATGTACAGGGTCGAGGAAGAAGGTCATAGGTGACGGAGGTCACAAATCACATAGAACTTTCACCTGGATAACTGTGAGAAACTGTAGAGTCTATGAGAAAGCAAAAGTCAACATGGACTTCTTTTAAGTAATGAAAGTAAGTTATGTATAATGTAGCATGTTCAAGTTGTGTAACGTACATTAAGTAACCCATGTGACGTATGTAACGTTACTTCTTTAACTTTACATATCATAATCTAAAACATGATTTTTTCCGAACTCACCAAGAAGGTTTGGTGTCTCAACCTAACCAATTTGTAACTGTGCCAAATCAAGAGCTTTTCCTAAACCAAACCACAGTTTTTGGTGCCTAAATTACTTTTCACACCAATGTGAGGCAAAAACGTGACACTGACACGGTATCGTCTGGTGGACTGATGAGTGTACTGCACGCTTTGCTGTAATATCAGCTCAATATGCTTTATTCAATTCTAATATTTTATAATATACATCTATATCCTGGATGTTCACAAAGGAGTGCAACATAATCTTTCCAGCTGATTTCATTATACAAAGAACAAAGAAGTGAATACATTCGCAGCCTGAAAACACATCTGCTAGAAGAACAGAACACATCTCCTTGGCAGTTACAATATACTGTAATCAGTATGTGCCAAAACTCAGTCACTTTACAAGTCGCTCATTCACTTATCTGTGTAGAGAGATATCTATATGTATAAAGTAATATTCTACAACACAGTCGGTCACAATGGCACCTCAAGGTTTACTCTATCGCCCTCGAAACTTTACGTCACTCTTAACAAACGGAGGATCGAGAACAGACAGATTTTGACATTATGTCATAAAGGTTCAACATGTCACACTGTATGAGAACCAGATGACGCCTGATCCTCTGTAACAGAACACTCAAATCAAAATTGAGTTATAACGCCTATGAACACAACCTTGAGTAAGTGCAGCAAAAACAAAGATGACAGAAGTCATTTGAGAACAAAATAGTCACTGGTGAAAGTTTCACATAATGTTGAGTCTCGCATGGTTTGTTCCATTTTGTCCAAACAGTTTACCAAATCATTTGATCTCATTAAAAAAGTCATTTTGTTTTCAGAAAAGAATTCAACATACTGGTCACACTTTTTACTTTTATAATGTCACATCTCATTTTACTTGACCTTTAATAATCAACAAACATTACTTTATCTATGAGAAACGATCAGATCGCAAACAAACTGTATGTTGTGTTCTACAGTATAGCAAAAGATCTATGAAATGTATCCTTGACTTGCCAAATCAACTGTCTGTAGTTACGCCTGTTTCCAGTTAACTAATCCATGAATGAAATATTTAACAATTTACGGTATTTTCAAGAAATACTTAACATTCCTCGTGGGAGTGTATGGGAAATGTAAAAAAGAAGAATTCTATGTAATACAAAATGAAATTCATTCACAGTACCTGGAACTCTGATGTTTGCTTTCCATCTGTGGTTGTTGCCGCGAGTGTAAAACTCCACATATCCACCATAGGGGTTGGTGAAGACTGAGAAGCCATTGGAGATAACTTTCCCTCCAGAGGCAACAGCAAAACGGGACTCTGCCTCGTGGTTTTTCCAAAAAAAGGAGAAGGTAACGCCTGGAGAATGATAGAAATATGTAGCTATCAATACAAGTGACTGAAAGGATTTAAGAATCATTTTAGTTTTTCCTAATTATTCAGAAAGTAGTCCAGTGTACTCACCCTCTGGACCGCACAAAGTAGGGTCACTAATGCAAGAGTTCTGATAGTTTCCAAAGTGAAGAAAGGTGCCACCATTATCTCCATTCAGAAAGATGCCCTTGTTGACCATTCCTTCAACAATGTCTGACAAAGCACAAATCACAGTCATCATTTTGCTTGAAATTGGGAAGCAGTATCTTTAAGCTAAACCGCCTGTTAATCATAAATTGTTTAACCACTGATGAACATGAATTCTTTACAGCTTTCTTTTAACTCGTAAAACCACTTAAAAGGCAATAAACACGTGTTTTGTCATATTTCTGGTTTGACTAGAGTGAAAGAACAAGAATATATAATTAAAATACCAAGAATTCCTCATCTTGTGCTGCAAAGGCAACAGACTGAACAGGGGGAAAAGTGTGAAAAGCTCAGCTGAATCGTGTGGAGACACAGAGGGGACAACAGAGAGCAGTGGGTGATGCACAAATGAATTTCAGGTGGAAGAAAGTGATGGATGCTCACCTACTGTTGCAGAAATGTTAGTGTAGGCAGAGTCATTGGTATACACATAGGAAGAGTTATGGGAAGAAGGGAGCACAGTGTGGTTGTGGATTCTGAGAGCTGGACAGAGACAACAGAGAAAAAACACAATGATTCACACCAATACAGACACATAAGAGACGACGGGAGAACAATGAGAGGAAGGCAATGAGAGGGACGTGCTGCACAGGTATGAGACAGAGTGATGCTGAGCTGCGTGCACGACGGCAGCACTCAAAGAGAACTCAGAGTGACTCCACACATCATGCTCAAGTCTATACCCGATCCCTCTATAACTTCACTAAATAAGTATAAAAAACATTGCTGCAAATTTCATTAAAAAAAAGGCAGAATAGTGATCAGTCCTTCATATTTTCTTAATACTTTTACCAACGCCAAACTACAGGATACTGTATGTCATAATTGCTATCATAAATGAGCTTACATGCCAGATATTTTTGTTATATAATTTCAGTCATAAATATGGCAAAAAAAATATAAATGCTCTGAACACAGTGGTACATTTTAAAAGGCATGATGCCTGTGGGGGGGTGAAAAGACATTTAGGTGGCATATTCCCATGGGTATACACAGTGTGCTTTACGTATGCACATACTTATGTTACTCCCGTTAACATAACCTGGTCTGTTTCCAATCTGGTCCCACAGTTCATGGATCCCGTCCACAGCATCGAGCGGCCAATAATGTGAGGCTGTGGCCAACACCTGCAGGCCTGGACGGAGAGTTCACGGGTAAACAAGCATCCAGAGAGGGCTTTTCCTCCAATCAAGCTCTGGCTCATTACTCAAAATCTATTTTCCTGGCATTCCATTTTGGATTTGGGGTGGATTAAAAGATTGATAACAATAAACCAAACAGCTGTAAAAGTTGTTTATGCAGCGGATTGTTCTGATTAATGAGCAATAAACAAATCAATAACATCCTCTGGTCTGGAAGTTAGCAGATGATAAAACAAATTAGTTTATTTCTCATCCAATATATGCTGGAGAAGTATATTGTCAGCACAGGAAACTAAAACTAACACATAATCTATCCAAAAAATTAATTACTACCTGGATGCTTCACAGATTGCACCGCTTGAGCATAAACCTGGGAAAAAAAAAATCAAATGTATTTGTAAAGACTGCCATGCAGACTATTACAGCAGATATGGGACTATAATTTTCAAAACCGTTTTTCGTGACCTTACCTTAATGCAGGAGACAAAAGCTGTAAAGAAGTGAATTCGCAAACAAAATTCCATGGCTTTTGGGAAATGTACCATATGCATTATTTTGAAAAACAATTTAATTCCCCCCAAAAAGATAAATCCAGGAAAAGTCACTCATTGTTCCAAGACGATGAAGAAGAAACTTCTGAGTAGTCCATGTGCCCAACTGAAGAAATATGAATAAATAATAATAATAACAGCTCTAAATACTGAAGGATTCAATTTAAAGTTCTGAAGTGAGGCAGAAAAACTTCAGAAGTTTTCCTGTCATAATAAAATCTAAAACCCAACTTCCAATTTCACGCAGAAAATTAGAATCCAGTACCTGCACTCCTACATTGAACTAGTTGTTTCTTTCAGTTTCTGTGCCCGCATCTGGAATTTGCATGGAGTAGAAAAGCTCCGAGGAGGCGTACTGAGTTGTTGGACTGAACGTGGGAATTGCAAAACGTGATGTCATTTTTGGATCTTCTGAGGAGGGGCGTTAAAGTTGTGCGTAAATGGCATTATTTGTGAGTAATTGGAGATTGCGCGGGGAATGAATGAGATCAGGATTTGCACTCTTCGATCCAAATACACACATGTTAGTGGGCCCCGTGTCCAAAAGATACCTACTAACCTGTAGTCTTATGATTAGTTCGGATATTGGGTTAAACTGTAGAACAACACTCTGGACTCTCTGGGAGGAACAGGGATGCTGCTGAGGGGAGGCTTTGTTAAGGTTTGTTGAACAGGCAGTCCGACTCAGAAATATCTGGAGTCCCACAGACAGACCAGCAGTATCAGAAATACCGGTGACAACCTTTTCTAGGTTATATTTTAAAGATGAAAAATAAAAAAAATAAAATTAGGATCAAATAAGAATGTACCACATAAGCTACTGTAAATCCAAGTATAAACATAAAAAAAATAAAAAAATAATGGGATGATGTGTCAAATGAGTGACTTTTCAAATTTTCTTTAGTAAATTTCAGTTTGTGAAATAATTGGACGATATACCCGCAGTTGGGGGGGGGGGGGGGGGGGGCATCAGGAACACGACCCGTCGTCACACGGATCACCCAGTGAACTTGCAACCATAGCACAGTAAACAGCGCCACTGTGTGGCCAGGTGAACAATAATTTGGTGGCCACCCATGCGTGCTTCTCTATTATTTATCAAACCTTCTCAAATGACTTTCGAGTGGTGTGTTTGCTGTGGAACTAAAATAGAAAAAAAAGAAGAAAAAAAAAAAGATCGTTATCTTGATATTTAAAAAAAAAATATATATATAAGAGAAATCATTGTGATTTTCATATAATGAGCCAGAAATGACTCGTCATGGTTGTTATGGGAGTATTTTAAAAGAGGTGAAGTTTCTTTCCTTCTTTGTTCTACCGTTCCAGAAATAAAATAGGATTAGGTTAATTTAGTTTATTTGTTATTTAATGCTGCGATCAAATTTAATTGAGGGTGGACTAGTTTCTCCGCCCTGAAGCTGTGTGCCTGTCTCTCTGTGTGTGTGTGTGTGTGTGTGTGTGTGTGTGTGTGTGTGTGTGTGTGTGTGTGTGTGTGTGTGTGAGTGTGAAAGAGAGACAGGGAGATGGGAGAAGAGGCGTATCCCGGAGAAAGAGGTATTGTGGATCTGTTGCGTATCCTAGCCGCCTTTGCAGTGAGAAATATCGACTAGAAACAACCACTTTATGGTTTAATTTTGTAGAGCTGATACTTTTTAGAGCTTTTGATAGAATTACAACTTTTAGACCTGACGCCCTCTCTTCCTATTGTCGTGACTGTCGCCTCAGAACCGTGTTAATGTGGGCCCGTATCTCGAGGATCATCTGATCATTTTTATCAGCCATCTGGACCTCACTCCTCGACACGGTGGCTCGATGTTAATCTACTCATGGAGACTTACGGGATGACCCAGCGGATGTTTTGCTAGAATTACCTGTTCAGGATACGAGTTTATCGGTGTGATGAAGGATCGACTGGCTGAGCTGACTCCTGTAAGTGACTTCTCTTGCTTTTCCTGGATGGGCCTTAACAGGTAAATGACCCATAACAGCAGAACAAGTCACTTAAACATGTTTCATTTGGCACAGAGTAACACTCAAGCAGAGGAAGATGTGGCAGTTACAGTGGACAGAGATGGCTTCATGGAGAGCTTTTTCAGAAGGGTGGGTATGACTGTGACTTCCAGGACATGCACTGTCAGGGGACTGGGATAACTCAAGATGCTGATGAGTCATTGGCGTATTTATTGTCTGATTTAGGTGGAGGAAGTTAGAGGACTCATTGATAAAATCTCCTACGAAGTGGAAGAGGTGAGGAAGATGCACAGCATGATCCTGTCTGCACCCAAACCAGATGACAGTAAGTTTATGTCTGTATGAAACATTCAGGATGAAGGTCAGACCATGACTTATATGAATTTCAATGTTTACATCTCTTGCATTGTTTTGGGAAGTGCGTGGCCAGTTTTGGGGGCACGGAGTGAACATGCAACAAATGTCTCACTTCCTTTGCTGCATTTTTCCTCCTTGTTGTCAATGAATAGCTGGCTGGCCGGAAACCTGTGAAGGAAACTGCTCACCCATTTTGGTCCAAAACCTCACAAACTATTGTAGTCTCAGCACCAACTTGTCCTGTTTGGAATCAGGGACTTAAACATGATGTTATTTGATCATTTTAACTCTCGCTAACAAAAAAAAAAGAAGTTTATATTTCAAATGAACTTATAATGCAGAATGTTTATAGAAGTGTAAAAGCAGCACAGTGAAATCCAAGAATCAGGCCGTCCACAGTGTGTGAGCTGAGACCTGCAAGGCAAAGACACCACAGTTAACAGTTCCCCATCATCGATGATAATGTTTAATATAACACAATTATAGCATTTTAAGATCCATGATGTGGAAATGGTCACCGGTAAAGAACCTTGTACTATGTTGCTAAGTGACAAAATGAATCAGAGTAAATCTAATATTTACAGGAAACTGACTTAGTGATTAGCTGCATGATGAGATTGCTACCTCATGAATAAACTCAGACTGATGTTTCCTATTTGTGTGTGAAGGAACAAAGGACCAACTCGGTGAACTGACCAACGGCATCAAAGGGAACGCCAACGCGGTGCGAACTAAACTAAAATGTGAGTCGAACCGTATCGTGATTGTCACACTTTACTGACTAAACTTTACAAACACTGTCTTAATGCTGTCATCATAACTCTCTCCCTCTGAAGCCATTGAGCAAATTATGCCCAAAGACGACGCTGCTAACAGATCATCTGTTGACTTCAGGATCCAGAAATCACAGGTCAGGAAACAAAATTAAGATCATTAACTCCTCTCACACACACGCACGCACGCACGCACGCACGCACACACACACACACACACACACACACACACACACACACACACACACACACACACACACACACACACACACACACACACACACACACACACACACACACACACACACACACACACACACACACACACACACACACATTACATATCCTATCCATACAAGGTCATCAACTCCCATCTGTCAGCTGTACACAAACATCATGAGGGAAATAGTACGACATGGTAATAAGGCCAATTTAAGTAAAAAAAAAAATTAAAAAAAATTAAGAGGAAAATTGTTTTTTGTTTTTTATTCTGCGATGTCAAGAATAAAATATAAATACCATAAAGTTGAAATGTTAGTGTATATTTTGGACATTTTAACTTTCTTGATTTTTATTTAAAATGTATATCCTCTTAAAATCCTAACACTGTCATAAAGTAGCAATCACATATCATATCAATTTATCCATGCCATAGACACACAACGACCATAATAATTATTTACTATTTCCAAACTTTACATGCCATATTCACTATTTTAGAAGACTTGTTTGTAGATTTAAATTCCATTTCTTCCATTTGAGTGTAATATGTGTAAAAACCCATTAAAATATAACTTTAATTCCAACAATGTTCGCATCCGAACTGCTTTCTGGGTTATTGGGTCGTAAGCAGCCTGAAATGTCTACAATATATATACTCACCCTCTGTCCTTGTGTTTTCACTTGTCCTCAGCACACTGTGCTGTCCAGGAAGTTTGTGGAGGTCATGACTCAATACAATGAGACTCAAGTGTCCTTTCGGGAAAGAAGCAAAGGAAGGATCCAGAGACAACTGGAGATAAGTAAGTGACAAAATAATGGACCCCCTGTGCCTGCACGAGGCCTGGAACTATGGGCTGCATTTAGAAAGTCTTTGAGGCTTTAAAATAATAATTATTCATCTATATACAGACATGAAATACGCCTCTTTTGTCATTGATTGCACGTTCAAGATTTGTGAGTACAAATCTAGAGATAAAAGAGCGATAGATAAAACACCAAAGCCGTGTTACGACGGGGTCCAGGAAACAGACCTCACCAGCTTCCTCTCTGCTTCTCTGGATACTTAATTAACTGTTGAGACACAGAAATAGCAGGGCAGGATTATTTTTGGTTTTTCTTCAATATGATAGGCTTCTCATTTGCAGAAAAGTCACATAACGACCACATTCAGACACTTGATTTTCAGTGTTTTAAGACTTTGGATTGAACCCTAAATGAGTACAGGTTGAAAGTTGATTAAAATAGAGCACCAACTGGTTATATAAAGAGACATAACTGGCAAGATTCAAATACTAACAAACCAGGAGGAATAAAAATGTGCTGAAAACATGTCCAGCATTAACACAGTGTGTAAAATTGAATCTACATTTTGTCACTAAAAATTTGCTTAATAATAAACGCAATATACAAAAGAAATTAGTATAGAGGAATCAAACCATTCACACTAGCTAATTATTTTTGAACTTATGTTGAATATTTTTTATCTTGGCAACCAGACAGCTTTATATTCTCCACCATTTTTTTTGCTCCTCTGTTCAAAATCACAGTCACAAAAATTCAGGTGCATTGTATCATATACATATGAGACAATAGTGAAAAGAAAAAAAATAGGACTTTCTCCCACAGTCCCTGCGGCCGGCGTTAATGAAAGGCTCTAGTTCGCCACGCTGCAGACAGAAGAGCCTGATACTGGAGACGCTTCGCTGTGTTTGCGTTGCCTGGGAAACGGGCAGAGGGCTCAGCGACCTGCGTAGCAGTGGTTCACCTGTCTTTGACACGAGCACGCGAGCCTCGGTTTGTTTTGTCGCAGACTCACACTGTTAATTTACATCAATCGAAAGTGATACCTTTTGTGATCGATGTCTATTGATTTGCTGGTGGTGTGTTTAACTGTGTCTGTCTCTCTGAGGAGCAGCTGTTTCCAAAGGTGTGCAAAACACAGTAAGCACCTGCACAGAGATCCGTCTCTCCAGGGAGAGGTGTGTGCAACAGGAGGCAACGTTCAGGAAACGAAAGCTGTGTGTTTATAGAGCTTCAGCAGCTCTTTCCATGTGAGGAGTGCCGAGTTCCTTTGTACCGCTGACACTTCTAATCTTAGTCACAATTACAATTCAATGACTAAACTGATAACTGCAGCAGGAAGTTATTATTATTAAACATGAAACCATCTAAATTAACAGTCCTCTGGAAAATGCATTTTTAACAACTGTTGCGCTCCGATTTGGAGATTTTTCTGAGAATTTCTTTCAAAACCTCAAATCATTTGGTTCTTAAAACATGTTTCGGTCATGACATTCAGTGTGCCTTATTATCACCGTCAGAAACATGATGTTTTTTTTTTAACTTTTAGACTGATGTCCTAATTTGCTGTTTCTGCCATCTCTCACTACTCGGGGGGAAGTTAGCCTTGTGTTGGTAGCTGTGTCTCCTGGGTGGACAACAGAGACATTATTTTATCTGTCAGCTCAATCTACTGAGCTACAAAGAGGCTTCTTTCCTTTAAAGAGTTGTTTTTTTATGCAGAGCAGCTCCACAGCACTACAAGACAAATCTAGTACCCTGGGATTAAATCCATAACAGTAAACAGTACATATTGTACTGGGGCTAAACTCACACTTGTTATTCACATCATTACTATTCACAATCACGTTACACATTTTTGCAAGATTACAAATCCTCACAACACAGGGAATAGCGAAAAATAAATCCTTAAGCCATATAGGAAGTTGTTAAAGCAATAACGGAAAAGCATAGTTTGCATTTTTGGAGGTGGGGTATTATCCATAGTTAAAGTAGCCTACTAAACTGCAGTAGATGTGGGTCAGGACTT
Source organism: Brachyistius frenatus (assembly GCF_029030835.1). Classification (NCBI taxonomy): domain Eukaryota; kingdom Metazoa; phylum Chordata; class Actinopteri; family Embiotocidae; genus Brachyistius; species Brachyistius frenatus. Next base: position 1,599,636 of record NW_027210663.1, read on the forward strand.
CCCCAGTTGGGAAACGTAGGCAGCTGTACCGGCGCTGAAACTAAGCAGTGTTCTACTGTCGATGCGCTTTACCTCAACGTTAGACAATACACTGTGCGGCATAGGTACGTCTATACGCTGAAATACCAAAGTGCTCCTGTGTATGCATTTTAGTGCCATGGGAAAAGGCTGTCTGATGGCAAGGTAGGGTCGTAAATATACATTTTGTTGCTGACCCCGCCTACAGCAGCACATAATGTAACTTCCGCGCTGGTACAGCTTCTTGCCGACCCCCATTTACACTGGCTATAGATAAATACTTCATACAACCCTACTCCGAAACATCCAAACTATCCTTCCAACTTGTTCAGTCCGCTGCCTTTTTAAACCAGCTATTAAATCAGTTTCCTGAGCAGAGCAGGAGGGCACGAGAAGCAGTGGTGTCATATTAAACAAATCTCAGGGCTTTGTGTTCTCCAAATCAGTCGGTGCTAATTTTTAGGATAAAAGCTTCACTTCAGATCAGTAAATTTATTCTTCTTTTACTCAAATGACAGAAACTGCATCAAAGCATCTGAGACTCTCAGTGTTTGGGGACTACAGCTTGTTCGTTTTTAAAGTACGGCCTGACGTGCAATCAGTAGCATCTTTTTGATCTGGGATCCAATTTTAGTTATGAACAAAATTGTTCAACAGCCCTCCTCCAAAACACTTAGGAGATTCACACCCTGATAGAGGGGTTGAATGTTCTCTGTCCCCAGAATAAAAATAAATGTAAATATGTTTATGGAGAAAGGCCTACATCTACTGTTGTATGACAAAAAAAAACCTATATTTACCATACACTAAAATGTAGTCACTCCCTTATTTATTCATTCAACATGTAACATGCACTCAACAATTGACTCTAAAATGAGCATTAAATCATGATTTCAGTTATCACTGTAAAAAGCTGCTTCTGTAAACTGCCCTGCATTGCATTGCATTGTGGTATTGTCAGCAAAAAATAGTGCATATGCCCTGACATTACAGCAATCCATTGAGTAAATAAACGCGATTTGGACGCAGCAAAGGCCTTTTCACTGAAGACATTTTTAACATATCACAGTAATAAAACGAGTAATGGCTGAATACCATGTAGCTGCTTCAGTTTCAGTGTCCTGGTAATGTGGCTCGCGAGTACACAGGTGATGTCATCAGTAACACATCTGCTATTTTGACTACGTCCTCAAATCTGTTGTCAAAAATTTAACAGTGCATACCGTATTTTTATGATAACATTCCTCCATATTTACCATTACCATTACATTTAAAGTATTTGAAGTACTAACAGTACTAACTTTCTGCATCCCAATAAATTGTCCAAAAAAACTCACTTTTGCTTGGGATACAAAAACACAATGAATCAACTACAATTACTAATCATTTAATAAAATAATCATTCTTTTCATTTGCATTATTCTAGCTGGAAGAGTGACCACCAACGAGGAACTAGAGGACATGTTAGAAAGTGGAAATCCATCCATCTTCACATCTGATGTAGGTTCCCTTATGCATTACTGTGCTGTTTTGTTTATGCAAGGTTTTATTACCGCCATCTAGTGGCGGATGAGTAAATCTTTTGAGGTGGGGTCATGTTCGACTGCATCCCTTACACACAGCTGGAAAACATGCCACCGGTGTTTTTGGATGGGTTATCTGACATTGTCTATCTTTCTCCCTCAGATCATTTCTGATTCCCAGATCACGCGCCAGGCCCTAAATGAGATCGAGTCACGGCACCAGGACATCATGCGTTTGGAGTCGAGCATCAGAGAGCTCCACGCCATGTTCATGGACATGGCAATGCTGGTAGAAACTCAGGTAGCAGCTTAATCTAACTGGTAACTTTCATTGGTAAAAAAAAAAAATACTCCTGATCTATTACAAGGAAAATTATCCTTATCAGTGTTTATTTTGTATCTCACACCTCACCAGTGTATTAATATGGAGCAAATGGGAAAAATCCCAATATTAGCTGCAATAAATAAAAGCATTTGGATTCAATCATTTCCAGGGGGATATGGTCAACAACATTGAGAAGAATGTCTTGAATGCAGCTGAATACATTTGTAGTGCAAAGGAGGAGACCAAAAAAGCTGTGCGATACCAGAAGAAATCCCGAAGGGTATGTGCTCCTTTCTTAACATATGTAGCTTAACTAATACAAACATGAATGTAAACTGTACAAGCTATTAAGGTTTGAGGGACAACTTTCTGAAATGTGTCATGACTCAAAACTACCATATGAATTTGTTAATGTGATGGCACTTTCAGTTGAAGTTCAAATAACAACTTGTTGTTCATTCTGCAGAAATACATTATCCTTGCCTTTGCTCTGTTGATCCTGATTGCTGTCATTGCACTAATTGTTGGCCTGTCTGTCGGACTAACCAAACCACCTGTATGAGACCTACTGTGGTTACTGCGTGAGGTAACAACACTCCCACATGCGCAGCTTCCATTTCTTGAACCAAACATTCATCCTATCCATCCTTTATTCATTAATAATCCATTCATTTCTTTATCTGTTAAATTGTTTTATGGATTTGTGAACTGTACTTTTCACTGTACAGCCACTTACTCCTCCTATGTCCTGTTTTTGACAGAAACTTCTCTGCCTTGCCATGTGTGGAGGTTTCCTTCTTTTGCTCATCATAATAGTCGGAGTCTTTGAGTAATGGATGTCATGGTTCACAACCTCACAACAATCAGCTGCACCTGCAGTGATGAAGCTTTGACCAGCTTCACTACCGGACTGTCATTCTCTATCCAACAGCATTACAGAGAGGAGGATCTGACCACGATGAAGTAAGTATAGCGTTGTGTGTGGGATGCACTTTGCACCAGTAACACCAGACCTCATGGTACACTGTTGTTTACAGCTAGAACGTAGAGGCCTGATTGACGGCACATCAGATTTATACACTGGTGTACATTCTGTATTGCTGCCATGTTTTTCATTTTGGACATTGTTTTCTTGTGCTAATGACTTAAAAAAAAAAATCTGTTGACATTTTGGAAAATTATTTAACATTTTATTGAGTTAGAGGAAAAGATTGATACCACTCTCATGTCTGCAGTGGTGTACATACCATGGACACTTATTTGAGAATATGTCACACTTCCAGTATAAGAAAACAAACAAACATTTGCCCTAAAAAGTTGAACTATAGCTTTAGTAGTCAAAAGATGTAACAATTGTAATTATCCTTATAAATTGATTGTATAGTTTGTGTTTATATGTTCAAGTGTATGTTACTTATGTCTTCTTCACCTTTTGTATATTTACTGCAATTCATGTGAACTGAATGTAAAACTACTACAATCTCAGGAGTCATCTATATATCTGATATATCTATATCTATCTATCTATCTCTATATAGATATATATGTATATTCAGCTCAATCAAAAGGGAATTTACCACTTCAATCAATGACTCTAATTCAGCAATCTTGCAGAAGTGCCTTCCTGAAACCTTAACTTATTGAATTTATCGCAATCACTGTGTGTGATGACTGAAATATTAGTCGTGAAAAAAGTCATACGGTAATGTAGGACTTTTGGATGATTAATTCAAGAGTACACATTTTCATTTTGATGTTGTTAACCTTTTTTGTTTATAAGTTATATCCTGTATTTTATATTGAAGCAGAACAATTAAGTCATGTAAGTATAAAATAAAGAGTTAAAAGCCTCTGCAGAATGTGTGCTTGATTATTTTCCTTTTGTTTTGCCATTTTGAAAGTGATGTAAGTTGAACTTAATGGTCAAAAACTGCATGATCACTCAAGACATTTTAAATTAAAAGTTTTCTGTTCTTCGAACTCTCCAAATATTTGGGAGGTTCAGATTGTTTACAGGAAAACAGAAAGAAACGGAGATTGCTGTTTACTTCAGGCCTAATGAGCACTTTGCACCAGCCGCTTGACTTCTGTGTAATCAACCAAACAAGATTAGCGAAGAAAGTGGAAACAGTTTCCTCGAGGGCAAGTTCTTTTCTACCTTTGAATTAGATCAAAGGAAACTTCAGAGGTGCACTTACGAGTGAAATGCCAGTGAATGCCCCTAAAAATTGAAAATTGGTACATAGGGCTGTTTTCACCGAGTAAGACTATCCTGGATGTCAAATCAAGGGACCATGCTACCACAGTCTGTTTGGATGAGTAATTTCAGTGGCAGTCTGTAGATGTTGAAGCTTGATGAAGGAGAACACGTGTAGAAAGGTTATTGAGAAAGATACGGATGGTTTAAAAAAAAATGTAATTAGTGTACTTTTATTTTGAATCATACTGTCATGATGTTAGTCAATCGTATCCACTATGTTCCTTACTATTGTCCGATAGGCTAAATGCCAACAACTGGTAAAATTAAGACGATTTATGAATTATTCACAAACTAGAGTATTTGGAGCAGCACTTATTAAAAGTGTAAATATGTCTTTCTTGATTATTTTAGTGAGTCAAAAGTGTCTTTTGAAGCACAATTCAAATACAGTGCAGGCAACACGCCAATAAAATAGCCAACTTAAAGTTCCCTGTAGAGTTTTCTTTCACAGTCAGTGTTAACCAAAAAAACAAAATGTATGTGTCCTTTGGGTCTAACAAAATTCTTAAATGCATGAAATACTTAAAATACCTGCACTTGTTACGCCCCCGAAAACGGAGAAATAATCACGAGAGTGATGCGGCGCTGGTTCCTCAGTGAACGCATTTACTGGAACCAGGAAAACACACGCTTCCAGGGGAAGACAAAAGCAATTGATCTCAGGATAACTGATCAGGCTACTTAGGGGAACGTCTTCTCATCAGACAAATTTAAAAACTCCACTGACATCGACTTTGCAGTGATGGGTCTAATCAGCAATTGAACTGATCTGGCAAAGGCATGAGTCTAACGAATGCCCACTTATCTGTAAAAGTCCTGCACTACAGGTTTAAGTACTCACTTTAGTAGTTTTTAAAATGCACTTTTACTTCATTAAAAAGGCTGGAGGTCTGTTGATCCCAGGTTTTCTGTCGTCCTGTCATCCTATGGCGGGCTGCAGCCACTTTTCTCATTACTCTGTTCATAGCTGAAGCTACAAGTGGAGATTCAGATGAGACAAAAGCGTCCCTGGCTTCACCTTTTTCTTTTTTTCCATTGTCAGAGCAGTCAATATTAGGAGAGCACAACACAGAGTTCAGAAAAACTGGTTGTAAACGCTGGTCTGACGTCAGTACATCAGCGAATTGACGGCACACAAGTAGCCTATGTCTGTTGTAACAGAAAACTACTGACAAAACAGTGCGTGTCTTTGTGACTGCGTCTTCTTCAGGTAAAAGTGACAATGGTGAAACAATTCATGATGAAATGTCAAATTATTATCTCCCGGTGAACTTAAATGATTTAAACTGATATTAGACATTTCCATTAAGGTTAGAGATTGATTACTGATTACTTCTGAGGTCGTATTGTCTTCATGTGATTGGAAAGACTGGGAGGTAGGCTCGCATCCAATATGTGGGTGTCAGTGATGGGAACTGGGACACTCTTTCTGTGATTATCAAAATTTAGGGACACTGTAAGATGCTGACATTTTTTGGTCCATTGTTTAACACCCCAACTCAGAAACAGAAGGTGAGGTTGTGACCATATTTTACATTTGGTCAAATATTGAATTGCTGACACTAATCTTGGGTGTCCACTTTGAAACTGTAGTGATTAGATCTTCTCTGCTGTCGGATTGAAGATGTCTGTGAATCATCCACGTTTTAGAATTTGCAGCTTCTTCGCAGCAACATTAATATTTGAAGCGTTCCCTACTCTCAATCAGCTTTATTGGCCAAGCATGTGAGAACATATAAAGATTCCTTCACAGTGTTCACTACATATATTATATGAGAGTGGATAGATATGGCTGTAAATTGCAACTTGAATGGTTGGCGGAGGCGGACAAATGCAGGGCAGTAATTTGAGTTTTTAATTCTTTTAGTTATTAAGTTATTCACTTCTGAAGTCATCTTATCAGTAGATACTTTTGTACTCTAACTCAAGCAGTTATTTTAATATATACTTTTAACTCTAGGTGACGGTGCTGCAGAATAATTTTTTTGTTCGACCGTGCCTGAGATATGTGTCTGATCTTAAAATGATAAGACTGAATTGCATAGTACAACACTCTGCGCAATGTCACTGGAATGGGAGCTGACAGGAAAGGAAAATTCACCAGCTAAAAGTATATTCTGCAGTGGGTTTGGAACACGCCGGCCTAGATGACCCAGTGGTAACTGTATTATAACCGGATCATTTGATTTTGTAGGGTGTTATGAGTCTTTCGTCGCATTGGAGGCCACAGCTACTGTGAATCATAATTATAGGAGCAATAGAAGCTTTAATTTATCAACTTCAGTCCAATTAAGCAGACATTGCAAATACACCATGGTTTTTGATTTGACGAAGGCAAAATAAACCTACATTTTTTATGATTTCTACCGTTGCACTGTTTAAAGCTGTTGACTTTTCCACATGCATGGAGTACAACAATCTTGATGACAAAATCAGATGCTTTCAGAGGAAGTAAACTTAACCTGTATACGAAGTGATTTTACATGCAGCTCTTACCTATTTTTAATTACTAAAATGTATTTTGTTGATGGGTTTATAGTTTTATGTACTTCCTGTGGCAGCTGTGCTGTCTTTTCTGTCTGTGTACTGACAATAATCCAACATCTCTTATTATGTAACTCTACTGAATACAGATATTTATAATCTGAACACGCTGGAGTTATGACATCATGCTGCACTGCTGACGATGAGAAGCGTTTGGGGAAGCATGCAAACTGTTCTGTCATGGTAGGCTATTTGCTTGTAACAAACAGGAAATGCATGATTTAGATGTAATGTGACTGATGCATGGCTTAACTTGATGTCTGTTTCTATGTGCCAGGGGACAATGGGCTGTCAGAAGGCTTGCAAGGTGGAGAAACTCCTGAGACAGTCTCAAAGGGAAGTAGCGTGGAGCCAGAGACAAAGGTCAGCCACAGCAAAGAAGAACAGCTGGACGAGAGGCACAGATAAGGTGAGCGTGACGTGTTGTTTCTTAAGCTTTCAATGAATAAGCTTTGATTTGTCCGTGCCTGAACACGGGCAGGATTAGCACTTGTTGATGCCTGCAGCCATAATCTCACTTCACTGTGCACTCCTCAACCACGGCTCTTCACTGTCACCGAGGCTCATCATTAACTAACTCCACCATATGTATCACTCAGCGATTATACTTTTATCTCTTATGTACACGATTTACAGTTTCTACTGTACAAACAAGATATTGAAAAACTGTATTGACTGTTAGTGTCATTTGGTTGTTAATAAAGAGATTACCCAACATGACATTACATAATATGCATTTAGGTAAATAAAGCATAAAATACACAACGTCAAATAATGAATTGCATTTGGGCAGTCTTTTTTTGTTTTGTTTTTTCAGTTTTGTATAATCACAAATACCCTCGCCTAAACCTGTATTTATTATATTTGTAAAAATACTACTCACTCATTTAGCAATTTAGTTAGTTTTGAACAAACATTTTAAGCAACATAGACCAACGAAGACCAGGTTAAAAGGATGCCAATGTAAGGGATTCATAGAAACTAAACAAAATACACCACAAGCACAGGTAAGAAGCTGAAAAACTCTTCAAGTCTATAAATAGTGACTTTTCTCAATAGTAATGATTGAGACTTTGAACTACTGGAGGTGCTTTACTAGTGACAATAGTCTCACAATTAAGAGTCAGTTTATGAGAATAAAATGAAAATTGCTGTTTAAGTATCAGCAGTGCAGAAATTATATAATACAAAATACTAATTCAAGTTATTTTTTAGATGTGCAAAATACAGCTTAGTTGATAAATAACCTGAGTATTCACAACCATGTCTACGAGCAGGCTTAGAGTCTGTCATTACATGTTCGTGTGTGTTGTTGTTTTGTATGTGTGTGTATAAGACCATGAGGATGTGGGAATGGGTGAAGAACATGGCAGCCTGAAGGAAACTGTTGCGGGTAGTTATTTGATGGAAAGTAACTGATTATCTTCATTGTTAGAAGATGCCAAGTAGAATTGTACAATCTGATTAAAATTATGTTGTAACACAGGTGCAAGTGGCTCACCATCTGAGTGGGTTATATCACTATTGTTCATAAAATTGGAGTGCTTGCTTGATTAAATGATCATTGCTGATGCAGTCATTTGCTCATAGGGATAATGAGAGAGGAGAATCATTCTGTCCTGAACCTGCAAAGAAGAAAGCAGCAAAGGTTTGGTCTCACATACAGCCTTTGCCTCTTACCCTCTGAAGAAAATCTACAATCCACTGAAAAAAAACACGTGTATAATGTCATTAGATTCGCCTTGCTCATGTACGGTTATTGTGACAGTCTGTAAAAGAGGTGTGCAAGTGCTCAGCGGTATAGAAAGGGAATTAGAATAGCTCACTCTGCAAGCAAACAGCAGGAGGCAGGGCAGGACCTACTTTATAAGGAACTTCAATATCACTGAAGTCAGGGCCACTAGTCTGCACCAGCTGAGACAAGTATTTATGTTCCCCTTTGAAATGGGGAAGAAGAAACTATTTGACCTCTACCACTCTGGTCATCATATTCAAATTATTTTTTTCTTATGCAAATATTGTCTGACTGCATCTATATTCATGCACAAAACATTCGGTGCCTCTTGATATATAAGCTGAGCTCCATTTTTTTTTTTTTTTTTTACACCTCACAGTTTTTTTGTTAATATGCAGAACCCCTTCACAAAAGGGAATGTCAAAACAGTTGTTCACACCTCCGAATGTGTCTCAGTCAGCTGGGTTAAGGCAGGCCTCGAGGTCCTGTTCTGCCTTCTGACATCCTGTGACAGCTGTCTGCACAGGTTTGGTTCCTCTTAACATCCCGAGGTAGACAGGGATGCACTGAATCATTATTTAAAATAAATCGACACAGGACCAGCCGCAGTAGCAAGTGGTTGCTTCACCCTGTAGAGCTCTGACCCCCTCGGTGAAGAGAGATCCCAGATAGCGTAGATATATTTTGCAGCTGGTCATTAATCAGTTAACAGTTTTATTAAAATGCTCCATCAGTCTTCTATCTTCCTCACTTGACTTTAGAAGTACAGTATTTGACCTGCGCAGCTTTGATGTGATGGGAGGAAAAGCACAATAGATCTGGAAATAAAGGACTATTATTCTCCCTCATGGAGACACTTAAATCAGTCATTTGAAGGGCACTGATTTACATTTATGAATAACAGAATAAAATCACACGGTATCCTTGTCAAAATGATTTGAAGAAGTGTCGTGCTTGCAGTGCTTCTGTTACTTGTACTGTCTTTTACTAATGGCCCTCGAGGAGATCTACAGTGAAGTTGCCCATAGCAGCTGATGTTACAGTGAAAACATCAGGTGTGCTTCCTGCTCTTTGTCAGAGCTCAGCACCTCCCCGTTTAGTGTTTACACAGCAGAGAGAGGACATGGGCGGGAATGTTTGACATCAATCGTGCGTGATGTCACGATGCCTTGAGTCTTTAAAAGATGCCTTGCAATATATGCTCTCAATTGGGATTGCAGGGAGGGTCCCACCTGAGGGGGAGGGAAAAGGCTCTAAACAGAAGTAAGGAGCTGTTGTGGTTGCTATGCGTCCATGCTGAGAAAAGCATACTGTATCTGTTTTGGGCCCTGCTCCTCCTCTCTCCCTTTTCCCACAACAGAGTGCAGCACCACTGTCAGCCACAGAGGGCAGCCACGCTGCACAGGCTCCTACATATCTCCCTACAGTGAAAAAAACCAGGATGCCCCAAATAATCCCCTTTAATACCCTTCTGCACTTGATTTCCTGATCTGTGATTGGATGGCAAGGGTGCTGCTGCTGTTTGTGATAGCTGATTGGTCTGGCCCACCGTTCATTGAGTGAGGGTTTGTCAAGCTGAGCCTCCGGGGAGCCTGAGGCATAATGACCCATGACAAGGCAAGACAGGGTCCCTGTGTCAGCTCGCAAAAAAACAACAAAAAAAGAATTGCTGAGAGGTACTGCAACAAAACTGGGAGCATGGACCAAAGGGAACGCCAGAGAACCTCACATGACCTTGCCAGCTTCAATCATGGCTCCTCATCGGTGGTGGTTAGGTGAGCAGGCAGTACGATGGATAACGTTGCTGGAAGCGTTTATTGACAGGATTGTCTGTGACTGCTGAGAATAAGAGAGAATGACCAATTCTGATTAAAGAAGACCAAAGACATCCTGGAGAGGGAGCAATGCTCTGCTGCTGCGCACTGCACTGCCTCTGCACCCCTGCGTACTTGTGTCTGTGACTAAGCGCGCGCGCGTGTATTTGAGAGAGAGAGAGAGAGAGAGAGAGAGAGAGAGAGAGAGAGGGGGGGGGAAGGGGGCGTGTTGATGTGTGTGCTCTGCTGCACAGCCACGGTAGTGTGAGCTGAATGATGCTCGCTGGCCGTCCCTCTCTCTCTCCCCCTGCGCTGCCTGGCTGTGCCTCTTTCTGCAGAGCATTGATGAACCATTTTATGCTACATAGCTGCCATAGTCATCGTCCCGGTCCTGCTGCTGGCTGCTTTTCTGTCCTTCCAGTACAGTAGGAAACACCTGCCATTTCATCGGTCCTCTCTGCTAAGGTAGTGTACAATCTACTGTCTGCTGTCAAGCCGTGTATTTTTTTCTGAATCAGGGATTGTTGTACAGACTCTGCTGCAGGTTCCCCATGCTGCTGCTGGTGGAGGGATAAGGATGCTCACAACATGTCTTAGTGTCTTCGTCTCTCAGTAGCAAAGATCATTGAAATGCACCCTGCTGCTTGTTTCACACTCACAGCCCTCTGCCCTTGTGTGCATTTCTTGAGAGATGGATCAGCCTGTTTTGAGCTGTTCTGCACAGGAGTGCAGGTTTGACAGCGCAGAGAGGAGCCAGAGGACATAAGACATCATTTGCATGCAGTAAGGATTCCTTGACATATTTTTGTGTTGTTTCAGCTTCTTGACCTGATGGAAAACATCCTGCAGCATGTTCAAAGGACACTTCAGTTACAACAGAAGAAGCTGTAGGTTTAATGACTGTGTGTGATATTTGTAAGGGTTGATGTTGGCTCTGGTTGTCACTGCTATGTCTGTCAGATGTTTTCTCGAGATTCTACATGCAGAGGAGAGGGGTTAGTTTTAAGGCACTAGGGTTACTAAAGTTATGCCAATGAACTCATGATATGAACACTAATTGGAGAACAGCTGTCATCTGAAATTGATCAATTTGCTTGAATAGGTTTTTTTTTCAGATTATCCATCAACGTTGTCTGTCAGTAGACTATTATCAATACCAGGCTGATAACGTATGATTGGCTTGTTTTATTTGAACAAACTAATGGCTGTGTGTGTGTAAAGTATGAATTCATACCGTGCTTTGATATGTAAAAGGTGTAAGTGTTTTTTGTATTTTGTGCCAATGGCTTCAGAACTCAGTTTGCATTGCCACAAAAACCTATAGGTGGCAGTCATGAGAGCAGAAAGCTGCACAGACAGTCAAGGCTGAGCTGTGATTTTCACTGTGGGAAAACATGTTGTCTGTGTGTCTGCGTGTGTGCGTGTGTACGCACAGGTATGGCTGTTTCCGCTGCCTCACAAGGTCACTCATTTGAAGCGCTTCCATAATTAGGGCTGTCAGTCTCACACCTCGGGTATGAGAGAGTACTCTGACGCCAAACTCCCATTCATACCGTAGCTCCTCCTGCCTACCTTGACAAGCAGGCATGGCCATTCATCATTTTGCTGGTTATCCCTGAGCTGCCGGCAGGTGACTTTTATCTTCACTATGCACAGGAGACAAGTATTCATATTTCTAACTCAAATGTGTTTGCTCTCCAATGAGTTGATAGCGTGAGAGGATGTGGTGGGGTGGTGTAGTGGTGGTGGGTGTGCTAGGAGGGAGTAAGACAGCTTCTGAAAAAAAAAATTGAATCCAGCCCTGGGCCAAGTAACATTTGCATATGCACCAAATGGGAGGGTTTACCGCATTAGGAGTTCAAGTTTGCCTTAGGTTTCTGGGGGGCTTAGGTGCTCAGTGGTCGCAGTGATTTGTGGGTATGTGGGTGGGAGAGGTGGTTGTTGAAAACTATGCATTTTCACATCATTTTGGACTATTATCATTACATTATTTAGCAGAAAACATTGTATGCCATGAAAAAATAATAATCACAAAAACACTGGTTAAACAAGGCTTATAATGAATGGCTCTGAACTGCAGATTTCTAATTCTCCTAGTCCACACTCAAAATAGTTTCTTTCATTTGGCTGTGAAAAAACACTTGGGTACGGTGCCCAAGTATAATAATGTTAAGGAAAACCCTTTATACATACATACACATGGCTCAGAAAAGTACTGTTTGTAAATTCACAGCTAACTGACTTTATACCATATGGATGCCATTTGGTATTTGCACAAGAGACAAAAATACTAGATTTTATGAGTCTGATAACTGATGTAATTTTTGTCTTTTTTTTTTTTAATAGAAAACTGTTCCTGTATTCTTCATAAATCTAAATATGCAATAAAAAAAATTGTGACCGATATTTTCCCGAGCAAGACATTTATTTTGCTCTACTAATTTTTTTGGTTTTCGTTTTTGCTTGGAGTAACACAAGCAAAGTCCAATATTTACTTTATTTTTTCTCCTGTTTTTGGTCTCCAGCAACTCTTAATGGAAATATCTGTCTGTGGAATTTCTAAATGCTCCACAGTCTTCACGAGCTAGCCGCTAACTTTGTCTGTCTGCTGTTGTGCTGGGCAGGTGGTGTTTATTTATTAAGTTTTTGAAAACAGCGACCAGCATTGTAAATACAGAAATAAGATTGATGAGACCACCGAGAAAGAACCAAAACAGTAAAGTTGTGGGTCGTACGACCCAAACATTTAGTTTAAGATGCTAAAATGGTCAGTAGAGGTGAGAGGAACTGTGGAGTTGGATGATAAGTCTCAGTTGTTTTGTCACTGCAAGTTGCTCCTTTTGCGTACAAGTGCACATTTGTTCTGCAAATGTAACATGATTAGTTGGAGCACCTCAAAATTAGAAAAATAAACTTGTCAGTACTCTTCAGGGGATAATTCTTGTGAGGGAGAAAGTACTTATAAATGATCTCAAGCACATGTTTGGCATTTCTGTTGACATGTGTTGGACTTTGTGCACTACAGACATAAATCCTCACGTGCTAACACAATAGGCTACCTTTTAGGGGACACAACTAAATTCATATTTTTCCTCATGGTGTTGTGTGTAACTTGGTTGTCCAGTTAAATTGACAAAAGAATGCAGCAGTGTCTCATGTATGTGTAGTGTGTGCGGTGTTTGGTGGATTTGTTGAATAGTAAAAGTAATATGAAGAATTGTGTCAGAGGAGCACATTAAAGAGAAATAGGCTGAGGTGCTGAACATGGCTGCTCAGTGGAGGATGTAGTAGTGTGCGAAGAGCATGGCTCAGCATGGTCCTGAGTGACTGAGGCTAGGGTGTAGTAACAGCTGGAACTGTGCTGCTGCTGGCGCCTAGATGTGGCCTGGATAAGGCACGTGACCCTGCCTCAGTGTGAGGCATTAGTGATATGAACAGCAGGGTCCACGGCCGCTGTTACATAACACCATCTTCATAGGGAAATCTCTGTAAAGATGGCTCCGGGAGACTCTGTGACAGCAGAGTGAAAGTGCATTATCATCGTCGGCAACCCCATCACTTGCTCTAATTGTTGCACTGTCCCGTGCATGAAAAGCAGGCGTATGCCTCTTGTTTGTTCTCGGGGTATTTTCATGTGATGACAGATTTATATCGATGTTTTGTACTCTATAAGCCTCGACACTAGATCCGCTCTAAACACAGTCAGTGTTTTTGTGCACATGTTCTTTTGTGTATCTCTGTGTTGCATATGTCTTTACACGTGTGCAAGTGTTACAGTCTGTTTCTTGACATATGTGCATTTGTATGTTTACATACAGCACATGATTGTGTTACACCATAGATCCCGCAACTCAAATGTAATGTAAGTAGATATGTTGTGCCAGCTGTCGTCATCTTGGCAGATTGACTGACTGCTGTGGTGTGGACTGGCTGCTGACACCGCTGGAGGTCAGAGGAGGGTAGCCTGTAATCACGTCAGGAATCTGACTACATTCATAATTGATTGTTCCTGTAGTTGATCAGGATTGTACGCTCAGTTGGATGGACAACGCTGCTCTGGTGCGAATGGCACGTTATCAGATCCCCTAGAAGTTAGCTGTGGTTTGTTGTTTGAGTGCTGCAGCTTCAGTTTATAAATGTGTCCTAATGCTCATTATTACGGTGACATTTTCACAGTCAAGGCTGAAGGCCCTACTCTGGTGGTGCAAAGCTTATGCCAAAAAAAAAAAATCAGTGTTACTATGGATATTGACTGTCTTTATAGCAATTACTACAAAGAGTAATGATATTTGCTTCAGAAAGTATTCACTTCCTCACTTTTTGCACCTTATAGTGTTTTTAATTTAATTTTAAATGAATAATATTAGCCCTTTTACCCATTGATCCACATTCAATTACCCAAAATAGTTTTAGAAATCTTTAGAAATGACAATAATTTCCATAAATATTTAGAACCTAAATTTATTACTTTGTGGAAACCCCTTTGGCTGCTGTTACAACTTTGAGTCTTCTTGGGTAAGTCGCTATAAGAATACCTGGATTTGGGTAGATTATCCCACTCTTCCTGACAGATCCCGTCAAGCTTCATCAGATCGGATGAAAAGCGCCTATGAACTCCCATCTTCACCGATGTTCTGTGTGGTTTACGTCACTGGGCTTTCACTGGGGCACTCGAAGACTGGCACAGACTTTTCCCGAATCCAATCCACTCTTATCTTGGCTGTATGGTGTCACGCAGAGGTGAACCGTCGCCCCAGTCTCTGCTCGCTACACCCTCTGTATTTGGCTGTATTCACCTTTCAATTCAGCACTCCTGTCCTAGTGCTTGCCCCTGAGAAGCACCTCCATATCATGATGTTACCACCGCCTTGTTTTTAGCTGGGTGATGAGCAGTGCCTGGTGTTTCCCAGACATAGTGCCTTGGACTTCCTACCAAATTCAGTTTTAACTCATCAGATTAGACAATCTTTTTCCTCGTGTTCTCAGAGTACCTCAAATGCTGTTAGGCAAACTCCAACCAGCCTATCATGTGCCTTTTACATGTCTAAAAACTTTTTTTTTTTTTTTTTTAATTACCAGAAAACCAAAGGAAAAAGAAATACAACTGATATGTTAAATAATGCAATAATCCAAATAAAGGTCCAGTTTAGCAGTTAAGCTCAGGAAAAGAAGCACTCAGAAGAAAAACACCTTTCTTTCACTCTAGCAGGATTTTAGTTAGCACTAGTCTTGGCTAACAAAACTACAAAGCATATAAATGAAACACATGTGAAAGATTGCCGTGTGTCTGTGTGTGCTGTCACTTAGTCTGTGTTTGTGGTCAGCTGAGGTGGAGGGCTGTTTGGATCCGTTTTGAAAGGTAGACAATCATGACTAAGGGCGGGGATGCCGGGGATGATTATGTGGATCTTGCCAAAATCCACAGGGAGTGATGATTATTTGTCAGGATTTGCTTTGTAATAAAAAAGCTTATCTCTAAAGGTTCAATCTCAGTCTCTGTCTGTCTCTGCCTTTCTGTTCATAGGTTTTGCTTGCTGTGTGTGCTGTCCATGCTGTGCTGAGACTTTCTTTAAAAATCAAGATTGTGTTCAGTTTCATGTTAAAGGATAATTTAACCTAAAGTTTCTGAATTATTACCTTTGGATATAGATCCAAAGAGCCCTGCTCTTTCTGGTTTATTTAGCATGTAGCTGAAAACAGCAGGCTACAAAAGCAGGATATTGTGATGTCTGAAGTGGTTGTTGAACAACATGTCCAATGTCCACGCCCTTTACACAGACACACTCCACTCTGTGTATTGTCCATTGTGTTGGAGGTTAATTGCTCACTCTTTGATAACATATTATTGGCAGGCAGTGCTACAGACACACTGTGCCAATCAGTTCAAGGCACACTTGCTGTTTCTCCACCACTTTTAACACTGATAATGATTAATTGGATGCTAATGTGCTCCGGAGGTAATGCTTTGTTTTTATGTGGGTATGTAATTGATTCTAATGTCCCGATCAAGTGGAATTTCACAGCAGATTACTAAAAGAAAAGAAGCTTGGCTGTGCAGTAGCTTCCACAATACAGTGATTCCCTTTTTGCTGTGATTCATTTTTGTTAACTTTATGATAGGGTACGCTACATTATTCTGTATTATAGATCTCTGTGGGGTCGGTAAGCTTGCTGTCCAATCCACTGCCTCCATGCTGGCCCATCAATGAACAGGGGCACAGGATAATTGCATGAAGAAGCTGTAATAAGGTGGATTGAATTAGCTCTGCCCTGACTAAAATGAATTAAAGAGGTCGTCATGACATGCAGACTCCTAAACTGACTCATTATACCTGCTCAGCCAAATATATCATATTATACTTTATTATCTTAGATAATGTTGAAAGTCTGGGTCTGGGACTAACACACAACATGAGTATGTGCAAATGGCTGCATGCTGGAATAATAGTCAGGGTTGTATTCTGCTTAATTAGAAATGTCTGAATGTAATATTCATAACGTAAATGAAAACAGAGAGCTCACTCTCAGAATGACAATTAACAGTAATAAACAAATGTTGATTACGCTGATGCTTTGTACATGATTGAAGAGTCATTTACACCGTGATGATGAAATGTTCTTGAACGTTACCAATCAAAAAATTGTGGCCATAAATTTGGGACTGCTCGATTAATCTGTTCGATGATTTAATGTGAATTAATCTACAGCTATTTTGAAAATCACTCCTTTTTTTTTAAAGGAGTTCCAGCTTCTTACTAGTGAAAATTTATATCATGTTAAGTTGATTTTTTTTTTTTACAGTGTTGGACTGAACAAAACAAACAACTTGTTACCATCGTTTTAGAAAGTAGTTGATAATTACAGCTGTAATTTTTTTCTAAACGCATTCTGAAAAACACTGGGATTGATACAGTTCGTGGCCCATTTGACAAACAAGTGTTTGTTTGAAAGTGTCTGCTGCTCAGATTTAAACACATTATGTTTTGGTTTTTTTCTGGCAATTGCTATGGTTTGAGGAAGTTTATACATCAGTGTGTGAATGGCAGCAGATCAGAGAGAGGAGTGTCCGAGCACCTATGAAAGTTGAGATGAATGGAGGGACTACGTGGCTCTAAGTGCCGTGCCCCCTGGCAGAGGTCCGGGGCAGGACAGAGACAGCCTCTGTCCAGATGTCTGTTTGTGTTATGGAGGTTCTAGCACTGCCTCCTGCCATGAGAAACAAACACTAATTGCCCATTGGCCCCGGGTTGGAGATGTGCAGCTGGGGACATGTGGCTAAAAATAGCCCTGCTTGTTCCCATGAGTGGCGAGCACACGGCACCATAGCATTAGTATTCATCACTAAAGCATGGCATGGACAAAAAAGGTCATCTCCTGGCCATGGCCACAAATGTCAGGGTGGGGTACAAAGCGGCACCGACGCAGGGTGGTGAACTGTGAGCGGCACCTCAGCCTTCAACCCCATATGGACCAACCTACTGAACCATTGCCCTCTGTCTGAGGACTTGCAGGAAAATGGCACATGGTGAGTGTCATGGCATCCTGTGTTTTGTTCGTAGGTCAGCAGCATCCATGTTTGTTCCATGAAGTCTTTAGCTCCATGCGGTGATGGCCTTCCATGCTTGAGTCGAGTTACAGCTCTCCCTCTATGACACAAAAGCAGCATCTGGTTCCACCTGACTGGAGCCATGAATATTTTAATAGGGGGCATTATTATTTCCAGCCAGCTCCACTAGCTTGGCAATAACAAGCAGTTTAGGTAGTGCTATCAGCGTTGCCGGTTAAGTGATTGAACATGGAGAGAGGATGTTATTTTACCTTGCTGGCATCTTATACTTTTGTGGGTTTGTAAGTATCTGGTTGAATGAGTGCTGAAGCGTTATTTTTCATCGATACACTCGGTTCACATGTTGCATGGTTGTCTGCAGGTCTTGGACTGTAAGTTAACACACCTGTGTAAAACATCTGGGTGACGAGAATAACACAATATTATACAAATCAGGTCATATTATGTGACATGCAGAGATTAACAAGAAAATCCCATGAGGACTTTTTTTTTTTAATATATATATAAAGCACATTATAAAAACATTCTTCTTATATTTTTATTGTGTGATTTTGTTTTGTTTTGTTTGGTTTCACCTCACACCAGTGCCTCTATTTTCCCTGTGACGAAACTTTAGTCAAGTGGAGTGTTCAAAGTATGCTGAAAGCAGCAGGTGGGCAGGTAGTTGCTTTATTCTCTGTATTGTCAAAGTGAATCTGTGAAGATCAATGAACGCAGAACACATTCTGCTTGCACTGTGTGAGCGTAGCTGTTATCTGTTTTCCCACTCAGACCTCCCGCTGGCTCTGAGCGGCCACTCACCTACACTTGCAGATAGACTGCGGACAGATTTCATCACCAGTGGGACGCAGCAGCAATGGGGAAGGGTTATTTGAAATACAGTGAGATAGCCAGAAACTGCACAATCAAGTTGTAAAACTTCCATTGCTATTGTGAAAACTCATCATTGTGTAAAGATTTTCTTCCTTAAGGAAAGGCACTTTTTATTAATTTATATTGTTGACTGCAGCCTTGTGTTCTCTTCTGCCCCCTGCCACCCCTACAGCTGAGAAATGAAGTTTTACCCCTCCAGCGTTTGGACAGCGTTTGTCTTCTAGAGGACAACAGCAGAGCTCTGCCACTCAGCCCAGACACCCTGAGCCACCAGAGGCTGCAGCAGAAGTTACTGGTGAGTTCTCTGTGTGAAAGGGAGATAAAGGCTTGTTGATGCTGGGCTTGGCACGGCCCATTAAGGGCAGTTGAAGACTGCAGCGGAGGCATTTGCTGTCAGCAGTTTCAGGCTTCCATGTTCGTCTCCCTGCTATGGATTGTGAACTTGTGAACCATGAGTAATATTTCCTCCAGTTGTTGGTTTAATTTTGAAATGAGCTCTGCTGACTTGTGCTTGTGTTCGTTTAGAATTGTTATTGAAGCTAATTGGGGTCAAAGTGGCTCCTTTCTTGGTGTTTCATGACCACTGACCACCCGTGTTGGGGAAGAGTCAGGAGACAATGCTTCTTTACTTAGACCTGTGCATTCACCTCCTCCCTGTCCAAAGAAAAGATCAAGCCTGCAGGATGCTGTTGGCATATTGGCCTGTTGAATTCTTCTCATGAATAATTAGCTTGAGAGGTCATTTCTATCTGTTTTATTTATTGTCAGTGATAATGAGCATTTGAACATCAGTTATGTGTTGGAGATTGCAGGAAAGATGTTTCTAGAGGAAGTGAGGATAGTAATAAGAGCTATACTGTAATTACAGTGAAATCACGGCAAGGCAAATAGATTGTCCTACATTAGTACTCATCAAGGTCTCAGGTTCACTGTGTTTCAGCGGTGGTAGTTTTAATGATTACACATTTGTTTACTGATATTCACCACTAAGATACAATGTAAAGTAAAATGATAAGGATCCTGTAGGTGCTGCTTTTCACTACAGTGTATTGACACCTTGTCTTGTTTTACTTCTTTTATAATATTAGCAAATGCCATTTTTGCATGAATCATATTCGAAATCAGACAATGACAAATGAGGCGAGAACGTGAGGTTTATCCCACGGCTGATTTTTGCCCCAAGGCCCACTTCTGATTTAATTTGGCCCTGCTGCTTATCTGATAAAGCATATCAGTTGTTCTCAGTTAATAATTTATTGTTTATTCAAAAACATTTGAATACAATAAAATGTGAATTTCAGAGAATTGATATCAAAGTTCTGGTTTGGTGCCTTCTGTCATCACAGTGTATACTGGTGCTACTACAGAGTATCAGAAACATCTACTGGGATTTACAATCTTTAAATGACAATGTTTAAATGGCATATCGTTATGTAACCATCTGGTTTAAGTACTGTCGTACCTGTTGACTGATTTCTCCTGTATCGAAGAGACCCAGCAACCATGTTGTTGAAAATGCTGTGGACAGTAAACAGCAGGTTTTCCAGAGCGAAGCTGGCTTCATCTTCCTCAAGCTTCCTTCAGGCTGCGATCTCACAGCGGAGGCTGCTTGTAATTCCCCCGGCTTCCCCTGACAACTGTGGTTCAATATGAATGAGCTCCATCGATTAGACCTCAGTGTGGTGCTTGCGCAAAGGGAATGAGTCGTGTGTGTGTGTGTGTGTGTGTGTGTGTGTGTGTGTGTGTGTGTGTGTGTGTGTGTGTGTGTGTGTGTGTGTGTGTGTGTGTGTGTGTGTGTGTGTGTGCGTGCGTGTGCGTGTGCATGCATGGGGCTGCTGGCTTCCTCTACTGTGTCTCCTCAGCACTTACCAGACTGTTTTCGCGGAGGGCGATGTTATGGGTGACATCTTTTGGCTGAACTGAAGCTTTGTTATTAACAGCTTCTTCCTGCGTGTTGATGAACAATGTCACTGATATTTCCTTGTGATATGACGGGGTTCAGGAATCATACTGACAGTAATAGTAACATAAGAAACTAACGAATGTGTTGTCTATATCAAATTTCTCCTGCCATTTTTCCTGATTTTGGTTTGGTGGGTACAAACACAAATAAACACAGATATATTCTCAGACAGCTTTCACAACCCTCAAACCGTCCTGTCTCACACACGGAGAGTGTGGCCTTCTTGTGTTTAAGTCCGCCAGCTGTAATCTATAGAGGTGCGAGGTTAGCACTATGGACTGATTGTTTACATAATGAGGGTGGTGTGAACTTTATTTTTAAACTCTCTGCCTGCTTGTGACAGGGCTACTTGATAATTAGCTTGTCAACATTTCTTAAGGGCTCGCCTGCCATTTCAGTCATGTGCATCATAATGTTTAAAGCAACCAAATGTGAACAATGACATTTAAAATGGTTTTTTTTTATATAAAATATATTTGTAAAAATCATTAAAGATATTCCAACACTTATGTGTAAAGGACATCTATTGTGCATTTCCCTGCATGCATGTACATACCAGACAGATTGTTTAATGTGAAATATGGAGGTTTCTTTTGGAATTACTTGGCTTTCTTCTGAACCCGAATTCATTCTATCTTGTGATAATTATCTATGAGCAAGGTCTGGTGACACAAAAGTCCTTCCCTTGTTCCTGCGGTGGTTGCTTTTGAAGTCAACATGAATCCTATCATGTCATTAGTTGGTGTTTTGCACCGCTCAGTCAACAGAGAAATGGACTGGGAGGGACAGGGGTATTGGTGAAGGGGTGGGTGGGTTGGAGGCGGTGTTGTTAGTTCCCTCAAGTGGAAAAAGAGCCGATTATGAGTCCTGAAAGATTTCCGTAGCATCAGTAATTACCAATACTGCATGGTCCTGTGTAAGACTGAGTGTAGTGATAATGAAAAACTGACAGAGCATGAGGCACTTCTTCAACAAGCTCCATTAGCCTGCAGCTCTGTTATCTTATGATGGAGATGCAATCAACAAACCGCAGATGCATCCTGGTAAAGGTATCTTCCTGGGAAACACAGCTGTCTGCAGTCATTACATCTTTCTGTCTTACATCTTTCAGTCTTACAGCATGTGTGTTTTCTTCAGAGAAAACTTGATGAAAGTGTCATTTTTTTCCCATTGCCCTAGAGATTTTTCTACCCTTTTTTTGTGGCTTTGTTGCTAGTCCTCTTTTAGGCTTGCAGATTTGTGCTGAAGAGGGAATTTCACAGACACTGAGTTATCGTTATTATTCTGCAAGTGTTGACAATAATAAAACGTTTTCCTCTGTTATAGCACTTTATAGTGTGCAGAAGTTTTTGAGATCAATGTAAGTGGCAGAAGAAATAAGCCATTCTCTGTCTTTACTCACTTTCCTTCCTATAAAATATGCATCTACAGTTTTGGAAATTGCAGTCATAGAAATATAATGCAGTTGAGGTGTTGTCTACTGTTTCAATTACATGTAGATAAGATACAGCACAGTACTTCATATTTTGAGTAGGAGCCTTCTCAAACTGTGTGGATTTGTTAATACAGAACAGTCATTTTCAACCAGTGAGCTAGTTTTGTACCCTTTTTAAAATGAACTATTGTGAAATTTTCTGACAGCTGTTGTCAAGAATGCAAAAGCAGCAGGCAACAAAGCATAGATGTAGCCCAGCCATAATACTGCACCTATTTTCCTCCAAACCCTGTCTTTGAAAAACACAGTTTCATATAATCTTGACTGAACAGTGGCGTCTGGGGCTAAAAGTGACGGTTATCTAATAATGTAAAATTTTGTCTCAGTGTAGAACATGCACAGAAGAGTCATTACATGAGTTATATGACACAGTAATGTCTTTTATACAGCTATATCTGGCTAAATTAACCATAAAAAGTGACCGGTCATACCAGACCAAGCAATGTTTTATCTGCCAAACCTCTGACTGTAATAAACTGAGCTAAGATGCTTTTTATTGCACAAATAGTCACCTTTTTGTTTGGTAGAAGAAGAGCGTGTTATTTGTTTTTTTTCTAAGTAACAGAGTGTTGCTTGAAATTGTCTTTAGAAACCAGTGGGAATGGCCTCAGAGGTCAGATGCCTGTCTACTTGATAAGTCAGTCCTCACCCATGCTTTCCTCCTGCTCTGTTGCAGGGTAAACTTGTGAGATAATTGACAGGCTTTGCAGGGTGTTAGAAAACAAACATGTGCATACATCAAAAGCTGATCGAAGCGAGCATTTAACGCTGTTTAAAGTGGAGAAAATTCACAGATTTACTGCCTGATGCAGCAGTGTGATGTTTTGGAAAGCACTAAGGCAAAATGTGCCACTTGCATATTGATAAGTGATCTGCCTCTGGGAGTATCTCATTGTCTGAGCTGAGATGAAAAGGGGCAAGATTTATTGGAATGTGAACAGTTTCCTCTTGTTTAACTCCTGCCCTCATAACCATTGTTGAGTGTGAAGAGGCCTGCAGTCAGACCTGCGGGTTTATTTGAGCTGTGCTTTGTTTGATGGTCAAGTGAATCATAAGGCCAGGGCACATTAAGATGATGATCAAAATCATGTGCCACATAGACTGGAAATAAACAATGACTTTGCAGTATAGATGTAATCTAAAAAACAAAACAAAAACAAAAATATTCTGTCGTGCCAACTTAATGCCTCGTGTAGTCTCTTCGCACCAACGTTAATGCCAGATTTATCATTTATTCATACATATTGATATTCAGAGAACATAAACATCTCACAGAAAGTGCTGAGAATCAATTCTCCTCTTGCTATGAGATGACAATACTTACCACTGAGACACTGTGCTGCACCAAATTTAATGAATACTATACCATGAAAAGCTGATGCTGCTCAAACTCCATGCTTCTGTATTTCTTTATTTCTTGTGCCACACAATCTGCATTTATTACCTCACAACTCTCACAAACACAGGCTGAGGTTCCTGTAGGAGAGGATGTTACATGGAACAAACAGGTGTATGTGGTTTTGTCATTTATTTTCATATGTGAGCATCATAGATGTTTGTGAATGTATGGTTGTGTATGTATTGATGTGGGAGGCCCCTGCGCTGGGGGCCAACCTCATGTTTACATCACTTGTAATGAAATTAGAGCCGCGTGGCGCCCACACTACAGGCCTCCACTGATCCTCTAATTCAATTACTCCCCTTATTAACGCTCAGATGCTGCTGGCTGACCCAGGACCGCACGCTGCTTTTGCTACACACCATTTACTCAGCAGCCCTTTCTGCTTCTCCAGTGGACTGACTAGTTATCATTGTCTTACTGATGCACAGGGGTCATCCAGATTTCTCCCTCATATACCAGTTTGTTTATTCATGAAGTCTCTTCTTCAGTGATAGCAAATACAGCAAAAGAGGGAGTAGTTTGCAATCTGCAACATTTATAGGAAACTACAGTAGGATTAGAGCATCAGGATCTTTTTTTTCTGTTGCTTCTACGTTGCCATGTTTCTTTCACATCTATTCTTGTTACATCTGCAAAGATTATTTATATTATCAACAACTATAATTTAGTGATTGTTTATTTCTGATATGTCAATAAGAAAGAGATAGCTAATGCTGAGAAGTGCAGGACTAGGATATGGGCTAAATTTGATCTTTAATACCGTTTTACAAGTCTTCACCTGATTTGTTGGGTGGTGCAGGATATCGTTTGACTAATGTTACACTGGTGTGATTTTTGCCTCATGATCCAATACTGAGGTCTGGCAAATGATAACTTGAAAATGATGGTCATTATTTAATGAATACAAAAAAATAGTTCTTTATTTTTACCCCTCCAAGGAATCAATAACTAAACAATTCTATTTATCTCAAATTCAAAAGTAAATTCAAAAGTGTTGATGAATGTGTCGTGCTTCTTTTGCTTTAGAAATGATTTCAAACTGTTATTAATACATTTTTGTTTGATAATCAAATATATTTTTAGCTCTAATCAGTGCAGAGAAATTTACTGTCATTTATAAGCAGTAAACATGGCTCTTAATCCTGTGTTATTTCTTGATTGAGATACAAGCCTCGAATGTAAGACAGTGTTGCTATTGGAACAGGGCCCATTGCTTCTCTGCTGTAACAGGTCTGTGAGGAGCTGACGGCATGACTTAACACACAGGGTGTCGGGTGCCAGCGTGACAAGTGCACACACACACACAAACATACATACGCAGCACTGCATGTAGTCAGTGGTTTTTACCCTATCAGATAACAGTACACTTATGATGCTGAGATAATGTTTATCACGGCCTGATCAGCAATAGTAGAAAGTCCTTCCCAGTCTCCTCCAGGGTCAGCTGTTTCTGAGCCTGCTGACACCAGCCACCTTCATCTACTGCCTGGCCTGTCATGATAGCCCTGAGCATTACCATCCCACTACTCTTTTTATTCATTCAGCAGCGGTGTATTACCACGAAGGAAAAAAAACAAACAACCATACAGATTTGTGATAACATGCCGGTACAGCAATGTTAAATAAAGCCTGTGGAATAAAAATACATGTAGATCTGATAGTATGTCATTACGCTGAACTAAAAGGGTGTATGTTAAAAATAGCAGCAGAAACATTGCTTCATATCACAGATTAAACGTTGGGGGAAGTATCTGAAGTTAAGCCAGTTAATGGGTTTATCACAGGTTTGCAGAATCCCCTGTCTTTTGACCCGCTTGAGTGCATGCATGATACAATGAGGGTAAATCATCTCGTGGCCATATTCAGGATTTCAAAGCTAAATCTCTGCCAAGTTTCTCAATCTCCAGCCACTGCATTGAGCTTATTAAATTTTCAATCTCCTACAGGCTATCTTTCTCGCCTCGCAGGATGAATGTGCCCTTTTAATAATGTAACCGGTTTTAACAAGATAGTAAAATGTTCATCTAACTTTCATAAACTCTGTTAGCAAAGTGACAAATTCATATGATGGCAGGAATCACTTTGGCAGTCCCTCAGTTTTAGCACTGAGAACACAGTCATTTTGATGGAGTTCTGTGTAGGCTGGAGTGTTGTTCCAAAGTCTACAGCCGCCTGCGGGGAAAGGCTGAGGTTCTTGCTGTGTCACCCCTGTGGCTCTGAAGTAGAGGTTAGTCATGATATAGGAGATTTAGATTGGCCTTCTGGTAACTGATAGTGCTCCATTGAACACTCCCCTTCTCCTCTGCCTCATCTATAATGTACAAGACTTACACAGGGCTAAACCCTGGAAACGCAGACTTTCAGACGCAGCATTTGCCACATGATGGCTTTTGTAAATCTATTTAATGCTGATGAGCTCTGTTTGTTTTTACACTCTTCAGTACAGTATGTGGTTCAGTGACATCAGTTGTACTGGGATAGGGTCGGGCGGCGTGAATGCAAAATCTGCTAGCTCCTTTAGTTTAGTGTCTGTGTGTGCTTCACCCTCTCAGGCGTTGTTGAAGTAATTTGACCTTCATAGGGAGATTAAAATATGTAACAGGCGAGCATTGATTTTTGGATTGGCCGCTGGTATTTATGGACTCAGTCAGTGCATAAATATTGATACTTGCTCTCCTAAAGAAAGATTTGACTTTGTGTATTGGTGTGTTTGTTCACTCATGCGCCAATTGAGATAAAGGAAAAGGTATGAAAAGATAGTGCTTGATTAAAAAAAAAATACTTAATTGGTAGCACATGTGTTTTGGTAACCTAAATCTGCTTGTGACCCAGCAGCAGCTTAATAAGGTCATTCCTATTATGTGGTGGCTAATTACAATGCCTGTTATTGAAATCCCCAAGCTGCACTGTCAAGTAACAGAGCAGTTTAAAGGGACAGTTCATACCTAAACACAATGACAACTTGTATTTTCCTTTAACCCACAGTACTTAATTTAGATGCTTTTGGGCATCCTTTGTCATGTTAATCGTCTGGCTCCATGTCCCTTAGTTGGTCCATTCTTTATATAAATATCTCCACAACTGTTGGATGTAGATGGCATTTGGTAGAGCTATTCTCGGTCTGCAGATGGCGAATTCTCATGACTTTGAAGACATCCTGACTTATTCTTGAGCACCACCATAATGTGTCTTTAGGAGAGTGTCTAAATAAGTATTGGATGGATAATCATGGAATCTGCACAGACATTCAGGCTTCCCTTAGTTTGCAGGGTAATAACTTGGGTGATCGGTCATCTAGACCATTAACAGGACAAGCTACAGAAAACTTTAAAGCCAGTAAACCTCAGCGTGTTAGCATTGCCTTTAAGATCATATTAACAGTTTAAGATTGTTATGCTTAAAGCAGTACTGTTGTTTTGTACAGCTTCATATCGTTGCCTAGGGAGATACAAATGCTTAAATCCAATATTTCTCACAGATTGTTTGTTGTTTTTTCAGCAACAGCACAACAAACATGACCTCGTTGTTCTCTTCTTTGCTGCGCAAGCTGTATGCTGAGTCCATTTGACCCAAACTGTTTTCATTTATCCATTCTGGTCTTTATTTGATTTCTTTGACATTTTCTGCCATTATTAGAGAGTTGACAGTAGTGACTGTAAATTATAACTTGAGAGAAGAGATACGACAGGATTCCCCCTCCAGAATTAAACAGAGCTGGTCATATATGTTATATATAGATTAAGTATACATAATGGTAGAAACTCAAAAAATATAAGTATAGTACGTGCTGTTGCATTTGTCTTGTCCTCAGTGCTTTTATTATTCTATTCTCTTTAATTATTTGACTCTTTTTTTTTTCTTTTTTTTTCAAAGGTATGCCTATTGGTTGACCATGTTAGGTCCTTTGTTTTGAAATCTTTGTAAGTCATCAGTAAGTGGGTGACTGTGCTCAGTCTAGTGCCCCTTAATTAGATTGGTGCTGGGGTGAAATTAAAGGCCAACGATGGCCACCAGCATTTCTCGTATGATAAGCCGGCCAGTCACAGTGTCAGAGGAGTTGCGATGAGCTGTGTCTGGAGTGTTGTTATTGTATCCCTCTATAACCCTCCCCTGCTCCCTCGAATTGCTCCATTGTCTCAGTCGGGAGTGCTTGTTCATCAGAGCATTCAGTGGTCAGGCGTCTTTTTCTCTGAGCTGGTTGTTGACTGTAAAGTTCAGACTCCTGCCTCTTGCTGCATTTGAGATACTGTCCCTTTTGAGGTTTCATTGTTAGTAGGTACTTTGGGATAAATGTGAGGGGCAAGTGGTCCTGACAGGCCAACTTGGGCTGACTCATATTACTGACATGACTTTTTGTCCAATGAGTTCAAATGAAAAAGGTTGTTTTCTGGGTCTTTTACTTAGATTGCATCTCTCTCCTTCTTCTTCTCCTTCTCTTTTTTTTTTCTTCCACTTGATGTCTTGGATATCACACAGCTTTCCAGTGAAATGAGAACCAGCTTGGGAAAGCCCTGTCAGATTGGCGATTAGAGCAAAATCAGAGTGAATAAACAGCCTGTATTTTCTATTTTATTGGCATCCAAAAAGATAGCAAGGAGCCATTTTCACACCCCTAAAACTGCATATAACCGTATTCTGCAAGCTTAGAGTCTGACTGAGGTTTCACAGGGCAAAATATGGGATTGAGCCAATTACTAGGGACTAAATATTCAACTATTTGCACTCTCTTAGAGAAGAAGAGCTAACCAAAGTGTCAGGGAGCTAAACACTTTTTCTTTACCACATGTAAAAAAATTTCCCCTCGGGGATTAATAAAGTATATAAAGTATATACCTACCTACCTACCTAGTTGTTATGCTGGCCTTGAGTTCATATTAATTTACCGTTAAACTCTTTGCTTATCAGTTAGAGTCTGTGATGGTGTGTTATTGGGCGGCTGTATCTCTGGCAGGCAGTAATTTAATCAGCAGGGTTGGATAGCAGCATGGACTTCAGCTGAACTTCAGGATCGGGTTGCAGACTTATGCTGCGGTTTCAGAAGTCTGTGAAGAGAGGTCCGTCTACCTCGGCAGCTACGCGACTGTCCAGAGAGACTTGTGGAGCCCAAAAGCTATCGCTGATTACCTGCTCGTGGTTTGGATATGAGGGAACTAGTCTTTAAGGCTTGTACCGTCTCTGTGTGGGAGAAGGTAAGGCCAGGCTACAGAGATCGAATCATCTTTTTACAGAATGGGTGAGAACATTTAGGAGGTAAGGTGACGGTTCAGGCAGCTGTCTGTTTGATATGTTTACATTGGAACAAGGAGCCTGTCTGTGTCAGTCATCTGACATGTTCAAGTGCCGCTTTACCTAATTTCCTCTTTTCAGATCTGGATTTGGTAATCAAGTTGGTTTTATCTGTTTGCTGTGAAAAATAGTCAATTCGTATTCAGTTGTAATCTTTACACAGAGCCTTCGAGAAATGGTGTAAGATAGCTCCAACTCCTTCCAGTCCGTTAGGAATTTTCTTAACATCTCTGGAAGTGTGTTTAAACAAGCATCATCAGTTTATTACATTATGAAACAAGTCACAATGGGGCAGATTTTTCCAGCAGACACTGGATTTATTGTTGAACTTTCAGGGGGCATGATGATGTCACTTTGCTGGCTTTGAGGATAAATGTTTTGTATTTTATTCACTTTGGTTTCAATCATTATATTATCTATTTTGTATGACCGTTAAATGTAAAGAAATCGATATTAGACAAAGAATAACATCAAATCCTTACATTAGAGATGCTAGGACCAGACTAAATTTACGTGTTTGCTTAATTGACTTGAACAATTTTGTTGAAATTGTTTGCAATTATTCTCTGTCAATCAACTGCTCCGCTAATCGTTTTGGCTCTAAGTATGAACATTTAAGATTTTTTTTTTTTACTGAATTTGTATTGAAGAATATTCTTTGTTTACCCAACACTCTACACCATTTTAAAACCGAGTGAGCCGCAGCAGTGTGTCTTCATTACAGTAACATGATCACAATGGAAAGTCACTCATTGTTATTCAAACATTTAGGCTTTGGCCCAACCCAACAGTGTCTGATGCTCTGATCATTCAGTGGGCTACATTTGGGCTGCTGTGCTGACCTGGTGTTGTGTAACACAGTGTTCCTATGCTGGGATGACTATGCTATCATGGGAGTCCTTTACCGGTGTTTGTTTATTTTCTGTGGTGGATTTTTATCCCTGGTATAGTGCTGGGTGTCTGGTGTTTCCTTGCTGCATTGCTGCCATAAGCACTGTCTTCGACTTAAAGAATGCCTCTCCCCTCTTTCTCTCTCTGCAATGATGATGACTCACACTCCAACACGCCCTGCAGAAATCTTCTCTCATGCACCCGACAGAGAGAGAGAGAGACACACACACAGAGAAAGAGAGACACAGAGAGAGAGAGAGAGAGACACACACACAGTTAAGTGTGGCTCTAACACACACAATACCTGTTCTTCTTTTCATGTGTCCAGATCTACCTGCTCCATCTGTGTGTTTACAAAGATACCTGGACTCATCAGTATTCCCTTTGGTTTCCTGCAGGGTGGAAATGCAGCTGGAGTTTTTGCCCTGCTAAACCCTTGAATGCATTTATTTGGGCAACTTATTCTGCAACCAATGTGCTTCAGTAGTGCATTTACATTCATCAGATGCATTTAGTAGCTTTAAAAGGGGGAAGTAAAACCTTTAAATAAAGCAGCCTTTATTTTAGCAGTTGAGTGTCCAGTCAAAGCATTAGCAAACTTTGCATTCATAAAGAGATGGGTGAAAAGGTGCCATTTATAGGTTGTCCTCGTGATCCTCTCACCGTAGGCTGCCCTCCAGTGTGCGAGTTAACATTGTGTGACATTTGCAGTGATGCTGAAGTCCAGCCTGCACGTGCTGCAGTGCCGTAGGTCCGCTGCCCTCAGGCTTCTGCTACTCTGGAAATAGAAAAAGAGCAAAGAGACCGAGCGTGATTAATGACCATATATGTGCAGCAGAAAACACAACAGGCCCGTCTGCCGCCATTTCCTATCACATGGCCCCACAGGCTGAGAATTACATAACAGATCTGCAAAGTTGCTCATGCTGATTCTTAATTGCTTCAGTTCATTTATTGTATGTGAATGTGGCTGCATGGCCTTGTGCGATGCCCGCGTGTCAGGTGGGATCACAGTCATAGTGAGATGTGAGTGGTTTACCCGACAACGGGTCGCTCTCCTCTTATTTACCATGCCCTCTAGTTCAGCTCTCAGGACTGTCTTTGAAAGAAATGTTTTATCTCCCCACCCCCCCCTCATGCCAGTCTGGATTTGCATGGCACTCTGTTTTTTCTATTAAGAATGCGCTATTTTTAGCGCACTGTGTCAAAACACGGCTGTCTCATCCTGTGTATGTATGTGTTCACTGAAATAACTTCCCTTCCCCAGAAGGCTTGAGTGGTCTCTTCAGCTACATGTGCTGAAGTCCCGTTTGCTGTGCTTCACATTGCATGCAGAACCATTACGCAACTGTGTGCATCAGCCGCGGGGCCACCGGGCCAGAATGGCAGCCAGCTACCAATCACTCTGCCTCTCATCTTACCTTTCTCTAATGTTTTCATCTCTTTCTCTGTCGCTCTGTTTTTGGTCCTTTCTCAGTCCATATTTTTCAAGGTAAAGAATGCACGGTGCACTGATTTGTTTGCACGTACAATATTGCAGCAGTGTATGTTTTAGGGAGTTGGTTAAAGCTGTGTATTGCAACTGGCACACAGCATTTTTCTCTCTCTTGGTGTATGGGAGTGTGAAGGCGGGTCAGTCGGGGCCAGTGAAAGGAGAAAGGATGATCTGTCCTTTGTTGTCAGTGGGGTTCCTGTGTGCTCTGGCTCATCTTAATGCAAAGTAGAAGCTTGTATTTTAAGACCCCTGAACGGACATAGTTGGCAATACTGCACAAATTGTTTGATCTGCCGTATTGCACAGTGCTCTTGGCAGGTTTAACAGGGCCTTGAATGTGCCTTGAATTCCTAATTTGGCAAACTACTGATATTCATATAGTGTAACATGCTGATCATTATACTTATCAAAGACACACTGTGACCGGAAATTCCCAGTTAGATTGCATTTGTATGTCTTTTGTGTGACTAAGGAATTAGGAGAGTTGTGTTTAAGAAGTCTGTTCTCTAGGCTCATAGTTGTACATTATTGTAGTAAGATTCTTGAATTGGTTTGAATAATACAAATACTGAAAAAGCAAATCCATTGTGGAAGAAGTGAAAGTACACAAATGTTAGCCGTATAACGTTGTGTCAGAAGTATGGAGATATCATAAGAATATTTGCTTTCAAAAATTATTAAATGATTGCTTAAAGGAGCTGTGTGTAGGATTTAGCCAGTGTTTAGTTTGTCCATTCTGGGCTATTATAAAAAAAAATGTAGCTTGTGAACATGTAAGGCTACACTAGGCAGCAGTTTAAGAGCAAGTTCTGGTTTTCTGGGTACAGCCAGACTAGATATTTGCCCCTGTTTCCGGTCGTTGTGCTAATCGAAGCTAATGGGTTGTAACTTTATATTTAATGGACAGATATGATTGTGGTGTCCATCTTCTCATCTCAATGTCAGCAAGAAAGCAAAAAGGCGTATTTTCTGATGATGTTGAGAAATTCCTGTAAGTTGTAAGAGCAGTAATTTAGTGAAAGTAGTAAATATCAACTTACACCATGTTCTATGCAATTTCCTGCAAATTGACCAACACGCATTGAAGTTGCAGAAAATAATCTTCCACAAATTAAAATCACATTATGTTACGTTCAAATCCTCTCAGTGTATTGAGAGTGTCTAATGTGACATCTGAACCGCAGATATCATCATTTAGCTGAAGACTATTAAGGTGGTAAATGAGCCTTTTAAAGACATTTGAAGTGGTTCAGAGTATTAATTGAATGAATAGGGATATCAGAGAAGTTGTGTTGACCTTCTCGCTCTCTGTCACACAAAAACGCACACACACACACACACACACACACACACACACACACACACACACACACACACACACACACACGCACGCAGAAAGTCTTATGCTATTCCGTCTGTGGCTTTATTTTCAAAGAAAGATTTTTTTTTTTTAAAGGAGACATTCTTTAAGACACTTTTGATGTGACATAATATTCCCTGTGGAGAGACGAGAATCACATTGAAGTTTTGCACCAACTTGTAGCTCTAAAACCTTTTGCAAAGCAGCGTTACATCAGTTTCAGATAAAAACTCTTGCCTTGCCAGCACAAATGTCATGGTGACTGTCGAAAGCAGTGCGACATTTACTCAAGTGTTCTCCGTGGTCCTGCGTCACAGAAATGATACAACATGGCTTATTTTGCAGTGTGTAATTACCACCTGTACTGGACTTTACTGAAATAGAAGTGACCATCAAACGCTGTACATTGGGATATTTGTTACTGTATCCTATCAAACCAGTAAATACACGCGGTAGTGAGTAGTGAGTTCCAGTGAGCCTTCAACTCTTGGATGAGTTCTAATGTTGGCTCTGATCCCTCCAAACAGCCATCACACATCCCCCTGCTGATTGGAGGCAGCAAACATTGATGGCTTTATAGTGGTGTCCTTTCCAATAACCGCATACACAGACACACACAGCTACTGGTGCAAACACACACACACACACACACACACACACACACACACACACACACACACACACACACACACACACACACACACACACACACACACACACACACACACACACACACACACACACACACACACACACACACACACACACACACACACACACACACACGCGATGCCCGCAGTCATGTTCACTCTGTCCAGCGATCTGGAGGTGTGTGGTGTCACATGTTGTGGCTATTGGTACAGTTTCACATTGAACTGAGATGACCTGGATTTTTTTCTTATGCTGTTTGTTGAACAGAACAATAACTTCTCATATTAACTTCCCGTCATATGAAAAATAATTGCAGTGGAGTGAATTAGACTTGGGAAAACAGAAACACTTGTTAGGGCCATTATTATGGCAGTAAAACTATTCGAGACTCTCTCTGTCTTCTACCCACCGGTCTGTTTTGAACCCATCTGAGTCCAATTTTCCAACACAAAAAGCCAAATTAGAGTTTTATTTTGTCTCGCCGTATTCTTAAATTGGAGTTTACAGTGAACGAAATGGAGAGTCCAGTGATTGACATGTTGGAGTGTTGTTTTTCTGATGTTTATCCACTCCCCTGTGTGAAGGAATCAAAGCCCTGACAGCCCCGCTCTGATTCCTGGATGAGGACCAGCGAACGTATTGACAATTGAGCTTCGTGCAGCAGCAACCATCTACTCCAAGCTCTTGTTTATATGCTAATGCTGGACTCACTCCTGCATAACAGACGTGTTTTCTGTTATCCTGTTGGTCGTGCACAGCAAGCTTTATATAAATCTGACCTCCTAGTCAGTTTGACAAAAATGTCCCCTGTGATGATCTTTTTTGTCGAGAGCCTGTGTGAGATCAGGATACCTTGTACAATTTAGTTTAGCAGCAAAGGTCTGCTGATTACAAAATGTATCCTCTCTGTGGGGCCACAGGCCGAAACAAAATTAGTTTCAGATTTGCAGTCCTCATTTACCCCAGAGTTTCAGGGCTCTCTGCTGTAGAAATTAATAATTTGTTTTCAATTGAGCCTCAGCAGGGCCACCAACTAATTTGTTCCAGGCTACTTGGCTGTGTGACCACAGTGTCTGTGCATGTAAATTTGTGTGTATTTTTTCTGATATACTTCCATGTATGTTTCGCTCGATTCATTAAATTCCTAGAGCTTTAATGTTGCTGTCAAATAAATTCAAGGTATGAACGTTCACATCACCTCAGAATGAATTGCAATAACCTGGCTGTAGTGTGTGGGGGTATAGATTTTCTTTTAAGGTGCAGTTTTTGTCACCAACTATAAATTAGACTATAAATTTAACTTTACTCTGCATAGCTCACCAGTTACATTGATGTTGTTAAAAAAAAAAAAAATTATTTGACATATTTTGGAAAACAATATTGTCCTGTAATTTGGACAGTTTGACAATTAGAATAAAAATAATTAAGAATCAATAAAAAAATAAATAAAAAAAAAAAAAAACTGGAACCGGGCTGATATATCCGCTGGTGGATGTTAGTGGGCAACATTGGCCTATCACAAAAAAAAAATCCGTATCAGCGTTTACGTTGTCTGATATGAAAATCTTTTTTACAGAGGATAATACAGAAAAAAAATGCTTGGGGTATTTTATTTTATTTATTTTTTTTATGTGTGATTATGTATAAAGTTTATACACAATTAGATATACAGTTTATTAAAAAATAATATTTGTGTCGATATCAGAAGATTTTTACCCCTAATATCTGCATCAGCCCCAAAAATGCAGTATCAGTCGGGCTCTAAAGAAACATAACAAAAACTATGTTTGTTTATTTGGCACCAAATCCAAATATACCACCCTTCTATGTAAACAAATTTGAAATAATAGGGGAACTCTCTCCCTAACCCCGAAAAAGAGAAAACTGGTAAACAGTAATCCAAAAGAGTAAATTGTCAAAATTGGAACCAGACACCTCATTCTATCAAACACAAGACAGTTCTCATTTCAGAATGTAATTTATTTTAAACAGTGTGATAAAAAACGTTTGTGACCACTAGTGAAGATACTTCTATGATGCATTTGTTTCAATTTAATACCCTTTTTTAAAATTTATTTACAAATGATAATATCGGCCTAAATTAGAATAAAAGGTTTCATCTTTGAAAAATGTACTTGAACTTCTTCTGTTTGTTGTTTGCCTCCCTTTTGCTTTAATAATAGCAGAACTCGAGCTGCATGCAAGTTTGTGCAAAACCTATAATCTCAGCGTGATCTGCCTCTATTCCAAATAGCTTCTTGTGATTTGAGGAATGTTTGTTTGGCTTTTTCAGTCTTGAAGTGCCCCTTAAATGTTCAGTAGGGTTGAGTTCATGTGACTGTGACGGAAAATCCATGACAGTCAGCACGCCTTAGTCTTCTTTGGTCTCCTTCTGGTGTGTTTGGGATCATTATCGTGTTTCAGTATAAAACCAAAGACGCAAACAGCATGCTAGTATGATGTCTCTGAAAAATACACGGCTTCTTGGTCAGGGTGGGGCCGACTCATTACAGATGTCCAACTCCAGAGGAGCAAAACAACCCCAGACTTCAATATTCTCATCAATATGAGTTTCATACACTGCATTATCATCCTCTCTCCCATCTGTCTCCTGACATACACACTTCTGTTACTCATCATCAGATCACATTTTTGTTTGTACTTAGTTCGTGATCACACATCTGCAGAAGTAATGACATTCATGACATTCCCAGCCTCACCTGTACTTGCCAATCAGTGTCAATTAGAAAATGCTTGCAGGCTAGCACACAAAAATGAGATGAAGAGTTCAAAGTGTTTGGCACCACTCAAGGCTGTGGGCTCTTCTTCCCAGATCTACAGTTAACCTACAAATTGTACTGCAAACATGAAGGTAATAATAGAGCTGAATTGAATTAGTGCCTATCCATTGCTGACATTATTTTGTTTTTCCATCTGACCACTTGTATGATTTGGCATTTGAATCCAGTGGGCAGCAGGTCCTCTGTTCACTGCTCAGGTTTGACCAGTAATTGGCAGTGATGGTTAGAGATTGTCTGTCTCTGCTGCGATTGTGCCAGACTCCTGTGGGGTGAGAAGCTCACTCTTTATTTCCTCCTGGGCACCACCTGTCTCCCATTACTGGACACAGGAGCTCCTCATCCGCAACCTAATGTGAAAACTCTGCACATCACAGTCTGTCTGGTTCTGCTAAGGCCAAAAGCCAAGTCTGACATCTCCCAATAATCGATTCATAGACAGGCAGTCTTTCTAACTTGCATGTTTACAAGCAAATGATCCTCTCGACTCTTAACACGTACGACTTTATTCCTCTCTTTTCTCCCCTTTCCCCTTGCATTAAAGACCCATTCATGGACATCATGGTGGGTCCAGACTCACAGCAGCTTTTGGCAGACATTGACGATTGTGGTGAGGGCAGGGAGGTTAGAGCCTGGTGCTGTTAGTAAGAGCAAGGATCTGCTCAGCCAAGTGAATTTAATAGAAACCAGTGTCAAAGCGTGTATGCCAGCTCTTGGCTGTTTAATGGCAGCATTGTACAAACTACATTTTGCCAACATGAAGTTTGTCTCCCTTTGACAAAGCATATAAAAGTTAAGTTGTACTCATTATATTGTTTTCACAACTCGGAGAGCAAACTAATTGGTCACCAGCTGCTGCGATGTAGTTAATGAATAGAAAGGCAATGGAGAGCTTTTCCCTGCATCCAGTATAGCTCCTCCCTGCAGGATGGAGCAGCATATGTCTGTGGCTCTGGCACAGGATCAAAGCGGGAGACGAGCCACCTCAGCTGGTGACATCACCTTTGCCCATAACAGCCATAGCGTTCACTGTATGGGGCAGGAAGATGGTTAAATTAGCAGAAGCCGGTGTAGAATTAACATTTAATAGCTTATCATTACATTCTGTTGAACTGAGCTTTAAAGAAAGGGGATGTACCGTCCAAGGCTGTGCTGGTCAGTGCAGACTGTCGTTCAACGTCTGCTGCACTAATGCTATGAATCACAACATCAACACTGAAGTGTTATTGCTGTCTGATACAGCAGAGCAGAGGTGGTAATGGTAGTGGGTGGAAGAGGGAGTCCCTTTGGTCCTGTGGCTCCTCAATCATTTCACACATTTCAGGTGTAGATGAAATTATTGGCCATAATTGTCAGAGCTGATGATAAACAGTCCTATTTGTTCCAAAAGCAGCAGCAGTTTGGATCTGAAGGATCATTGTACATACCTTGTAATTATCCATCTTAGTCTACCTTGACATTTCATAGGTCAGTGATTTTGTATTAGCAGGGACATCGGGATAACAGTGGATCAGAACAAATAGGACAGCATGTAATATTTTGTGTTGTAATCAGCTTATCTGGTTGGGGCCCAAGTGTGCAGACAAACAGGCAGCCTGGTTCGATGTGAATTAATTTGATCATGGCAGGTTCGCGAGAATCTCGTTCTCTGTTGGCTTCTGTCTGAGAGGGGCGCAGATGTGAGAGCACAACTCCCCGTAGAAAGGCTGTGAGTGAATCTGACATAGCCACGAGAGCATGAAGAGAAAGATGCTTGCCTCTTTTTGCTTCTTTTATTTAGAGACAAATCAGTTTTCTGAAATGTTTGGTTGATATTGTCTGATTGTTTGTTTGTGTGTTAACTCTCAAGTAATTTGTTGTGCTTTTATAATGACATTGAAAAATGTATACTGCAGAATTACAGAATATGTAGACCAGACACATCTGGCCAGATCAGCTGTATGGCAAAGCAAATTTCTTTTGTGCTTTATTTATATGACATTTTTAGCCAGCGGCTTTCATCTTTTCAGATGAGGACTGCAAATTATAACCCAGAAATACTGAAGAGCAATGTATTTTTTTTAATTTTTTTTTAAAGCTTTTAAGCATGAGGTTTGTATTATTTTTTCACTGATTTGATTATTTGTTAGCATTACAGACAATGGGAGGGTCGGAAAGTTATTTTAATTTTGACAGAAAGGAGCCGGAACTTCACATTTATAGAAGTATACAGTAGATGCTAAAATTTACACATTCTTGTCATTTCCCCTTATACAATCTGTTACTGACAATTTATGCTCTCCATTACTATTTCTGTGTCTCACTGACTGGTAAAAAGAATAAACAGAGGCCTCTGCTGTTGTTAATGTGTTAGCTGTGCCCCACAAATACTTTGATTTTCTGTGTTTATATTTACATTGTATTAGTGTGTCTTGATTGGTGGTTCCTTTGTAGCCCAGTGTTTGCTCCTCTGTTCAGTTTCCAGTGTTGCCACTGCCTCCTGAGGGTTGAACACTCTGTCTGGACCACTCAGAGAACAGTCCATCATCTCAGCAGCTAATCCACCTGCATGTCTACTGGCTACTCTAATGTAAAGCCAGCCGTGACCCTGTTCAGGTCTCAGTGTTTGTATTCACACATACTGGACACTTCATCTTTTCTTGTATTGGTTTTTCGGGATGCTAATTCAGGTTTATGTATATTTTAGTGAATGTTTCATCTTCTAACAGTAAAATGTTGCAACAAACATTTGACCCTGAATTAAGGCTGACAGCAGCAGTGGCAACACTGAAGAACTAACGTAAAAGCAAGATGAGTCGAGGTTTATAAGTATCCAGAAGCACTATGTATATTTTACAGGGAAAGCTGGCCTTCCATCCTTTGGCCATCACACAGGATTCATTTCTGTAAATGTCTTGCTGGGTCATTTATATTTTGAAGTATTAGTCTCAACAGGAAATCACAGCATGTACTGTGAATCTGTCCAAAAATGATCAGAAAAAATGTGATGCAATTTGGAGCTTTTTGGTCAGAAAGAAATTGCAAATCCTGGGAGTAAACACTGTCTGAAAAGGCATGTTGTACCCACACAGGCAAGTTTGACCGTTGAGTTTTGACTTTGGTTCACCTGAAATCATTATCCTGGCTGTACAGTAGATTTTTATTATATAGAAATTGAAAGTGGTTGCAAAAATTTGGGAAATTGGAAAAAAAAATCATTCAGTCAGGGATAAGCCAAATTTGTGTGCAAAACTAGAAAAATGATGTTTGGTTGTGGAGTCAAAAGGTACAGGAGCATGTCATCGAGGCATTATTTGGTTCTTGTTTCAGAGCATTTAGCTTGTGTGTATTTATGTGACTAAGCCAGCTGTGAGCTTTTGCATGTCCACGGACCTCTGCAGTGTGTAGTGGAGTCTTATAAAAAAAAATTAAAAAAAAATAGAACAATAACACGCTACCCTGTTTTTGTGGTACAGGGAGTCAATCTCCGAAGTTTACAGTCCATATAAATAAAATAACTTCTTGCCCACACACATATTACTCTGTATTTTGTGCTGATGTGTTGGTCTATAGTCTTCCCTAGACAATAGTCACAATAAAAGATGCATGTTTACGAGAACTGTCGCTTGTTACAAGGTGCTTACCGCTTTGCCGTTGGATATGAAGGTTACCATGTGAACTGAATGACAGTCTGCAGAATCTTGGCCAGCAAATCCAGCTGGGGATGAGTAAGCCTCTGTGTCTGAGTGGGCAACAGCTATGGGCTTGTAGCATTTGCTTGGTTGCAGCAGTAATCATCAGATGTTCTCAGTGGCCCTTTAGTCAGCGAAATGGTTTCAGCTGCCAAAACAAGAAAATAAAACCTGTTCATTTTCTGAGAATACTCTTTCTCTATATAACACTGCATTATTTATTCCTGCATTGTCATAATGAAATGAATAGATATCACAGCACTACAACGCTCCCTCCTTTATCTCCGTAGGAATCTGTTGTGGATGCATGAGTCATTGTTTAGTTTCCATTAAGGTAAAAGTCTCCTCTGACATCTTTTGGTTCATGCAGTGGGATTATCAGATTTACAGTCCTCTCTCGGGAGCCTCTCATACACAATGAGCCTGCTACTTCAAATTAGCCTTTTGTTCCAGTTACCTTACATTTGATTATAGATCTTAGTTCATTTTTTTTGTTCTGCACACATCACTCCCCTTATATCAATCCTTCGATTATAGAACCCTGTGATGTAGTTCCCCCTGTTTTTTTTAATTTATTATCATTCCTTCTCTGCTCCTTGGCCTTAGTTACATTATTTCACTTTCTTTTCTCCTCTTTCTCCCTTTGTGCCCTTCAGTAGTAGTGTGTTAGACATCAGCAGGCAGGTAGTATAGTGCTCGGTGGCTCAGAGAGGTCAGACCTCGGCGAGAGTGGCAGCTTCATTTCTGATTCTGCAGGACGCTGAGAGTTGTGTTTCATGATGGGGAGACAGAGAGAGTATGAGGAAAAAAGAGAGCGAAGGAAGAGGAAAAAGTAGAATCCAGACTACTCCTTTTGCCACTGCTGCATGGTGTTTAATATGCCTCACAGTAGATTCCTCGCTGAGGTGTTATACCAGGAACAGTGAATGCTGCATACCTGAGGAGCTTAGACGGTGAATCCTGCCTCCATCCCATTTTTAGTTTTACCCACCTTCCCTTCTTTTTCATTTGCATTCACATGTAGGCCTTTATATATCTCGTCCATGATCACATGTTAATTCAGTGTCACTTTTTTTTTCTCTCTCACTTAACTTTTCCCTCCTCCCTGTTCTGGGTGTCATTTAATTTGTCGTGTGTGTGTGTGTGTGTGTGTGTGTGTGTGTGTGTGTGTGTGTGTGTGTGTGTGTGTGTGTGTGTGTGTGTGTGTGTGTGTGTGTGTGTGTGTGTGTGTGTGTGTGTGTGTGTGTGTGAGTGAAGGGATATGCTTGTTGACCTCTGGCAGTTACACGTTTGTCCAGAAAATCTGTGATTGAGCAGTCAGTCTGCATTTTCCTGTGCATACATACGCATGCACACACACAAACATGCACGCTG
Organism: Brachyistius frenatus; assembly: GCF_029030835.1. Taxonomy (NCBI): domain Eukaryota; kingdom Metazoa; phylum Chordata; class Actinopteri; family Embiotocidae; genus Brachyistius; species Brachyistius frenatus. The sequence goes on from NW_027210663.1 coordinate 1,640,681, forward strand.
ATACAGATTTGCAGGCGGCAGACAAGTACAGTATTAGTGGAGCGCAAGCATCTGTGCCTGCGCACACAGACTTAAGCTGTGGGGGTTATGTAACTTACTCTGCCATTTCAAATGATTTGAAATCACGAGCTCTTCCTGTGCTGCACTAGATTACTGTGTGTCTGGGCCAGCAGTACGTGCAGTATAGTCATACACTATATGATGCTAAGTGGAACTGCTGCTTAGGTTCAGGGTAAAAGATGGGAATCCTCTTTTATCAAGGCAATGAGACTCTGCTTTGCTAGTCTTTCTGACTGCTTCTTTAATAGCCTTTTTTTTGACTGCGGCTTGCCAGAGAAAAGAAACAAACATAATAACAAGAAAGTGTCTTTGGACAATATATATATATATATATATATAGGGAGTACCACTAACATTTTTGAGAGGTAACAAATTAGCTATTAAGCTACACTATGTGCCTCAGTTTGAGGTGATGTACTGTTTGTCTGAGCGTAACTACTCCCAGTAAAAAGTCAAGTGCCTTTTGTCTTCTGTGGCCATCAGTTTTATTATAATGTGCCTTAGTTGAGTTGTAGCATGCTGTATGCCTGCAATTTTCTGAGGATTAGCATTCATTCTTGTTCCTAATTAGATGTGAAGTTAACCTAAAAGATTTTGAAAGAAGAGCAGGGTCGGCTTTAAACACATCCTGGAGCAAGTTTTGCTCCTGTGCATGCCTGTCAGAATTCGATATCTCCATAAGATAACTGCTTTTTGCATAAAATTACCCCATGGTAGAAAAGTTCAGCAGTTTTTTTTTGTTCAGCCATAAGCAGGATTATTACTGTATCCATTATTACCCATCATGCATATTCAACACAACAAAAAATGAAAGAGAGTGAGGGAGAGAGAAAGAGAGAGAGAGTAATGAGGTTACCCCTGTTCACTGGAGATTAAACACAGCTTTCTCAACTCCAAAGGATCAGAAGACTGAACACTGAGAATAGGTTGGGGAAAGCCTCCTGTGTTAATTAGTCATTGCAGAAATAATACTGTAGTATGTAAACCTCATTTCATCAAGATGTTGCTGTGCAGTTAACTCACAGTAGGGACAGGAGCAACAGACATACTGTATGCTGCTCTGAACACACCACATGCTACTGTTATGGTGTCCCAGGGGAGCTCTCCATGGTGCTGAACACCCAGACAGCTGTGTACAGGGCTCACAGTGGAAGCTCGGCAGCTTTCAGGTCACGCTTTATTTTGCGGAACATATGATAATCTCCACAGCTTGAGTATGTGTTGGTGTAGTAAATGATAATTAGTAGTCAAGCCAGATTTGAGGTGTTTTGTGAATTTGTTTTTAAAAGAAAAACGAGTGATGCGTAAAAAGTAACTACTATAGTTATGAATAGCCGCTGTAAAGCAACATGTTGGTAGTTTATCAGCCATATATACTTTTTCTTTGTCAAAGTTAACATCAGCATGGCAAACATCGATATTTACCGACAGAAACTAACAAGTCTACAGTCAAGCTTGCAGCTTTGTGAGGCTGTACTTAGTCATGTAGTGTTTGGAGCTAAATGCTGACAAAAGCATGCTAAGATGCTCCCAATATGCTGTGCTAATGTTAACATTGTCATGTTCACCATGATCACCATCCTAATTTCGCATGTTAGCATTATATCATAAGCTAATTCGCGAAAAGCACAAAGTACGGCAGACACTGATGTAACGTCATTAGTTTGGCAGGTCCAACTAATGACTAGGTATTTGGTAATAATATTATTATACTTTGCCTTATAACAAAGACTGACCTGAGGGAATTAGTAAACCTAATATGAATAATTTGAGGGAAACATCAATATCTTTACCAAATGTTATGGCAACCCATCCAATATAAGCCCTTATTATTTATTGTCTGTGAACATTGAGTGCTGTACAGATTTTCGTGAGGGTCATTCAGTACTGTAGATGTTAAACAATTTAATAGGAAAAGAGAAAAGTTGGTGAAGAAGTAACCAGTTCATCCTTTGGTGACCACCATCCAGCTAGCATGGCTGAAAACCCTGTAAATTAATACATGATCGAAAATGCAATGGTTTTGGTGAGGTGGTGAAAGTTAGATTGTTGGGCTGCAAGCAGTGATTATTTTCAATATTGATTATTGTATCAGTGATTTCTTTTAGACTTTACAAAAAAATGTGCACTACATGTTCCCTCAGCCTTGTTTTTTGTGATTTTAACCAACATGCTGACTGAAAAAAGTCTGAGAAAAGCAGTTAATTATTATACTTGAGAAGCTGGAAACTGAGATGAATTTTTAAAACTGAGGCTCATTCATTTTCTGTGGATCGGCTCATCAATTGATTACTAAATCTTTTCGAGTAAGGTAAAAAGTCTAAGTCGACAGCATTTACACAAACTTCGAATAGATTGATTTTTATATCGCAGTAAATTTGCACTTAAGCTCTCTGAAGTGTAACCTAAAACCAAACCAGAACCTTTTTTTGGAGACCCTTTCTTGACCTGCAAAAATATAGTGATTTTTAATTTATTTGAGCATAAAACCAAATGTGAAATCTCTGCTGCATATAGTACATGAGAGACATAAATGTAGAGCAGTATAGATCGCTGTGGAAGCACCTCTCTCATGCATACGTTTGCATTAGTGCCACTGAGGCACAAATGCTAGACACAGCCTAAGGGTACGGTCTTTCTCATCTATCTTCATCTGCTGTGCAGTAAACGCCTCTTCACTTATACAGGAGCTCATTACTCACAATGGCAGCCATTTGAATCTTTTATCAGAGGGATTTTTAATTGAACATGGGCAAATGTGCTCCAAACAAATGGGCCTCAGCAAGCTGTGTGTTTGTATGTGTGCACGAGAGAGCGCGCGTATGTGTGTGTCTGTGAGTGTGTGAGTGAAATATTCATCGTGGAAGTTAGCGCAGTGTTGTAGCTGTCTGGTTCTGAAAACTGTACACATTAGATACCAGCCCACATGGGAGATGGCAAGCTGTCTGCGGAGGCTCTGCGTGATTCACTCACAGGAAATCGTTGAGAGTCAACATGGTAGTGTATATAGTGTATACTTTACAGTTCATCTCCAATCTTTTACACTCCTCTCATTTCAAAAAAATATTTCATTCATATTTGCATGTATTTGTTTTGGGTGTAAGGAAGAACTGTGGAGTTGTATGGGTTAGAAATCCTAGCACAAACATCCCTCTTTTTTTTTGCAGCTTTTGATTTAATTAAATTTTATATCCAATGTAAAGTTATCACAGCTTAACTTCCCTATTATCACTTTCAGGCTCAACCCCTGTTACCCAAACTTTAAACACATCCCAAACTAAAAACAACAACATTTAAATAATCAATTTTAGATCATAACCCCAACTGCACCCTAATCTTAACTCACCATCCTAATTTAATTCACTTCAGATGACATTTATTTTCCTCGTCATCTCACATGTGACAGTTTAATCCTTAAAGGGACAGTAATACAAGAGCACACGCATGTAAAGTACATCCGGTTGAGCTGGATCACTAGTGGACCAGCTACCCCAGATAAGGGGTCTAAGATTTAATCATGCCAACTGTCACTTGCCTGGGGTGAGAAGCCACAAGGTTATAGATCACAATCGGGTCAAAGCTTGTTCCTCCTCGTTCCGCTTATCCTGCTCTCTGACCTTATAGCTCACTGTCTTATTCAATATTGTCAGCACTTACAGGTCAAAAGGGAAAACAGCAGATGTAGCAAAGTAAAATATCTTCCATTTGAGTGGGTTTCAATATATATATATTCAAAGTCAAAGCAAGCTGTTAGCATTGCTGTGATGAAGTGCACATTCATGCATTCTCACATGCTGCATGTATTGTGCGCTGTGGGGTTCTGGTGGCTCCGCTGGTATTTATTTTAGTCTAGCTCAGGGACATGTGCTGCTGCTGCCAGTGTGTGTGTGTGTGTGTGCGTGCGTGCGTGTGTGTGTGTGTGTGTGTGTGTGTGTGTGTGTGTGTGTGTGTGTGTGTGTGTGTGTGTGTGTGTGTGTGTGTGTGTGTGTGTGTGTGTGTGTGTGTGTGTGTGTGTGTGTGTGTGTGTGTGTGAGAGAGAGCACACACTGACACAGATTATATCCTGTTCAATTCTATACACTGATCTTGGGACATCCAGCCACACTTTCACCCCCCCATCCATAGCAAGCATGTTCCTCACACGCTGATAGAAAGCTCAGTCTGCTGATGAACAGAGGATCTGGATGGTTATGTAACACCTTCATAATGTTTTTGCTGTAAAAGCATGGCAATCTTTGGCTATGCAATGAATGAATATCCATCGGGAAGCTGTGTATTCTCTGTGTAAATGGGTATACCCTCAGCTACCAAATGCATCCAAGCTTGTCAGAAATTTGACCTCCATATTAGAGTGGAGTCCCAAAAAAATGAAACAAGAACAGGACTGAATACACTGGTTGTGTTCATGGGGATATCCTGTTTCTCTTTCTGCCCCTACCGAGATAGAATGAGCAAGACATCCCCAGACGTGGTGACTGTGGCAGACTTTAGTCATGTTTTGGCTCTAATCACATGTTGTGAAGAGAGCTGAACTTCCTTTCTTTGTAATTCCAGCTACTGCAGCATTCAGCTGTCAGATCAGTTAAATGACTGATATGGCAGAAACATTTGAGGCATTCAGAAACCTCGAGGAAATGTTAGGTGTCCATATTTATTTAGATGGGACACATGTTACACCTTCTGCCATATTTCAGCAGAGAATGCACAGGTGGAATTAATAACATAATGAAGGCTGCATTTAGAAGCATCAGTGCCTGCTGACTCACAGAGGCTCTTAAATAGAACACAGCCATCATTAGTTATTAGATGCACCTGTGATTTTCCTGCCATGGTAAGTTAACACCTCTGCTGTCAAAATGCTCTCAAAAAATATGTGAAAAATGTAGAAAAAGATAGACAAAAGGCTTGTTAAAGATTGTGGGAGACAAATCATTACAGTCAAAGATGTCCTGTGAGCATTTCTTGTAAAGAAACAAAATGATGTTCACTTTGAGTGTTACTTACCAAAACAGATGTATCACACACGCAAGTGTACATCCTCAATGTCTAACTAAAGTACTGAATACAATTCCTTCCTTATGAAACATTTCCAAAACCAATTTTTTTAAAGATTAAATTTTAAATCCTGCCTTGTTTTCATCAATGTTTACTAGCTTTGTATTTTTGCTTTCCTTTGCTTTGCAGGGGCATTGCTCTTTCTGGGCACTGCATGCCTGCATACGTGTCCTTGTTCACGTGACACAAATGTGAAACATATTTCAGACTCATCTGTATGTAAAAAATGGTGAAATGAAACGCTGCCTTGAAATGTAACTTATTTTTTGTAACCTTGTGGTTGAAATATGTGCAGTCATGTGCACGGTATGTTTGGATATGACAACATGGACGGTATCAAGTAGACATAGAGGCTAACAAATAGCAAGCTAGCAGGCGGGAAACATAAAGAGGGAAAAGAAGAGGCTGTTTGGGACATCAACATTTTCCTCAGACATATTGTTAACTCTACGGATAAAATTACAATATATTACCTTAGCTAAAAATTTTAACTTTCATATAGACTCTTTAATATTGATTCACTTCGTTAACACAGTAAACACGACCTGATTTGAAGGTAGCACAAGTTACTTTTGAACAGATTTCTGCTTGATCTTTCTCAGAACATTATTTTACATCCTCAACATCTGACCCTTTCAGTTTGAAGCGTTCCTGTCTGTTTTCCCAACAAGAGGAACATTTTGTAATATCTAGTGGATAATATCTGAAAGTCTCTCTGTTGCGCACATGCATTCATATACAGTACACACAAACCCACACACATACCCTCACATACCTAAATACAGAAATCCTCCAGCTCCCTTTCTCCCTGCCTAGTTTCACTGAGTTCTCTCAGGAAGCTTCTGTTTCTGACAAACCACAGCAGCTGTCCTCTGCTTTTTTTTTTTCTCTCCCCAGGAGACTGAGATCAGCACCAGAAGGAAGGAGTGTGAAGCACTTGAAACAGAGGTGAAGAAAAAGAATCAAACATGTCAGACTTTGGTAAGTGCTCTAAAAATATACTCTGGCCTCTAAATGAAAGGATGGAGGCTAAAATTGATTTGTACCTGAGAGCCTTGCCTGCTATCATCACACACAAACATCCCTTGAGAAAATGAGTGGCAGTGATAGCTTGGTCTCAGGCAATGACTGAAATTAGGAAAGCAGAGTAGATACGGTCATGTCAGGGTGCAGTTTCTGTGGGCTGGATTTTGTTACATTTAAAAATGAGATTATTTTTTTGCTGTACTAATTATTTGTTGTGTGTACCTGTGCACAAACAAAGGAAACACAGTATATAGTGCTATGCTGTTTATAAACATGTTGTATATTGCAGGTATGACCCTTTAGGCAGCGGCTATATTGGTTTCCTTTGTACACACGAAAGCTCATGAAGCTCTGTGCAACACTGCTGTGATTTAAACACACAGAAGTACACAACACTATTTGTGCTTGATCACCACTGTAAAAGGTCAGACATGTTACACAACCCCAGCGTTTTCACTTGGTGTTTCTTGAAGGACATTTTCTCACAATGCCCCAGAAATGTCATTCTGCCTGCTGGTGTGGCCTTGACTCAGGGCAAAAGGTAAAGAAATAGAAAAAAATAAAATAAACAGAGGGATCCTGCTAAGAGGAAGAAAACTCTGCTGTAGGTCTCGTCTTGGCATTTTAGCTTTGAGTTATTTAAATAAAGGCTTTATATCCGTTAATCGTTTTTGCTCATCATACGACAACATAATCCAAATCAGTGCTTAGTTTATGTTGTATGTACAGTTGTTTCTGTTGAAACAAATACACTGCCATGGGAATGACTCAGTGATCAGCAATGTCACCATGTAGATGTGATAAAGTGAAGAGCTGAAGACGAAATATTTACTCTGGTGTGGCTACCAGTATCAGTCCTCTGTTGTGGGCCACAGTGGCTGTGGAGAGTGAATTTGATATGCCTGATAGGATGAGGCAGTTCGTGTAAAAAAACAACAACTTCATTTTATGGTTATACTGTACTGGGAAGTGCAGGATTTACAGTTGAAGCCAGGTTTAATACCACGGACATTGAAGTAACCGGTGAACAGCAGTGACATATTACCCTGCTATGTTGTCTTTATTTGAGCAAGGACCTGAGACAAGAGGAGTCATCTGTCAGTCTTTCAGAAAGAGGACGTGGACAGTTCTGTTCAAAGGGGCTTTTGTCCCACTAAGCAGAATGACGAGTCACTTTAAATCACAGTGTACTGAGCTGTTCTGCTTAACTTCTGTTAAAACTTTAGTCTGAGAGACAACAACATCTTGCTGCTATGATGTTCCAGTCGTCTGTGTTAAATGGGATCCCCACGTGCTCTGCAGCAAAATCCTTATTTTTTTTGTTTGTTCACTAGAATGTTAGAGAATACATAAATGTAGATATTTATACTACACTTATAGTCTGTGGTTTGGGAGCTGAAAAAAAAAAATCTATTCGGGGTGTTGTATGACTGACATAAAAGCCTCCTCATGAAAGTTGACGTTTAACACTACATAAAAATTATTCATGTTTGAAACAGAAGTGGGCACAGAGTAGTGCAGATGGCTCGAAATGAGATTTTTTCCTATGAAAAGGAGGAGCTGGAGGGATTCAGCAGTAATTTAAATGGCACTGTTTGGTCCTAGACCATTTGAATTCATTTCCTCGTGCCCCCAAGCCCTCCTCTTTAGATGAGCTGTGTGTGGCTCTGTGCCCCAAATAAACACTCCATTAGGACTGTTTTCCTTGCTGCCCTCCTCTCACGTTCCCTGCCCACAGCAGCACTTCCCTCCTTACCCATTGTCAGCCCGCTCAGTCCAGGAGAAGCTACCCAAAGGACAAACTGTCCCCAAATGACGAGCAGAAATGGCAGGCTGGTCTCCACAGACTGCAGCACGGCTCTGAGCTCCTCCCGCACCAAGCTTCGAGAACAGAGACGCGAACACAGACAAGACCAATGAACGCTGTTGTGAGGGGATGGCAAGTTGACAGTAATGTCACTCCCTGTTTGGTCTAAGCTGACTTACCTCTCTCCCACTCCCTGTCTCTCCTCGGATTTTTCCTTCTCTGTCCTCTCCTTGTCAGGTTAAAATACAGAATTAGCTGCAGCTGTTAGCGACTCTGCACCTGCTCTGCTGGTGGATGTAGGTCTGTTTAGCAAACTCTGACCGTCTATACAGGAATGTACATTGATTTTTCTTTCAGCGTTGAAATTCCAGGTTTCATTAACGTCTCCTAATAGTGAGTTCAGCTGCCGTGTATATAAACACATCGTCTGACTGAGTGTGTGAGTGACAGTAAACACTGTCACAGCCATCTGGCACCTCCACCTTCCTGGGTATCGGGTATATAACTACAGACCATCAGCACAGAATGCCTCTGCTAGCATTTAAAGCCTGTTACCATGGTGACAAGCATTAGCTGTGCCAGGCATCGCTCGAATATGTATCAGTGCTAATCGAAGATCAATAGTGAGGCAGACAGCAGGCAGATGCAACAGGTTGAAGAACTGGTCTGAGGAGCTTTGCCCTCAGATTCATCTCAGTAGCAGCTGGAGTGAAATGCTGCCTTCGCTGTCATTATCAGCTGTTTGTAAACATAAACACCTTCTGTCAAAGGTGTGATTGGCATCTGTCATTGCTTGGGACACATGGCATGCATTGTATGTGCAAAAAGCAAAAATGAATTTCTCATTGTTTTGTTTTTTTCCATTATTTTTCTGCAAATTACTCAGATATGCATTAGCCATTGAAATGTTTTGCATCCAGGCATCACACTTAATGCCAGTGATTTGTTTGTATTAGTGGTACACCACAGTGCAATGCTGAAGAGGAGTTCTGATATGTGGTGTTAAAGCGGAGTGCCAAGAGAAAGGGGTAAAGGGGAAGTGTGTCAAGGGAATTGCAGTATGTGCAAATGGACTACACAGTGAAGCCAAAGTCAGCTGCACAGTTGAATAACTTTGAATCATATTTTAGGCATCTTTCTGGCTCCAAGAGTTTCTAAAATGTGTACAACTGTGTACCCACTGTCACATTTTAGTGATATTTATTTATAAAAGATCACCATTTTCATGCAAAACCAGTTTTCAGGAGCAAATACATGTTTACATCTTTGATGCAGATAGTTTGGTTAAAAAACAACAAGGGAAAGAACCAGGCAGGCGGCTGTCATCTGTACTGAGAACCAATTCTGCTTTCACCCACACTGAACAGTCTTCTGAACAGAGATTAAGTGGGTGAATTGTTTGCATTCCTCACGAGTTAAATGGCAGAGTTGATTCATCTGTCTGGCGTGTCAAAATTAAACACGCTGCTGTGGCACACCAAGCTGAGTCAGACCATGTCTGGATGAAATGCACTTTAGGAGTGGGAGTAGCCAGCAACTCGCCCACTGAGGCATCAGGCCTAATTACTTTGTTCAATAGTTCATCATTCCTGGAACTGTTCTGGCTATCCTGCCCAAAAAAAAAATAGAATACACTTAAAGCGACCCTCCTGTTTGTGCCTTTGTCTACTTTTTTGTAATACTTTTTTCCTGTCAAATTTTTTGTGTACTATACACTTTATGTGTAGACTGTAGTATTCAAGCAAATCTCACTTCAGCAAAAAATTACAGCTGAGTAATTCTGGAGGCAGCTTGGGATAGGCCACACAGTTTTTTCTGCATGGGATTCTTTCCATCACTGGGCTCACAAGCTTTCCGTAAAAAAATGTGTCTTGCCAAGGGATTATGACGTATACTGATCTGTTTAAAGCGTTAACACGTCAACAATACGGGACAAAGACACAGCTGATTCTCTGTGTTCAAGACAATTTGGTTTGCATCATTATGTGTGTGCTATCACATCCCAATTCCAAAAAGGATTTCAAATGAGGATGGCATTCATGTTGAAATGCTTAAATCAACAACAAGCTTGAATTTCTAAAGTACTCGGGTCTATTGTTCTGTCAGTGTATGCACAGTAAAATGTGAGACTTTTTCTTTTTGCAGTCGCTGTTTGTCCTTCACAACGAACACCCGGAGGCTTAAGCCAGCCCATATTAGCTCCGAATTGAAGGATCAATGGATATGAATAGGAATGCCAATGCAATCTACTGCTTGTACGGGAAGCATTAAAATTGACTGGACACAATTGATGCAGGTTGAAATGCCAATAATTGTATTTCTTTTGTGACAGAAATGAAATTAATGGAAAAGCAGCAGATCTCAGATGTGACTTTAGTACTGTCTTCAGGCTGTTGTTTACTTGGCAGTGCTTGTCCTTGACATCATGTGCACTGTGTTTATACAGTTAATGCGCACATCAAAACCTATCACTATCATTAGTAACTGTAGTAAGCAGCTGTAGGGTTAGTTGTATTAGCACTGGTATTTGATCTAGTATGGATATATGATGTGCATTATAATTAGATGATAATACACATTATTAAGCATGTTTTGGGGCATTTCCCAGTCAGGGTATGTTGTATTATATGAGTAGTTAATCATTTTTTTACTATTCCTGGCTTGCATGTAGCAGAAAAGCTCTGCAGATTTTTAACGCTTTATAAGCATCACTCCCAAAACACCACAGCAAAGGAAATTGCTACACATTTTTTTTAGTCCTTTAACATATGTATCCTTGCATGAATGTTAGTGTCTTTATCTCCAGTTGTCCTCTGAAACATCCTTCATAAGTAAACCATAAGGGAGCATGAGCAGGCGCACTATCACGGGCCATTAAGAAGCACTGCATTTACTGTAAATGTATCCTGCATGAGCCCAGTAGGTTTCTCAGCTCTTGACAACCTTTGGCCTACTTGCTGCTGGAGTGGCAATCAATTGCACATCTCAGAGAACTCTCCAGTTGACACTGCAAATTGCATCCACGGCACGCCTCACGACTGTTGCTTGAATGTAATTACGTTTTCCTCCTCTGCAATGAAGATTTAATTTTTTTTTACTCCCAGCTCGACATACAGTACTCAATAGGAATAAGTGTTGTCTGCATGTGTGTGGTATTTGAATACATGTTTCGTTTACGTCCACACACAACAATGAAGTTGAAAGTTTTCAGGGGTTCTTATTACATCTGCACGTTTAAAGCACACTATTATGACATTATTATTGTTCCGCTGTAGAGGCTGAAATGGCAGCTTCTTTTAGTCATGCTTTCTAGAGCATACCAGAGAACCTCGAGCAGTCTCCTCAGATGAATAATGCATAGGCTATTGCTAACAACACACTGGGTTTGAGTGCTGTGCTCCGGTCTAATCATGGTGACTTCTTGGGTTCTAAACACTGTTTTCTTTCTGCCTCTTTTGCTTAGGAGAATGAGCTCCAAGATTTCCTCCAGGAGAACAAGCACTTGAATCTCCAGTTGTTCAACAACAGCCACAAGGCATCGGAGTATGAGAAGGTAAGAGGCGAAGAAGCCTTGTACAAAGCTTTGCTGTGTGTAAGTGCAGCCTAACGGCGGCTAACCTGGCACTTAACTCTCAGTATTGTTGTTTCTCTGTCACTACTTTAACACAGTCTGAAGACTTTGGGGGTCACGCTGTAACTTAACCTGAACTGACCTTTATGCTGGATATTTGGAGCATATCAATGAAAGCAACAAGGCCTCCGATTCTATTAAAACACCCTCACCTTACCATTAGCCCCAAGACCTCGAAGGTCTTTGGAAGTGATAACATGAAGTCAAAGTAGATCAACAAACAAAGAGCCGCAGGCCTCTGTATGAATGGGGAGGCAATTTCCTGAAGCGGCTGACTGGCAGGTATTTGCTGTTGGGGTTGAAGAAGGGCGAGATGCTGGTTTTTGATGTCTTATCAGGACATGGGTGGCTCTCGGAGCAGCAATCTCGGACTGTTATCAGACCGGCGGATATGAGAGCAGCACTCTGCAGGGCAGTGCGGATATTAGCCCTCGCTTAAAACCCCTGTGTTCGGATACCTGTCGTCTCTGACTGAACTAAGAGGGGCTACAGAGGGCACCTCCCTCTACCCATAATAGACTATTGAGCTGCTTCTGCTGAATCCAATACAGTGTTGTTCGATCTGTCTACATTAGGTTTGACGGTCGCTCCTATCCATGCGGACAGTTTTTACAGTGTGGAGGCGGGTGGTTCAGAGGCAGACTCGCTGATCTCTGTTTGTGTTTTGCTTTGCTGGTGTTTGCTGAAACGCCCTCCTTGAGGAATCATTAGTCATTCATGGCTGCTCCGAGGAAGGGGTTTTACCACATTACGGCTGCAGGAACCAGTCATCTCACTGTCGATTAGGGGACCTTTAAAAAGCTGATTGAAAAATACTGCTTCTTTAGTAACAATGCAACTGATTTGTGGGAGACCGATTATGAAAAATATGCAGAAATAGAAATTGTCACATTTTCCAGATGTTGTTCTTAATGGCCATAGAGACCTCACTGCTGTTGAATTGGTGTAAAGTGTAAATATAATGTGCAATTGCTTGGTTCAATTGAATGCTTAGTGCTTGGTTAACAATGACGCATGAATAATGTATTAATGTTTTGGTCCATAGCAATGGGAGTGAGTGAATTATGTTACTCCAGCATTATAATAATAATTATGGGTTCTATCACTGAAACCAGGCAGCTCCCACGCCTCAGTTTCTGCCTATTTTAAATGCTTGTAATACTTTGTGCTTAACATTAACACTGAACATAAGAAGTATAACAACAGCAAAGCCTCTGCCTTTATGAGCACATTATGCGCAGTTTTAGTTGTAATTGTAGCAATGAGGCAATGATTTAGGGCGAAGGCAGGTTACACACTGGATAGATCACTTGACTTATCCCGGTTTCACACGGTTTCATCTAAATGCTCAATTGAGATGATGTTGTGTTATTGGAATATATTACTGAATAATATTTCTGACATTTTGACCACCCTGGAATAAAAGAAGCAAGCAAATGCCAACTGTTAATTGGGCTATTGCTGCAAATGCCTGGCTACCGTTGTGCCAAACAGAACCTGGATTATTTTATTTAAAATCACACAGCGAGTTTTGTGGCAATGATAACTTGTGAAACGTTCTTCTACATTGACTTTTGTGTGTGATTATGCACATAATGTAAAGTTTTTGAAATATGGCAGGTTTATTATTGCCAAAATGGTATGGTGGCACGGATTGTTACCACCGTGACACCAGGGTGTCCTGTGGTATTCTTCTCCAATTAGTAGCAATGTTTAGATTTGTTTGTATCTCATGCAAACGTATTGATTTTCAGGAGGCAGTAATACACCAATAAATAGCACAAAAAAAAAAAAATGCATGAAAGAAGCACTTTGCAAGTTAACATGGATGTAAACAATGCAGATTTCCATTTTGTCTTATAAGCCTACCTTTGCAAGTGTTTTAAGATGAAGGAAATTCATTTGAAGAGTTGTATGGCCTTGAGGATGCATGCCATGAGTTTTAATGAGAAACACTGAATTTAGTCCACAGAGTCCCTTTAATTTCTTTGTGCAGCAAAAACCTGGGCAGGAAACCTGCATTAAAGCAAAAACAACAGCAAAAAGTAAGAGCTTGTTATCGTGAAAAAAAGAGGGCCACAAATGTGTCTAATATAGATGCATTTATCTATTTTCTATGTCTACAATTCTTATCCCTGTGAAAAACTAAAGCTATCTATCCACTGAACAAAGAGGGTGGAGTTTTTGGCCAGTTTTGGTTCATTAAACTTTAGAGAGACATAAGAAGATGGGCAGACCAGAAATTTAAGGGTGACCTGTTGTATTGGGGAGCTAGACCTAACCACATATCTTCAGCAAAAGACATGAACCTGACAGTATCACAGAAAAGGCTCGAAATTAGTAAATAAGATCGCAACTTGTTTGAGCTTTAACTGCCTAGTTTGACTTTAGGAAAAAGAAACTGTGGCACAGTTGGACTTTCAAACTCTCAGTCTCTTTGCTCCTTGCTTGTCCTGTCTGCATAGGTGAAGTCTGAGTATGCCCAGCTCAAAGAGACCGTTGGTGCTGTGACACTGGAGAGAGATTTAGCCCTGTGGGAGAGGAACCAGCTCCAAGGCAAACTGGAGAACCTAGAGCAGGTGCTCAAGGTGAGGAAGCTGGCTCCTAGGGCGGACGCTATCTGTCAACCCTCTGTGCATTTTTTAGTTCCAGTAGTCCATCTATCCTGGGGTTATAATTCAGGTATTTTAATGGAGCCTAACCCTTTACCAGTACCCTTTCTCCTACCTGTGCTACACTGCCTCCATCTGGTTATGTTCCGCTATACTGTCTAATGTCCTCGACATGTCTGTTGCCTTCCAGTGTCGTGTTGGGAGGTCTGACCAGGAGCTGTGAAAGAGTAGAAGCTTGGAGCAGTCTGCCCTCTTCCCTTTCCTATTTCACCATTTCATGTTGTCCTACTCTACCCGATCTGTCCCCTCCTTCCTTCCTTCCTTCTTACCTTCCTTCCTTCCCCCCCTGTCCCCTCTCCCCCAGCTAGATTTATAAGGTATCACTGCTATGTCCATCTGTTGGGGAGCAGTCCTTATTCAGTCCCATTCTGAATGCTTCCTGTCCACTTCAGTGGCTGTGCTTATCTCTCCCTTTATCTGTGGGCTGCTTACCAGACATACAAATGGTCACGTGGCTATACGACCACAGCACTGTGGAATGTGATTTATGCATGAGGCAGGACAAAGAGTTTGGCTTAATGATGACAGGATGGGGAGAAAGAGGAGATGGGGACACTGGGTCACCCTTCATGATGATAATGTCACCCACAAGCTTGATGGCATTACCTATCTTAGACCTTAATTTTTACTGGCATGAAAATGTCATTTGCTTCTTTCACCTTACAGTGTTGCAAATTTTCACACATAGTGGGAGCAGTGATGTGACTGGATGACACAGGCATACTGTATTATGAAGAGTCTAGCATTCAGTCCCTTGTATTGTATGGCTTCTTTTGTTGTTATGGATGACCACAGACAAGTGAGCACGCTACGGAGTTTGCTCACCCTTTTCATGTAACATAAAACCTTGTATTGATCATGCAATGACAACATCGCTGAGGGCAGCTTTTCAAACAGTCCTAGTAATCAGACTTCGAACAGGTATTGTGTTACCTAAAGGGGGCAGCAAACGTGACTGTTTATTGAAGTTTTTTTGTTCACACAGCAAAGCATCTCTGGTCCTCATCCATTAAGCACCTTTTGTGCTAATTTTGATCAGATCTTTCCCTGCGGATCATTCGACATAAACATGTTCTCACATGGCAGTTTTGCTGTGGCATAGTTTATGTCATTCTTGTATTTTAAGGGGTTAAAGGTCAGTACACTGTTACTCAGCCTCTGTACGTGGGATGTGTGCACATGTAACACCTGTGTTGTTTCTGAGTGTGGGATTGAAGACTGGAGATGCATTTTGTGTTGGCTCAGTGCCGTTGGATTTTAGTTCCACTAACAGCAGCCCTCTCTATGCCTCCCCTCCACAATCTTCCCCTCCGGCTCTCCATCCCTACACCCCTTGCGGACAGCATATGCGCGAGGCTGCGGAGCGGAGGCAGCAACTAGAGTTGGAGCATGAGCAGGCCTTGGCTGTACTCAATGCAAAGCAGCAGGAGATTGACCTTCTTCAGAAGGTAAGAAAACTCACCAGAGAGCTGGGCTTTCTTGTTTGGCCAGCCTTTGGCCGGTGTCATGGGTCAAAGAGCAATTTGTCGAACACCATTGCGATACATACAGTACAACAAAGGTGAAAGTCAACTGAAAGACTATTATTATAGAGAGCATAGTGTTATCCACTGACTACAGAACTCACCTCTCAATATTTTCATCACTGGCACTACTCTAAGCTCTCTCATTTCATCCTCCAAACCCCATCCTTCAGTTGTCTATCACTCTCCAAACCCTGAGTGTTCAACATTTCAGGAGCACTTCTCTTGTTTGTTACAAGCGAGCAAATCAGACATTCAAAACCCAAAGTAGATATGACACTTTTTAGAGGCTTGGTTTAAAAAAAAAAAAAAAAAAAAAATGCTGGGCCAGGCCATTTGATGGTCGGGCTTCCTTTTCTGTACACTGGAGCTGACTGTAATGTCAAAGCAAACCCAGCAATGGCTGAGATTGCTGATAGTGTGAACGTGATAGGAATTGTCACCAGTGTCTTCTCTAGAAACTGTGTGTGTACCCCAGTGTTGCTGTTGCTGCAGTGTTCTGACTTCACAGTCAGCCTTTCACAGGCAGTGGTTCTCAGCTTTTTTCTCTCATTAACAGAAGCTCATTACTGCCTTATCTTCCCTCAGACACTGGCTGCTCTCTGTATTCTTCTAAATTAATTGCCTGCAAAGTAGATTTATGAAACTGTAAAGTCCACAGATGCTGTCATATTCATGTGGAACACTTGTTTTTCTCTACAGATGTTTGTAGTTCCCAGAAGAAAAATGATGTGTATTATGCTTTTTCTAAACAGTCCCATTCTTCTGTAATATGTAAACCTCATTCCTCTTGAATGTACCAGCTGCCCTTAGTTTCTTATTGAAACATAATTTTAAATGTTTGCTTGCGTAGAGCCTTCGTCTAGGCTACTCTTCTTAGAACCTAAACCGCATAACATGTCAACAAAACACAACATGTCATATGTAAATCAAGCACCACTTTGTAGCTGGTGTGGCAGCTGGTGAAAGAGCCTCTTTAGAAAAATTTTTTATTTCTCTATTGGGGAAAACCAAAATGGTAAAAATAAAGAAATTCTTCTCTGTCTGCAACTGACCTCAGGCTTGTAGTTTAACACCCAGGATTTAGAGAGTCTCAGGCAATTGTTTTTAAACCTATAAATGCCTCCTTCATTTTATGAATTTTCTTGCATGCTCGTAATTGTTTCATGTTGCCGACACTGTTATGACAACTAGTTTAAAAACACATAAAATATAAAAGGTGAAAATCGTAAAAGAAAAGCTACAATGTGTTGAGCTGCTTTTGGTTAAAAAAAAACTATTGATTTCTGTCAGTAAAAATAAAATGTGAGTAAATAAACTGCTGATAAGTGTCAGGTTTTAGTGTAGTCTCACGTCGTGCACAGAGATGGGCGATTTTCTTTTTAACCATTTTCACCATTGGCACCACTGACACAAAAGGTCTCTCCATTTTGCTTGTTACGGCCTTTCAGTGGTGCTTCAAACTGAAACTAAACTGCACTATAAACTGCAATATAAGTGAACTGCACCCTGTGTTTCCCAGGCTCAGGTTGAGGCTAAAAAGGAACATGAAGGCGCTGTCCATCTGTTAGAGGTGAGCGTCTGGACTGTGGGAGGGGTTGGGGGTGTTGAATGTGTGTTTTGGTGGTTGCTGCTCGATAAAGGACCAATCAGCCCTGATTTAGGCATGTGTATACCTCACTTCCTCGAATCTTTATGCTTTTTTTTCTTCTTTTTTTTTATCCTCTTATTTTTAAATCTGAATCTTGGTTGAGAATGTAGATTTTTTTTTTCTTCTTGAATTTGTTTTGAAATGCACATTTAAACTTCAGAGCTCTGTAAATAGCTTTTTTCAGGTGAATACATCCTTAACAAAATGTCACAATGTGTTATTTCATCTTTAGATTAGCATGGTAATGAGGTGTGTGTGTGTGTGTGTGTGTGTGTGTGTGTGTGTGTGTGTGTGTGTGTGTGTGTGTGTGTGTGTGTGTGTGTGTGTGTGTGTGTGTGTGTGTGTGTGTGTGTGTGTGTGTGTGTAAAAGATTGTAATTTCAAGAGTGCTGTACTTTCAAGATGTGTATGAGTGATCACGTGTAATTGTGCTTTATTTCTTTCCTACATCTCTTGTCATTGAATGGATGTGTGTTTATGCTTATACAGAACCACTTGGACAGCATGCAGGTATTTCAGAATTGCTTTTATTTATTTACTTGATATTTGTTACGCTGCTGCCAGTAGAGTCAATCGCATACACACACCCCCATATTTACTTTTGGCCCAGGAGGTGATATAACGCTCTGCAAACCAATAATTCCGCATGATATCATCCTTGAATTGACGCTAAACATGATGATATATCTGGCCAAATGGAAACACAAAGCATACATCAGTTATGAGCTAATTTAATGTGTGGTCATCGCTTTTTAGTTTTCAGAACAATTCAGACCTGCTTCAGAGCCCTGTCTTTGTCTGGCTCTACTACCAACTAAGCTCAGTTTCACAATTCCCATCAAAGCAGGCTCACAAGCAGAGGACTTTTTGAAAGGCTGGAACATGACTGACAGCATAAGCTAGAGGTCTTTCAGACTTGATCATAAAGAAAAATTCAGCAACTCTCACTTAACAATTGATGAAAGGACTCATCAAGTTACAGAATATGGATCCACTTTAATTAAATATGAATTCCTGGGGCCTCACGCGGCAACCTCAATTCAACAAAATCAAAGCCCATCAACACTTTTGAGGTGTGCAAATTTCACTTTACGAGACCAAACATGGGTTAAAAGCATGTTCGAACAAAAACATCAGACTGCAATAAATGAAAGCAGAAGATATATTGAATTAGTAAAATATTACAATAAAAAGTCTTTGGAAAGCTTCATGTATTTGAGATCTTTTTCAGTTTTTTAGTACGTAAATATTAGAAATTACATTGAAACATACAGTAAGTATTAGCTTTCTGAGTGTTAAGGACTGCATTGTTATCGAAGGATACATTACCACTCAGTGATGAATGTGATCCTTTTACTTTGCAGCATTGCATGTATGTTATCCAGCATGTGTTTTAAAAACTTGCCATGCAGCTGAGACCTGTGTGACGCCATTCAAACTAATATGTTTTAATTTACCAATTCTAATGCAGGAATTCCTTTGTCGTCAGTTTGCTAGCAGCATGTTATATTCAGCAGCAACCTGTCTGCATGAAATGGACTCGGTGTTTAAACAAAACAGCACACAAAGTAGTGAAGCGGCAGGCGTTGCTGCGTGTTGGGCAGTGCTATAAAATTCCACGGGAGCTTCAGTGTCTTTCAGAACATCTCTGCTTCAGATTGTTCCCACTGAGTGGTGATTGCTGAGGCATTGCATCATTCAACTTGCGAAATCATGCTCTAGCACCTGGAATTTCCATTATACCTGCCCAAACAATTATGTTCAGTTTGTAAGTGTGAGTTTGTGCAATGACGTTACCTGCTCTTAAAGTGTGTGGATGCCGTTATTTGTTAATATTTTTGTTATTGTTAACATCCCATGAAAAGACCCGTGCCAGCAATGTAACACACCTTGTCTGTGGCTCTCAGCCCCAAGTCCATTCATTCACAGTGATGTTTCAAAACAACTGTGAAGTCACGCATTTACATTTGCATTTGCAGCAAACATGTCTCAAACAGAAGAAAATCAGTGACTTGCTGGGGACTATTTTCAGCTGCAGGTTTATACAGAATTGGGGCTCCAGTGAGTATTTTCAGCAGCAGGATGGTGTACAGTGTGTGGGATTGACTTAAAATAAACTACACTGCACATGTTGTAAGAAACATGTTACCCTCTGCAGAAATGTGCTTATACTATTTTTTTTAGTTTAATATTTTAGGATCTATGTCAGGCTTTCACTACACAGACAGGACTCATTTGTAGCGTTAAATTATTGTTGGTTTTGGTTTTTTCAAGGTATTACTTGACAATAAGGAAAAATATAGAGTGTCAGCTACCTACATTTTATAAAATTTCACTATCAGTTTTAACTGTACTGTATTTGTGCATGTGATTTGTTCAGTAGAAGTTTAAAAAAAGTCATTTTAAGGGAGTTTTTCTCCGTAATGACTGATCCATGTTATTAGTCTCCCTGTTAATGTCATTCTATTTTTTATTTGTGTCGACGTATAGCGTCATATACGTACCTACTGTACATGTGTGGACTCTACTGTTTCTGTAAGTTTATCCTGTGGTGTCTTTATTTTTCTTCTGTTGCTTCTCTCTTTGTCCCGCCCTGTCCCTCCCTTTCCCATTCTGCCCATCTGTTTATCTTTCTGTTTGTCCTTCTCTTTCTCTCTCTCACTCCTCTCTCGATGACTCTCCTCCCGCACCGTTATCAGGCCAAAGTGCGTGAGCTGGAGGAAAAATGCCGGAGTCAGAGTGAGCAGTTCAACCTCCTGTCAAAAGAGCTGGAGAAGTTCCGGCTCCAGGCTGGGAAGTTTGACATCCTCAGCACTGAACCTCTAACTGTATGTGAATCTCCGGGGTCTCCCAACAAATCCCTGTCACAGCTCCTTAATGGACTGGCTGCCCCCATAGGGAAAGGTATGTATTTACTCATGTCTTGCAGGTCACATATTAGCATTTAGGCACAAAATAATTTTAGCAAAGGAAATAGCTATGATGATACGTCCCAAGTGTTTAAAAGACTGAGCTTTCACTTACGCCTAAAAGTAATGAATAAGAAGCCACCACATTAATTTGGCTTGATGCAGCTTCCTGTTACTGAAGCGCTGTACACTTGATCATTTCGTTCATGTGAGAGCTGCTGGTAGGAACTTCACATTGTACATATTCAGAGAGGACTCAGTCTCTCACGATGAGGTTGAAAGAATTACATCTGAAACATGAAGTCCGAGAGGCTTCTGACTTAATCGGCTGTAAACGCTGTTAATTATGTATTCAATAACAGTGAGAAATATCCTTCAGCTTGCAAACCTTGTTCGGTTTGTATTTGACTTATGTTGATGAATACGCGAACAACTCACTAATTACAGTACTACGTATTGTTCAACTCTTGCTATTTAACTATATTAAAGTGACTGGAAAAAGAAAAATATATTACAGTGAAATATCCATGTAAATTATATCTGATTAACAAAAAGATAGTAAAATCATATTTTTTCAAATAGTACAATCTTTTAAATGACAGTAAGCTGATAAAAAAAAAACTACCATATTTGCAGTATTGTGCAGCATGTGGTTAGGCATGAAAATATGAATGCAATATGAGGATATGAATACTATTTATGGTTTGCACTTTGATAATAGTTCTACTGTTTTGTGATGTGAGGATCTAATGAGAGACATTATTTTTGCTCCACAGGCAATGAGGCTCCGACAAGCAGATCTTTGATATCCGAGTTCATTCGACCTCTCCAGATCAGTGGAGACAAGCCCGAGCTTCTCTCCGTCAAGCCAACATTCCTCACTCGCAGTCGAGCCAGCAGCCCAGCACGGGGTTTCCTCTCTGAGGTATCTGAGTGTTTGTGTCTCATGTAGCTCCTGGATCGGATCAAAATCTGATCCATCTCGTACATCTCAAACAAATGGCATCTAATCAACTTCATGCTGCACAAGGCAAAACTTTCAAAACATCTTAAATGACAGCCTAGGAATATCAACAGAGACGAATCCTCAGTAATTTAGATGCCTTGTTCCACCCTGTTTACGCAGATGAATTTCTCTTTGGCAGGTGTGTGGACTTCCACCAACAGCAAGTGACAAAACCAAACTTAAAGCAACAATATTTACTTTTGTTGAGCTACAGAAACAGTGGCTTCTGAGGGCACAAGGGGCTGTCACACGAAATCATAATTTCAGTACAAACCAGAAATCGTCCTGGTTATCACTGTACACTCATATCAAGTCAGAATTAATATCAAGTCAGAATACAGAGGATGCTAACGGACAAAGAACAGCTAGTAAACTGAATTCATCTTAGAAAAGTTGGCTTTCCACACCTGAAGCAATGCAAACGTGGCAAGCTAACCAACGCAGCTGGACAGCAACTGATGCAAGAGCACTTATTACCTGTACCTACGTCTGGGTTGGGTTATCTAACAAGTTTGCCAGCGTCACCTCGAGATGTCTAGGTAGCTCTGTCGAAATGGGCTGACCTGGCTTATGATCAAAAACTTGAGTCAACAACTTTGCTAACAAAGACAAACACCAAGCAAGTGCAACAACAGAAGAAATAGCAAGCCAGATGATATTATTTACTAGAACAGCAAGAAGGCCAGCTCGGCATCTGTCTTGCAGCCTTTTATTTGGCAAAAGCACTCACCAACTACCAAACGCCCGTCTGGGATTTACCCTCTGGTTTCTCCATCTCTGCCACGATGTCCGTATGAAGAACAGCCAGCACCATGTAGACATGGCTCTCAGTGCCACGCTAACGTGTGACGTAGCTTTTTACATAGTGCCAGAACAGGCGTTTGGGGCATTGAGATGGAATGAAAGAGGTGCCGTTCTCAATAAGTTACATATTGTTGCTTTAAGAGTGTTTGTGAAACATCATTAGATGAGCTGAACTCATTAACATTAAACCCATTGCATCACTGTTATCCTTTACTATAGACAGCATGTTGTAACAATTTTGGGAAAATGCTGTCTCATTTTAATCTGAATAATGTGTTTGGGCTGAACAAGAGAAAAGCCACACAGCAGGGATCCGGGAGGCTCCCAGTTTACTCAGGCAACCAGACAAAAATATATTTGGGGCACACGAGGTTAAACATTTAACCAAAAAGAATATCATGTTTATTCCTTTGAGAAATATAATTATTTGGCGGATAACAGATTCAAAGAAACGGATTCAAAGAAATTACGGAGCACAGGCAACGGGATAGAAAGAGCCAGTAGTTTTGTCACTGAACCTCCTGGTATTTTCATGTGAAATGTTCAAATGGGTTTGCTTGTTTCTTCTAATGTGAAATGATTTCAACTTTAAAAGCTTGCCACTCTGGTTTTCTCAATATGAGATGAAAAAGGAGCATTTGACGTTAAAAACAGGATTACTTGTGTGTTTTCCCTCTGCAGATGGACAAAGAGCTCAGATCAACTACCAGGTCCAAACCACGGTTCACAGGGAAGGTTCGTCTGTGTATTGCTCGTTATAGGTATGTATACACAACACACACTTACTTATTCACCTGCTATTTAGAATTGTTATTGTTTTAGTGCCAAATTAAACTGTTAAGTTCTTCCGAGTCCAAATAGCATTTTAACTTTGGTAACATTTTTCTTGGTTTCAGTGCTTTTGCAGTGTTCAGTCAGCGGTAACAGCTTTGTGCTTTTTATTAGAGAAACCTTCAAACCCAAAGTGAAATACTTGGAAAGCGTGATAATTATAAAAAGAGGTGGTCAAAAATCCTTTACAGTGAACCGAACTGTTTGCTCAGTGTAGACAAGTGGTGGACAAATATCACTGAGATTATTTGCTGAGAAAATTTGCTTTCTCTTGCAGAGCTTTAGGCTGTGGTCCTAAAGATGATTCAGTGTTTCTATCGCTACAGAAAATTACCTGTCAGCACAAAAAATAATTGGAATCCTCAGCACACAGATGTGTGAAAAAGGGCCGGAGCCTCCAACCAACACTGCCCACTGCTCTTTCATATTTGTAAAAAGCAAAATAAAAAATAGAATAAAAACAAACTTCATATTTTCAAAGCAGCAAATTGTTTTTCCTTGAAATACATTAGATTTGCAGCAGAGTTTGACAGAACAGGTGCAGAGTTATTGTAAAAAAAAAAAAAAAAACTATGTGTACTGCAATACTTTGGCAGTTAACTGTTCATTTGTTTTTCACTGTAGTTACAATCCTTATGATGGGCCCAATGAGCATCCTGAGGCAGAGCTCCCCCTGGTGTCAGGGAAGTACCTCTATGTTTACGGAACAATGGATGAGGATGGCTTTTACGAAGGTCCGGCCTATTTTTATTTACATTGTTTAATCTTTTGTATTTCATGACATCATCACAGTACCAGCTATCTCCTTTTTGTCTCTCAGGAGAGCTGCTGGATGGACAGCGGGGACTCGTCCCTTCCAATTTTGTGGATTTTGTTCAAGATGAGGAGACACCCTCTGTCCAGCACAGGGACACAGTGGCTAAAGAACCTGGCTACCTCAACCACAGTAGCCTGGGGCCTAAGAGACTGGGGGTCGGCACAGGAACGGGAACGGGCATAAGCAGCCTGCTGTCTGACAGCAAACTAGACTGTTTAAGCACCAGCAGCTTGGGCATGGACCTTCTGGGCTCCTCCAGCAACGGGACAGGAACCTTGGATGTCAACATTGACGAAGTCGGTGAAGACATTGTGCCTTATCCCCGCCGCATCAACCTGATTAAACAACTGGCCAAGAGTGTGATTATCGGCTGGGATCCTCCTGTAGTCCCACCGGGCTGGGGCTCCATCAGTGGCTACAATGTCTTGGTGGATAAGGAGGTTCGCATGAGTGTCCCCTACGGGGGCAGGACAAAGTCTCTTATTGAAAAGCTCAATCTAGCCACAAACACCTACCGTATCTCTGTGCAGAGCATCACTGAACGGGGCCCGTCGGACGAACTCCGCTGCACTCTTCTGGTGGGGAAGGATGTGGTGGTGGCACCTTACTACCTGCGGGTGGACGGCATCACGCAGGTCTCTGCTGAGCTCTCTTGGATGCCCAGTAACAGCAACTATAGTCACACCATCTTCCTCAACGGTGCAGAGTATGACATGGTCAAGGCTGGGGGCTACAAGTACAAGTTTTTCAACTTGAAGCCGATGACAGTTTACAAGGTGAAGGTTGTCGCGCAGCCACATCAGGTGCCTTGGCAGCTTCCGATGGATCAAAGGGACAAGAGGGAAATCTCTGTGGAGTTCTGCACTCAGCATGCAGGTTAGCCTCTAAACCATTACTCGCATTAGCACATTCATCGGATCTGTAAACCACAGTTAATGCAGGGACTCTCTTCTCCATGTGTATGGTTGTTTGGCCATGGTTGTACCTACTGGGATGTTTTAAGTAATTCTAGCATGGCTCGAGGGATGGCAGCGTTGGTTGGTTGGTAAGTCCGCCCTACTGAAAAAAAACAAAAAACAGCCTCACAAAGTCCTTGGTGGTGTGACTTTGAACCTAAAGTCCTGTTCCTGCTGTAGTAAAGTTCAGCTGTGCTAAATATACAAGTTTTGGCCACTTGGGCACGGTTGAGAGTTGTTGAGGTGGATGTTGACTATTTCCACACCCAGCAGACACACAGCAACATTAGCTTTCATTTGGCAGCGTGTTTGCCCACCTGGCAAATGAAAGTCTGATATTCACTCCCTTTTAAGCTCCTGTTTACTGTTTTTAATGCCCTGAGAAAAGCATCCAGCTTTTTTTAGCAGCAAAATGCTTCAATTTCTGTTTACTGTCTAGTCGCTACTTTTTTCTGCTGATAGGTGCTGGGCAGTTATAGTGTATAGTAGGTTTATAAGAGCTTTATACAACTGCCTGCCTTGTCTGGAAACAAAGTTGAAAAGGAAACACTCAGACTGAACCTGAGTCTTAGTTCTATTAGTGTTTGCAATCGCAATCATTTTTGTGAGTTTTGTTTGAAACATGTATTTAGGATAAATGGGAAATTTCGCTTTCCTTTCCCTCCCCAATGGAATTTTCAGTTGTTGTCGTCTCTGTGCTGCTTCAAAGTCATCTATTTCACAATGAAAGCTGATGATTTACATCCAACACAGCAGTCTATATTTATTTACTCAGCCACACGCTTTAAGCCCATTACATTTACCAACTTGACAAACATCTTAGCCCTTTTCATTTCTCCCCAGCCACTTTTAGATTGCCCTCAAGGATCTGTGTGTGTGCTACTGCGATAAGACACATGCTTGGTAGAAAAAAAAAAAAAACATTCAAGAAGCATTCTGTGAAAAAAGCTGCCAAACACTGGAAACAAGAGTTTCTCGCAGCCAAATTAGTGTAAATAGTGAGCACAGATCTCTGGGATTTCTGCTCCCAGGAGGCTCGCTGTTGCTTCGCTGTTGCCAGCACTAACTTGGGTCTCGCAGCCTGACTGTCTGGCCACGGGAAGTCTTTTAAAGTGAGAACGCAATAAGAGGGATTTTTCTCCAAGGTTAACTACATTTATGCCACTGTTTTGTGAGAGTAAATGTAGAGGCACAGTGTGGTTAGCCAATTGTAGGCACAGATTAAATGTGGCTCAGACATGTTGCCATGTATTTCACGAAGCACTCAGGAGATGGGATTGTGATTATTTAACATGGAAAAGAAGAAGAGCACCCTCATTATATAGATAGTAGTTCAGAAGTTAGTGGCAAACAAGAAATAATAAAGAAATTAGGAAGTCAGGAAAAAGAAAGAGGGGAGGACAGAGAGAGAATGAGACTAAAGTTTGGATTGACATTTCCTGTTGGCAGCTGAAGAGCCCGCATGCTGAGAGTTCATTAAATGATCTATATATTGGACATGTTAATGAGAGGCGTCTGAAATAGTCTCAGTACTGGTGGCAGACAGCTGTTGTCAATATGGAGGACAGTGTCTGGAAGCACTATATTAGGCTTTCGCACTCAGCACGTGGTCCTCAAACAAGTGACTTCATTAGTCCTCAGCGATACAACATTTTTATTAATATTAGTCACACAGAGCAGCCACCAATTCACTGCCTGGAAATCAGTCTCTGCTGTTTTTGTCCAGTATTAATGAAAGTGGCTCAACTAAATTATTAATTTAAACTCTCATTTCAGCTCTCAGAGGAGCTTGTTGTTTATGTCAGATGTAGTTTAAAAATGACAAGAGGAAATGAAATCTCTGAACAGCCACTGCTGCTGTTCCACGACTGCGTGTTGTCTGCTGACAGTCAGCGTAGAAATGTGATTTAGATTGCACTGATGTGGATTCTCTGACGGTCACACCGCTTCGCGTCGTGACTCGGACATATTGCTGACCGCATCTGCACACTCGCTCACCATGTGACCACAGGTGAGCAGCAGCACTGGACAGATGGTCATGTTGTTTAGTATGCAGGCGTAGCCGACAGATTGTGGCAATAGCAAACTGTGTTTTTCTGATGCTCCATAGAAAATTGTCAGCAAGAATCTGGCAACAGGATATTGCTGCACACACGCTGATGGGTGTATTTTGGCAAACTTCAGATTTTTCAACCGACGTAGCACCTGACCCTCGATGTGCATATGAATGAACCATGGGATACATATCATGAACCTACACAGGGATGAACATAAATATAACATCATCCTACAAACTACTACATTGAGGTGTAATAGATGCTAATATTAGGCTGTCTATAATTCTAGCACATACCAGCTGTTCAGTTTGGTCAATTTAAAAATGCTTTCAGAATAATTTGAATTTACATTATTTTTAATACAGTTCTTGTTAGGCAATCTTTAGAGTTGACACATATTCTACAGTTCCCCTAGAATGAATATATCCTTATTTCATACCTCAGTGAAATGGATATTGAATGCAAGAAGTCCACCGTACTGAGGTCAGCACATTCATTGTTGATGGAATAGGTAGGAGTGGTTCAGCCGCTGCTGAGGTGTCTCTGTTTTCTCTCCTTATCCAGTGTGTGTGTTATGCTCCCCAGGGCCCCCTCTCCCTCCCCAGGAGGTGCAGGTCCAGTGTAGTCAGACTCCCGGGGTCCTGCAGATCAAATGGAAGCCGCCGCCCCTGACACCTTCAGGAACCTCCAACGGGGCCAGTGTGATTGGTTATGCCGTGTGCACAAAGGGACAAAAGGTACCAAACGTGACAAACTTCTTTTTTTTTCTTTTTTTTTTTGTCTTACGTGCAGATCTTAGAGGAGGTAGCCTTTGCCTTCTTCAACACAGGTTACCTCTGTGAGTGGTGCTCTATTGCCATCTCCTGGAGAAATGATTAAATGCTGGTATCCTGCGCCTAGGGACAAGAAATAAGACACAAAATTTACCCCAACAAATTCTGTCTCATAAGCATGAAATTAGAAACAAAAGCAAATGTGCTGGCAAGAGCTACAAACAAGTATTGTAGTGCAGGTGTGAAGTATGTGCTATAGTTAAGAATGGTCAGCCATCAGAGCCAGAGCTACAAGAATACAAGTCTGTCTGCCCTGACGGGTATAAAGTGACTTTAAATGTTGAATAAAACAGGTATTTTCCTGCAGCCAGGGTATCGGAGACATGTATGTTTGTATGAATGCAGAGTGAGTGCTTGTGTATGCTGACATTTTGCCCTTTGTTAAGAACTCTGTGGTTCCTTTCTGAATGCAGATAGCAGAGGTCTTGTACCCCACAGCAGACTATGTGACCGTGGAGTTAAACAGGATTCAGTGTCTGGAGGCCCGGGAAGTCATTGTAAGGACGTTATCAACACAAGGCGAGTCACAGGACTCACCTGTGGCCGTCATCCCACACAACCTCTTGGGCTCTCCACACCTCTCCCACAGAACCACGGCACCTCCCCACTCTATGCCACACCCGCAGTCCCATCCGGTGCATTCACAAACCCACCCTCCTTACCCATCAACATACCCCCCGAATCACCCTCAGCCCCAGGTGCAGCCTCTGTCTCAAGCCCAGCCCCACACGCTGCCCCACGCACAGCCGCACTCGCAGCCCATCCACCCCCCTCCTCCTCATTCTCAGACTCATTTTCAGCGCCACTCCATGCCCAAGTCCAAACCATTAGTAAGTGCCAGAGAGCCAGAAACCAAAGAGCATGAGGTGGGCATTCGGCCAGCCCAGCCATGGGAGCGCTCCCCCTCTCCGCTGCCTCCCATGCGCGGACCCAACCTGGAGCCGCCGCACTTCCAGCCACGCCGATCGCCCTCTCCTCAGAGGATCCTGCCGCAGCCTCAGGGAGTCCCCATCACCAACACTATCGCCAAGGCCATGGCCAGGGAAGCTGCCCAGAGAGTGTTTGCTGAGGGCAACCGGGTGAGTGAGGATTTAAATACGAAGCATTATCTGAGCATGTAATAGAATTTAGGACTGAGTCAAGGAATTTGATTTTTTTTTTTATTGGGAATATCTGATGTCGTAACATGAGTTGTTTCTGAAAATCAGGTTGCAAGATAGCACTGTTTAAAATTGGCTCTTAAAACTACAGAATTAAAATCATGTAGGACTATATTATGACAAAAGTAAAAAAGTAAATATCTCACCCATTGTGATCACTTTGTTTCATTCTTCTTGGTTGTTCGTGTCTATTTTTTCCAGGTTGAGAAGAGGAATATCTTCAGTGAGCGAGGTAATGCCTTGCATCCACTCAACTCTGATGAAGAGGAGGATGGCTACGACTCTCCTCATGCGAGGAGGAGAGGAGCCTCGGTAGATGAATTCCTCAGGGGCTCAGAGTTGGGCAGACAGGTACGTTACAGGGAACCCGAGCTGTGCTCAGCCTGTCAGTGCGTGTGCATTAGTTACCTACATGTAGGCAAATCAAATCACGTTGTCAAACTATTAAAAATGAAGCCCTTCTTTATCTTTGTCTCTATTGTTTTTATTTAGTAGAATCTTGTATACCTCATTTTCGAAAACAACCAGTTGTAAAATGAATTTTAGCTAAACGTACATGATTTTAGTGATGATGTAGCTACAGAGGAGTTTTCACCAATGTGCTCAACATTGTGAGCACCACATTTCGGCTTTGATTGGATTCAGCCAATAGCGGGACCTCGTGGCCAGTAGACTTGTTAAATATCATGTTGATAACTAAAGGAGATTCTGCGTGCTAGGCAGTTAACTGGAGGTTATAGCTGCTTCTGGACTTGTCTTTAGGTGACATCATTGTCTGCAGTCAGACAGGGCTGTCGTATTCTCTCTGTAGAGCGTAGAAACACTTTCCTTTGTCTATTTCCACATAATCATACCAAAATGTCACCAAAATCAAAATATCTAAATATAAAACTTTATGAGCTTTCTGATCTCTTGGTAATAATTTTTTTCATCGTTCTGTCCCTTGTTTCCTTTAGCACCATCATCACCACTACAGCCACAGCGAGGAGTACCACACAGAGAGCAGCCGGGGGTCCGACCTGTCCGACATCATGGAGGAGGACGAGGAAGATCTTTACTCCGAGATGCAGCTGGAGGAGGGTCGCAGGCGCAGCATCAACTCTCACAACACTCTTAAGGTAAACACTTCACTGCGCACCTTCAGTCTGTGGTGAATAGGGGGGAGGACGCGGGACGGTGGGGAGAGACAGGGGGTTTAGGGAGGGAGGGTCCCGACACCTCTCTGGAGCTGTACAACCAGGCCTTTCATGGCTTTGCCCGGCTGAACTCCCGTGCCTCTCGTTAGCTGAGCCAGCCTCCCCACCCCAGCCTGCTCCTCCAACCCGCCCCACCAGCGCTGCTTTACTCATTCTAGGCTGAGCTCTCGGGTACGGCTGCGTGTACAAGATGCATGAGAGACTGGAAGGCTGTGAAATGTTTTTTTTAATGGTGTGCATTGCATTTTAACTGCACCGGAGTAGTTTTACAAAGTGTTACAGTTAAATGTTGAAATTGAAGTGTAAATATTAATATACTGTACTGTATCAAAGGGTCATGGCATATCAAGTGCATATGGGAATCTCATTTAAGTGAGTACTTAAATGGACATATTCACTTTTGTTTATGTCCGTCATGTCTTGTATGTAAGTAATGTTGTTGGTACATGATCCTGTCTTCATGTGGTCCATCAGTGGGGGAGTGTGGATGTAAAGCCATCATGATAAAAGAAAGTATGAGAGTAAGAGCTACTGTAGTGGTTGATTTGTCCTCTTATTATAGCAGACTTGCTCTCAGAAGTCAGTAGAAAATCCCTGCAGGTTTGGTGAGGTTCTTCCTGTGTTTGTCCAGTTTAAACTTGTATAGTAATGCGTTGCTCATGAGGGGTACATTGGTGTATGTACTCTTTATATGCACCAATACTGCGTCTCCTTTTGGTCATCACCATCTATTTGTAAATCACTGTTGCACATTTTCCATCCTCCTTATATGTCTGTAAAAACATTATTATTATTATTCAAATATGTACAGTCATGATAGAGAATTAATTAGACCAGTTAGATATTGCTAATTAAAGATGAACTGTCAACTTTGCTTCTGCTACTGATTTCTGTGAACAGACAGCATGTTCTTAGTGGCTGATTTTTCTTCTCACTCGGCTTCACATTGTTGATTTTTGTCTTTTAAAAAAAATATTTATCTGTTCATTTCATCCACATTGATGTTTTCATTTCTCCTCACCTGTGACACTAACTCAGCCTCTCACCTACTTTTTGTTTGGATATTTCCACGTATAACCTCTGTGCCCAGTTTAAAAGATATCGCTCCATCTTTGAGCCTTGACAGATTCCTGTTCAGAGCATGCCATTTCCTCCTCACGGAATGACACTGCATGTCTTACTACATTGCCACAAATAACTAATTCTGTCTTTATTTTGTCTTTCCCCCCCATTTGTTCTATTCACATACTGTGTTGTTTCCTGCCTGTTCTAAAACCTTCGAAAAAACTTTTCAAACCCCCTCACAAAAATCTAAACTGAACCTTTTGACTTGAACTGACTCTGAATGAACTGTAAAAACTGTGTCCACCTGCTCATGACTGAAGGCTTATTACAAGCGTCAGGACTTAGCTGAGGAAAGAGACTGCTGGGATCTCCAGAGGGAGGTGGTGAAGCAGAAGTCGCTCCGCAGCAAGCGTCTCCACAGCATCCCCGAGGTGGCCGAGGAAGAGTCGGACTGCGTGGACGGCATGGGCCAGCGCCTGTGCTTTGAAGACGGCGGCCGGCCGGGAACGCCGCACACTCAGCGGAGGATGTACCCCCAGGACTCTCACATGCGCAACCATTTTAACCCCGGCAAGAACTCGCGCCTGCAGCGCCAGCGCTCCTCCCCTCGCTTCACCGACAGCCGCTACGGCTACAACGCAGACGACCGCAGCTTTGGACGACCCAACCGCCAGAACACCAAGAGTCCTGACAGCGGCCTGGACTGCGGCAGTGAGGAAGAAGGCTCTTTAGGACGGGGTCATCGAGGGTACTATGCTCACGGGAGCCCCATGCGGGGTCCTGTGCGCATCATCCACTGTGAAGGCCCGGTAGAAAGGCGGGCGCTGGCCATGGGTCGTAAAAGAACTCTGACCCGCCAGTGCAGCGTGGAGGAGGAGTTCTCTGACGTCCAACTGACAGCAGCCAAGTCGATACACTCGGGTGACTTTAGGAACAGGGAACACTTTGGGCCGGGTCGGGAGGCCGGGCCACGAAACTACACCCGGGAAGGGGCCCTGAGCGAGGGCAGGCTGAACGAGCTGGACAGGGTCTATTACAGCCCCCACAGGGAGGCTAGGGCCCAGTCTTTGTCCAGGCTCAACCGGGACCAGGTGCTGGTGTGTGATTCAGACTTTCTGCTGTACTTTCCATCAGCAAGCTGCCGCCATTCTGTTTTCTTAATGTTGTCTGTTTTTTTTTCTTTCGGTTTATGATGAACCTCCCCCCCACCCCCTTCCCTTTCATCTGGCATTTGTTTCCCATTCTTGACATGTTCATAGTTGGTCTGAGTTTTATTTTGTGTGAATTACTTTGCTTGTACTGAGAGTGTTAGGTGGATTTTTACAGTAAAGCTTTCAATTACCTAAAGGCCATTTAACTCCGTTTTGACTTCTCATGTCTTGAGGGGAAAGGCTCCATTTAGAGGACAGTGTCCGTGCAGTGCATGGAGACGTGCTGCCCCCGTCTTCTCTTCCTCTGCCTGTTGCCTCCTCTCTGCCCAGCTGCCGGCCTCATATGTTGCTCTCCATGTGTCGCCCTGTAGAGCTGCAGCTGTAGTGCTCCACCTTGTGCTTGGAGCTTTTATTTCTGCTGCCTCTCATTGCTTTACATACGATCAAGACTTTCGCTGCCTGCAGGGATTCATTTAGCCTTCAACCCATACGCATCATCTCTTGCTCGTCTCTTTCAATCTTTTGTTCATCATATCTTTACATATCAAATGTTTTGATTGGTATAATCCAAAGCCTCAGGCTGAAGCTCAAATGGCTTTGCTCATCCAAACACATCTTTTAACCATTTTGGACCACACTCGCCCTCCACCTCTGCTCTTCTTCTCATCCTTTCATTCTCTCTGATCTTCATTCATCATGTTTCGTATGCCGTCATCTGCTTCCTTTTCTCACCAAGGAGCTGACATGCACAGAACAAAACAAACCAAACAAATGGTCTTTAGCGAAACATCTGACCCTTCCTGTACCCCAGTCCATGTTGTTGTGTTGGGGTTGATTTGATTTACTTGTTTTGATGGTTTGTTGGGTTTCCTTATTCTATTTTTTTTTTTACTATTATTTTGCCTCCCTAAGGACAAATGGAAGCTACATCATTTGCTCTTACGGTTTTTCAGTTGTTTTAACAGGATTGTGGGATTCTTTTAAATGATTTTAAGTGTGTACTTGTCATCCACATTGCAGGTGGTTTGTCGTCCTAACCTCGTCTCTGTTCTTTTTTACCCTAAAGATCATTGGGAACTCATCGTCACATGGCAGCGGCAATCGTCTGGACCACTCAGGGAGGAGGCCGGTTCACATCGGCACCCCCCCTCAGCGACGAGCCATCCCATCCATTGGTTAGTGAGGTCACCACATGAGGATCTCCACCTGCAGGGCCACTGATGTTTGTGCTGTTTATACCATGTGTTTCCCTTCCCCATATGAGCCGAGCTGTACATCTCTCACATAGAGCTTTAACAACCACGTAGACCCTCTTTGTGGGGTGTTTGCTCACCCTGTAGCTGTCCATCCTCATGAACTGGGTTGCCCAAATGTTCACACGCAGTTTTTGCAGGAAATTTACCTCAGACACCCCCCCTCCCACACCCCTCGACCATGCCTGTGTTCACTGTGGGTTTACATGTTTACCTGACCACCCAATCTGACCCGCCCGCAACAGTGCAAGCATTGCTGTTTTACACCCAGTGACTCCAGAGTGAAACCTGTTGCCTTGTACACCTCCCCCCCCACACACACTTCAGGGCAACCTCATCATCCTACTGTCTCGGCATGAGTGAATGGGCCATGGGGTAGAGCAGAGTGTGTGTGCGGGGGATCTCTGACTGTAACGCTGTGATTGGTGTCTTCTGTAGAGATCACCATGGACAGTAACAGTGAGGGGAGTGAGGGGAACCTCTCACCCGACAAGGCGGATGTTTACTATGGCAGGGTAGCTCGGCGCAGGAAATGGCGATCTATGTCCTCAGAGGATCAATATGGTATGTGGTGCAGCTTCTCTCCAAGATGACAATTCACCTTGACAATGCCAGAAAAGGCCAAGAACCGTTCTTGAACACATGCAGTGATATGATGGTGGTCTGTGTTCTGTGCTGGACAGCTAGCTGCTTTGTTTAGTTTAGCCCAGCTTAGCTGAATAAAGCTGACGGGGGAAGACAAGACTGGCCACTTTTTTCCGTTGCTGGAGAATGAAAAATCCCTTTCCTGTATGTACTCCTACACCTTCAACCCCAAGAAACCCCAACCCACCCACTCTTCCCATTCACCATCCATGTCCAGACCACTCCTCACCCCACCACCCACCACCCTCCTCCTCCTCCTCCTCCCCTCCTCTTTTCCTTCTCCTCCTTGCCTTTATGAGACAGTAGCCAGTCTCCTTTGTTGATTTTGCATGACCCGTGTGCAGTGCAGTGAGAAGGAAAGATACATTATTGGATGAATTAGTGCATTCTTGCCTTGTTGGTATCACTCAGTTGCACATTCATTAACTCTGCTGCCATCCAAAACAAACATGTTTTACACCGTTGACGCACATTTTACATCTTCCAGAAGGCACATTCCTCAGTTCGCAGCTGTTGTAACTTCTCCGAGCCATTATTCAGACTTACAATCTGCCATTTAAACATTTAACATGGTGATCCATGAGAAGCATGGGGAGTTGATATCAGGTTCATCCCTTCCCCCTCACTGTCCCTGATATCTGCGTTGCCAGGAGCTGTCGGGGTATTCGATGTGTTGCCTCCCATGGGAACGCGCCTCCTTTGCCCCTTTTTTTTTTCTTCTGCACATTGTTTCCAGATGTGGCCGTAAAAGCATGACATTACACCTGCATTCGATGTAGGAATGATCTCTTTTGTCATGTTTAATCCTGGGAAAAGCATGCATGTTAATCAGCCTCTGTGAGATAAGGCAGTGAAACAGCAATGAACAGTAGTGCAGTGTTATTTGTGTCCTCCTGGTGTGCACAGTCATTCAGTTTCCCTTTGCACCCCAAACGCTGCTTGACTTGTGTTTCCCGTGTGTGCTGTTGTACTGTGTTCTGTGATATTTGGTAACTGACACGCCAGCCAGGCGAGATGTGTGAACAAAGAACCCTGCTGTGCTACGATTCGATTGTAAAAACGTATTTTTGCTTTTCGTGGAGCATAATTTTGAAACGGATTAAAACTATAATTTATGGCATTCGACCCCTGGCTCTTTTTTCACACATGCATCTCATCGCCCTCTCCCCTGTCAGCTCTAACAGAGAGACATCTTCTGCTCTCATTGCCTCTACAGCCAGCGTGGCTGTATAAGGCTGGTAGTAGCAGCAGAGGCCTCCTCTATGTTTCAGACGGCTATGGCGGGCGCAGACAAGGGCGTGGGCGGCGCTCCCCGGAGTACTATGAGGAGTCGGAGCTGGAGGAGCTGACCCGAGTGTTTGTGGCTCTGTTCGACTACGACCCGCTGTCCATGTCCCCCAATCCTGATGCCGCTGACGAGGAGCTGCCATTCAAGGAGGGCCAGATCATCAAGGTGGTGGACTCATTCTCGACAATACCAAGTCCTACAGATCGATGTGTTTCATAGCTAACTTAAAAAGGCAAATACAAGGTGTTAATAAAAGCTCATGCTTTGCAGGTTCGATGGCATCTGTCCTTTTGTTTCTGGCCGAGCGCCCTCCTCTGACAATTTGTCGTCCTTTTAGGTGTTCGGGAATAAAGACACGGATGGTTTCTACAGGGCGCAGATCCGAGACAGAGTGGGTCTGATTCCCTGTAACATGGTCTCCGAGATCCAAACGGAGGACGACGACATGATGGACCAGCTCCTGAAACAGGGCTTCCTCCCCCTCAACACTCCTGTGGAGAAGTTAGGTGAGACACGATTTTCCCTAAAGGACGCCTCACTGTTTCTTTTCTTTTGCCCTTTTAACCTCCGTGTCTTTGCGGCCAGCTTAATGCTGCTCTGAACTGCCTGGTACTGACTCGCTTCTCCTTACCTCTACTCTCCCCACTTAATTATGTTTTTCTGCTTTCCTGTGAAGTGAACTGCGACCGTTTCAAAGATGGCCGCTCAATAAACCGCAGGTCCAGAAAGTCCAAGAGAGGTCTGTGTCCGCTGAGAAGTTCTTCTGCTCTCTGCTTTTTTCACTCCCCATCATCCCTCATCTGTGTCTGTAGCTAATTCCTTCTGTACTTGCTGTCGCTAAGATTTCCCCTAATCTGTTAATCATATTTCTAGTTAAGTTATTTTACATTATCATCACAGATTAATCTTCTGTTTCTGTGGTTTTTTTTGCTTCTACTCTTCGCAGAAAGAAACCGGCGGAGCGGGCGTCAGCATCCGATGTCAACACGGAGGATGGTGGCTCTGTACGACTACGACCCCCGAGAGAGCTCCCCTAACGTTGACGTTGAGGTACTGTCCCCTTACAGTTGCAGCTCTCCACCTCGTCTTGACCATTCTCTGTCACAACCATCATGTTAGCAAAAGCATTGACGCTGTAAAAGCACAGAAGCATTTTGAGCTGCACGGGTGCTGAGATTTTTTTTTTTCCAGGTTCAGAAGTTAAAGGAATAGTTTGACATTTTGGGAAATGCGCCCAGTCGCACTGTTGCCGAGAACCACGAGAGGATTGATACCGCTGTCATCTTTGTGTGTTGAAAATCAACAGATACAAGAATCCAGGGGAGGAGAGCTTCTCTGTTAACAACCTCCCCCGGCTCATTGCTTCGTTGCTGAAGATTTTCTGAAACATTTCAAGGGTCTCCGTTACAGATTTTCTGGAGTGTGACACAAAATTGAATGGAATGCTCTCTGCTTAAGTCCAGGGTGAAATCCCAGATGCACACGTACCAGTGGTCACAAAAACACGTGCAACAGTTGCTGATGTTGATCAGTCACCATAACTTCAAATATTCAGACACAAAAGTTACAGCGTCGCCCTGCCTCATGCATATTACTGTCCTGCGCTCCGTTCGTGCACAACAGGAAAAGTCTCAGAACTTTTTGATCGCACTTACGAGAGTGGTATCAATCCTCTTGTCGGACTCTTGACAAAATAATGTCCATGTATTCCTTTAAATCCGATTAAGGGCAGCAGGTGATGCTGAATGAGGAGTTACAGTTAGCGTTGTGTTAGCTGGAGGATTGAAAGTACTTTCCAGTGCTGTTTATTTTTTTTGTTGGCCCGTCCCCCCCGCCCGGTTTCACTTACTCTCACCTTTCTATTGGCACTGCCACCGACACAGTATGAAGGCAACAGACTGAATGAGGAGGTGAGTGAGGGCGAGGAGGGTAACTCTACTGTCTGCTCTGTGTGTGTTTCCTCCCCCGTTTGTTGGAGTGCAGAGGAGGAGGTGGGCTTCGGACGACAGGCCTCTGTCCTCAGTGGTCATGAATATAGCCCCCCCCCCCCCCGCCCCGCCTTCCCTCCCATGCATTGCCTGAGTCAGCATCCCCCCCTCCTCGGTTTGGTCTTTTGTGTTGACCTCTCTCCTACGTACTGTACATACGCTGTGTTTGGTTTGTGTGTTCTCGAGAACCCCATCGGAGAGATGTGCCCGGTGTGTTGCAATCCTATCTTCAAAGCTACAACATTTGATGCATTTACAGTTGCAACAGTCCGTCTGCCGAGACTGAATTGACACTCGTGTTTAAGATGCATCACATTGATTTGGAGAAGGAAGCACAACATTTCAAACTCATCAAATCCCACTATATTTGATGTTTTGGAAGGTTTTCGGCAAAATGCTGTAAACAAGAGTCAAAGTCCAGCAGAGCAAACGCATCTCAAAGCTGTTTTTTGTTCAACAGGCCGAACTGACTTTCTGCGCCGGTGATGTCATCAATGTTTTTGGTGAAATAGATGAAGACGGCTTTTACTATGTAAGTACACAACGTTTGTGTTTTCCTGTTGCAGGACGAAGCAGCTTTTAAAACTCTTCAGAAGTTTCAGACACTCACAGTAAAGTAAGGATGCTTTCAGAAATCTCTCCACGTATGTTTTTTTATTTATCAGCGAACTCGGCAGTAAACCAGTTGACCCACTTTTGCCTTTGACACAGAACCAGTTGGCACCTCCACAGTTTTAGGTCTGGATTTAGGTCTCCGTCAGTTCTGGCTCCTCATGTGATCCCAGACTGACTCCATGATGTTGAGATCAGAGATCTGTGGGAGTCACACCGCCTGTAGCAGGACTCCTTCTTCTTGTAGCTCAACGCAACTCTTAATGAGTCTGCTCGCATGTTTGTCCTGTTGCAAAATGAATTTTGGAGTGATCTGATCAATCAGGCAATATACAGTAGGATGGATACAAATGAAAAGTTCTTTTGCGCTCTGCTGGATATTTTAGAACCAAAGCAGAAGCAATTAAAACTAGTGGCAATCTCTTAAACAGGTATAAATAATGAATATAAACCTATTTAAAATGTCTTGTTAAATTATCCACCAGTTTTCTATGTGGATGACTTTCATTTAGAGAAAATGCTCTGCAGGATAGTGTCATATTTCAGTTCTGTTGTAAAGTTAGAAACATTCTGTTTAGAGTACTAATAACAGTCTGATCTGATCTTTTCTAATAATATAAGTTTGACCCGACGCTGTAACACTATAACAACACTGCATCTTTATTGAAACATCTCCTACATGCTGTGAGGACGGTGAGTTATCAAGTGCAGTATGCAGCTTTAGCTTCAGTCTTTTAGCTCAATATTATTTAATTCACACGCCTTTAAAAAGTTTATTACAGGAAAACATAGTTTGAGTGTTCCCGCTGCGGTTACATACAGAGTGATGGGCAAATATTTGAACCCCCTCGGCGGCCTGCAGGTGATGCTGGGACTGAAAGAAGCGACAGCAGAGTTGCTGACAGGCAAAGGGAAAAGATGGAAACGTTTTACCGCTCAAAAAGACCAACTGACTGGTTGGATGTGTATGTGTTGCATGTGGAAGTCACATAAGCAGAACAGGGCAGCTGGAGTTCACTGCCTGAATAAGTTGGCAAGCATCGCTACATGCATGTAGCATCAAGTGCACATTGAAGATAGAAAATAGGTAACCAGCACAGGACGAAACGGTTGAGAGAAATCATGGGCCCAAAAAAAGCTGTTCTGTTTTTATTTGACAGTGACAGACGGGAAACGTGGGGAAAGTTACTGAATGGCTTGCGGTAGAGGCGCGGCAGGCCAGGAATCAAACCGGAGACTCGCTGCTCAGAGCATATGCAGCCTCGTCACTCTGCTATCAGCTCGACCGGTTCAATAGTTTGTAAAAACGATGAGTTTGAATAAGCCGCCTGATCCTCCGTGAGAATGGAAACCTTAACAGTCATGGAAACACCATCAAAGACGGGGCGGGGCTTAGCAACTGGCCAATCAGCAGAGGAGAAATATAACTGTGGTATCAGTTGTTTCATTTCTCAGCTCTGCTGCAGCCTTATTTTAAATTCCTGTGAAGAAGCGTTTAAAGTGAAACGGAGCAGAGGGAGTCTCACTGTGTTTGTGTGCTCCGCAGGGCGAGCTCAACGGACACAAGGGTCTCGTTCCCTCCAACTTTCTAGAAGAAGTGCCTGATGATGTAGAGGTTTTTCTCACTGACTCACCATCTCGATACCCCCAGGACACTCCAGCACGGATAAAGACCAAAAGGGTACATGCTCCTTCGCAGTACTAGCCCTCTGTCATCCATTTACTCTTTTCAGTTCCCTCTATCTCCTTCAGTTTTGTGTCTGTGCGTGTGTGTCTCATTGATCCAATGGGATTTTTCTGACTTTTAGAGCATTACACTGTAAATAAATAGATGTCTATGGAAAAAAAAAGAAAAGAAAAGAAAAGAAACTTTAAGACTAATACTTGACAGAGGAACTTTTATTTTTCATGTTTACTGCTGTGAAGGGTGGGGGAGGGGGGGGGGGGGGTTCTGCATTGTATAATACATGGATCTATTGTATTCATAAAGCATTCTCAATGAGAGTAACATGGAAGAGGCGAAGTTCCTGTGACTTTTTACCCGTCATGTCCTGAACAGCAGCAGTTAACTCTTTTTTGCACATGCATATTTAGCATTGGAACAGATGCTTTATGAATATATTCTGTGTTTGATTAATTTCTAATAGAGTAAATAGTTTTGTTGTACTGAAAGATGAACTATGTAGTCTGTAGCTCAGCATGGTATATAGTCCAGATGCATGACTTCTTGACCATTTTATATAAAGATAAGTCTAGTGTAACTTTTGTATCTGCTCCTCAACGCCTTGTTTTGTAAATTGCTTTCTTGTAAAGTAGCACGCAGAGGTCACTTAGCCTATGTTGCCATCAGAGAAGAGTAATTTCAGAAGTAATCATTTACTAAATGTAAATATGTGATGTTATTTTTGTTGTTAAACAAATAATGCAACTGTTGAACTATTACTAGGTGTCATCAGATATTGATTTCCTTGTGTTCTGATTTACCATTGTCATAGTGCAAACTATTGAAATGCCATCACCATATTTTTTTTTTATTTCTTTTCCTCACCCGCTTGGCAAAACAGAAGAAGAGTGTTCATTTCACACCTTAAAGGCTCTGTTTCCGTCACGTAAGTGAGCAACTGAGGATACCAAGATTACGCTCCCCTCGTCTAATGCAGATGTCACGGGTACCTTAGTTTCTGGTATGCAACATGTATACTCTGTATGACATTTCCTTTAGCTCTGCCTCTAGTTAGCTTCAGGAATCAACACTCAGTGCTGTCTGTTGGTAGGACGTAGTGACCCTAGCCAATGCATTAGACAAGAAGTATGGTATCTTCAGTTGTTTCTCTGAGTGTTGTACATGACAATGTCCGTCTCCTGCAATAAGTCTCCTGCTGTAACTCATGGGAAGCTAAAAGGCCACTGTTGCACAACCACGCTCGATGATTAAAAAGTAAACAGAACTGCTAACGACATCAGTGCAGTGTGACGCGCTGCATCCAGGAAAGAAATGTGGAAGACTTTCTAAATCTATGCAAAAGACCCCAAGAATGCAATTCAGTTTTGTTTTTTCTGAAGCCAAATTTAAAACCACTTCTCTTGTAGAATCAGTAAATAGAACAATTCATGGATGGAATATATATATATTTTTAATTCATTTTAGTTAGCAAATGTCTTGGTTTTCAAATCAGTGCTACTTCTTTGAACCAAGATTAATTGTCTGATTATTGATTTAAAGTGAGACTACGCAACTTGAAATGGTGAAGAATCAGTGAGTGTCTGTTATACAGCAATATTTAACCACCGTGTTCCTGCTCACACCAGCACAAGTGAGGCTGCAGCTACAAACCCTGAAGCTGCGCTGCATTTAGTTTTTTTAAGATGAAGAATTATTTTGCTCTCTCACAAGTTACCTAGTCTTGCTTTAAAGTCACATGTTCTGGTGTGTAGATGACACTAAAACGAGCCGTAGACAATATTCAAATTGAATCTTTACTCCTCTGTCTTCCCAAAGTGCAATTTAAAGCAGCCTTTTAGCTCATGATTACAGAAAAGGACTAGTGACTAGTAGTTTCTCTGTAACCCAGAAAGTGAATGTGATATCAATATGTCCCCAAAATGCAAAATGTATGTTAATGTGAGAGGAACTGCCCTACCTTTGTTAGTCAATGTTGGGAAATACCTTCACCTTTACACTGGTGTGGAAGTTAGTCGATGTCATGATGTGTTGTTGTAGCTTATTCATAGCGTCTTCATAAAAAAAGAGGGAAAAAAGACATTTGTTTGTATGTGGCAGGAGAGAGGTGGGGGTGGGGGTGAGAGAGGGGGTGGGGGGGGTGTATCTATGTCTGAGTGCACAGGACAACATCCAGGGAGGTAGACTTCAGAGCCCTGCAGAGACAGAAAGGACTTACAGAG
The DNA here is from genome assembly GCF_029030835.1 of Brachyistius frenatus. Lineage (NCBI taxonomy): Eukaryota > Metazoa > Chordata > Actinopteri > Embiotocidae > Brachyistius > Brachyistius frenatus. Next base: position 1,682,579 of record NW_027210663.1, read on the forward strand.
AAGGAGGGGAGTAGTGGCTGAGGTGTGAGACAGACAGACGGCTGGCTTTTTAACACCCTCAACTGTCCCTTACGGGTCTCCCATTAGGTTCCATCGGACAAATCGGGTGCGCCCAGAAGAGCAGCCTCTCCCACAGTGCGTCCACACATCCTTGGCTCTGGCCCCGCCACCGTGGGGCCCGGCAGTCCCATCAGGGCCCCAATGGACATGTACTCCTCCAAAAAGAAAAAGGGACTGCTCTCCAAAGGGAAGAAACTATTGCAAAGACTCGGCTCTGTAAAATAATCTCATCCACGTCCTTGAAGTGTTTTAAAAATATGATACAGTGGACAGGTGGCATTTGTGAGCTTAGCAGATGCTTTATTCTTGTACATCTGTTGTATACTAGAACATTTGTATTTTGTTAACAGTATCAACGACATATTTTCAATAACACATTTCATATTTTGGTCCCAGGACCTCGTGGTGTTGGACGATGTAGTATTGAGTATTTTACCTCCAAGTCTGCGGCTGGTGAAGTTTTGCTGAGACATGAAGTGTGACTCGTGTCTCTGGATACGGACACCAGAATGTCATTCATAAACCGAAGGCTCAGATAAACCTTGGAGTCCATTTAGAATCGGACTTTGGAGTGTCCCGACTCGAGCTTGGTCAAAAAACAGAGGTTTGCATGCTTTACTTCAGCACATCCCCCCCACACACACACCACCACCACAACCCCCTCCCCTCCTCCCCTCTTAAGAGCACGTGCAATGTGACGGGCTCGGTGTAAAGCCTGGAGCATGCAGTACTGTAATACTGTGCCGTGTACTGGGACGACTGTTCTGCCCAGCTGTGATAGAGGCATGTGTCCCCCTCCCACCCGCCCACACACACACACACACACACTTACAAAACAAGCACATACTGTATCTACTACAGGGTCTCTGCAGTAAAATCAGCCTGAGTGGAAATGCCTAGTAGATCAAACCTCCATGTATTTGCCTTATAATCGCACAATGGTTCGTACTCTGTCCGGTAAGAGCATACAGTTTCATGCCGACTATTCGTTTCTGTCTGCAGACGTTAATCCTGACTTGTGACGTGCAGGGTGTTGTTGTGTGACCGCGGTGTTTTCCTCTGGACCAGAGTGACCCATGTTGACGACGTCTGTCGTCCATTGAGCCCCGGAAAATCAGAAAACGTCGTTAGAGTGCAGAAAAGGTCCAAAGTTCTCCCTCAATGCCAAATTTTGGAGCAACGGAGGAAAAGGGCGGGACTTTATTTTTGTGTTTGATGCCACTGATGCTCGTCTGATTTAGACCTGAATGCTCTACCAACATTACAGATGGTGTAGACCCGAGTCAATAGAAGTTGTTGATCTGTGTGATATAGCGTCAGCAAATTGAAGTCCTGTTTATGTACAGACACTTTAGAGCTTCACTAAAAGACTACAGGTTGGAGGATTTCACAGTAGTGAACAGAGAGACACAAGGCTACCTCTACGCTGCCGCCCCCCCGTCCGCCCATCATTCCCCCCCCCCAAAAAAAAAAAAAAAAAAATCGACCAGATCTGAAGTATATTTATTCAAGCCAATCTGTCATAGATGCCTGTTCAGTGTCCCACGTTATGTTGGTGCAGGATACAAGTACTGTATATCAATATATATATCTACACCTTAATGTAGAGTAGTGAATGTACAATGAATTGAAAGCCAATGTATTTTTAAAGCTGCCCAAAAGGATTGTGCAGATGTCCGTGTTTGTGCGTGAAATGAAAAACAGTCCACCTCTTCCTCCTCTTCCTCGCACCACTCTGTTCTCCACATCATCCTCCTCCCATCTATTTTAAAATCTATTTTTTCTATAATGCAAGAGTTAAACTGAAACTGCCAAAAAAACAACAACAAAAAAAGGAATGTATGCAAAACATTCTGTGAAACTTTGTGTACAATTGTCGGCCGGACAGCCATGTTTAACCTCCAGTAAACTGACGACCATCTTTTCCTATTTCCGGACCACGTCCTCAGACATTGCTTCTGTTCATTTTGAGTGACTGTTGCTCTTTTTGTACTTTGTCCATTTGTAAAATTGTTTTTAAATGTTTATACTTGATTTTCAAACTGCCTTTTTTGTACATTTTAAATTTATAATCAAACAGTGCAAGCTTTCCCCATGGTGTCTTGAAGACCATATTGTTTAAAAAAAAAAAGAAAAAAAAGTCTGCAATTGTGTGCTAGCTTTATGATAACAATTATCAGCCTATATTGATGGTTACAAATTATTGTGTGGGTGTGCATGTGCAATCTATATATATATAAAAAAAAATCTAAATAAATTTGATATTTTGTAATGTTTGTACGTCTGATTTACCTTGGAATGACCACGAGTGGCGTACAACACAAAGAAAAGTTTATTAGAACCATTTGTGACGTAACTTAAATGTTTGATTCACGAGCCTTAATAACGACAAAAAAAACTTTTCAGCAGGTTTTTAACGCTGCTTCTGCAGTATGGAGGACAAACCATCTCCGACCACCAGGCTGTTGGATAACAAAAAAAACAGGTAAAATATTTTGACTTGCATTGTGGGGAAAAAAAAAACAACCTCATTTGAGAAGCGTACGCTGAGCGTCCGTTTAAAGGTAGAAGAGGTAGTCGTCCAGCCCGACGTTGGGCTCTCGGTGGATGCTCTGACCCACCAGGAAAGCCAGCTTGTGGGCGTACTGGCAGGGAGCCGGTACTCGGATGATCCCCTGAAGCAGATGGGAAAATAATATGAACAATATTTAACACTGGTCCAAAACCACGTTGACCTTTTCAATTTCCCCGGGGGGGAAATGATATCGGTCAACAATAGTTCAGTTACCAACACTTCTGTGTGACAACGGGAAAAACATCTTCAAGACCTGTGGAGGAACTTCATTGTCAGAAAATGAAATCAACTATTTTGATAATCCATTATTTGTTTTTGATCTTTATTCAATGAAAGAAATACTAAAAAAGTATCTTCAGCTTCTGAAATCAAACACTGGTCGACATTTTTTTTTTTTTTTTTACAATTTTCTAAATTTGAAAGACTTTACAGTTTATCGATTAATGGAGAACATAATCAACAGCAGAGGTGAACGCATTATTTTTCTATGCGGGGACAAAACTTAATCTGGACTGAGGGCAGCAGGTCAAATATTAATGTTATCGTTTTGTGGAATTACAAATCATTCCAATATATTTGACATAAGATCAACATTCTAAATCTGAAATTAAATTCCATAATAATTACAACTTTTTCAATTTGTTTAATAATCATTTATTATTTTTGCAGAAATGATTGTAAAAAAAACAGCCGTCTTTCCAATTTTTTCTAGATGTTCTCCACTGCCTCGATTTCTCAGTGTTGAAGGACACTGACAGCACACGGGCATCAGCAGGAGACAGACAATACTAATAATTCTTTGTAGATAAAATAAAGGCCAATGCAATTTATTAGGGAATCTTAACAGCACTATGCTAAACTCATTATGTACTTTTAGCCTGAACAAACGTTATTGTTTGCAGTCATTCTGTTTTAGGTTTTTACAGCACTTCAGAATAAACTAAAAGCACCACCCGGTCCAATTGTGTGGTGGGCCAAAACAAAGACGCTGCGGGCCACACTTTGCCCACGGGCCCTAAATTGGGCTTCTTTGATCTACAGACTAATTGATGATGAAAGTCCCTAACATGATAAATCTATGGTGAATCCTCAGTGCTGCCTCTCTAAGGTTCCAGATGCTAAATATTTTACGACACAATCACACGAGCAAAGTGAATGAAAAAGTGAATTTGCTTAAAGTGTGTTTAAACATTTATGAAAATAATTATTCAAGATTTTCTCAAAACTTTTTCAGGCCCCCACAAAAAAAACAACAACAAAAAAAAAATCGTCACATTAAAACAACTTTTCCAGTGGTTTCAAACGGTTACCTGCCAGTTGTAGTACATGTGGCACAGCTTGTAGGTGAGCCGCTGCATGTGATCCGGCTTCAGGCCGCTGGTGTCGTACACCACGTTGTAGTGAGTTGGCGAGACGCTTCCGGAGCGAACAGCCTGGCTCACGATGTAGAAGTCGTACCTGGCAAACAAACGTTGCAACGGTTAACCAACTCCGACTGAATGAACGGAGGAACCACACGAAGACCAAAAACAAAAACAAAAACAAAAACAAAAACAAAAACAAACCACTCTGGGCGGGTGACCTCGGAGTCGACGACGGTTCCCGGGGGAGCGTTGATCACCTTGCCGGCGTATTGGCCGAAAAACCTGCTGCCGACGCGCTTCTTCACCACCACCACACTCAGCTTGGGCCTACGCCGATCAGATTGAGACGCCATTAGAAAAACGTTTTCAAAGGTGACCCTTTATTCTCGTCAGGGTTCCCACCATAAAGTCAAATTCCCTCATTCACTCACCAAAAAGTTGAATTTCAATGACTAAAAAACTAAAAACACCCCATCTAAGTGCTGATCAGACAAAATCCAGCCACATTATTGTATTTCCAGCAATCTGTGAGTTTTTTTTAGTTACTAGTTCACAGGCATTTGATTTTTTTTTTTAACTGCTTCAAAAAAAATTGACAAAATATTCATTCATAATCAGGAACAAAATGAATGAATTAACTCGGGCTGCTCCTGAATTAAGATTCTCCTCCACTGGGCTGCAGCAGAGCGCTGATGATCTCCCCCTTCCTCCTTTCCATGTCTGAACACCTGTTTTATAATTCCGATATTCCAGAAATTCCATAACCGGTGGGACTCGTGTCTCCTTATTTTGATGTACGAGTTCCACAAGTCAGAAATGAATATGAAAGAAGTTCAAAGAGGATCACACTCAAACCAGAGTCTGGTTCGAGTTGATCAGTTTTTGTCATTACTTTTCAATGTAATTCACAAGTCGGAAGCACACAGGATTTTTAATTCGGGTCACGATTGTATGTTGAGGAGACACGGCGTGCAGACGCTTTATAAAAGGTTGGACTTGGCTCACGTGTAGTCGTGTCCCATGGACTTGATGGAGTCGAGGATCTGTGCAACCTCGTAGTTGACCACGCTGTGCAGCTGGCCGTCCCCCACTCCATCTCGGTACACGATGATGCGTGACGGCAGGGAGCTGTTGAACTTCACGTAGTCTTTCAATGCACCTGGAAAATAAAGTTATGACAGTTAAGCGGTATGTTGTTAATGGGTATAATCAAATTATATTTGTTGAACTGAGGAAATCAACTTGCCATTCAAGGCCATCTTCAGCCCGTCCATGATTTCCTGCCCTTTGTGCTGAAATACACACTTGGAGTACCACCTTGAAAAGAAATTGCAGGTACGATGCAACTTATTTATTAAAACGTATTCAAAAGACAGAGGCCGACTTGTGCGCGCGTGAAAAACAATCAAATTCTGATTGGAGACAAAAGGCAAATGCCGGTGGAGCGACGTTCGGTTGCCCGTCTGCTGTAGCTCCTCACCTGCTCATGGTCGGGTTGAGGCTGGCCACCAGAGCTCCGATGGACCTTTTCCCAGCAGTGATGTCGTGGTAGCAGTCGATGCCCACAATCATCAGCTGTTTGAGCTGCACGAACAGGTGAGCAGTGCGGTACAGTACGGTTAATATCCACAATATACATGAAAGATAAAAACAGGGAATCTCTTTTATTTATTTTTTTTGGTCTCAAATATTTGATATGACCAAGCACAAACATCATTAGAGTAAAAAAAAAAAGTCCATACCCATTATGGGCACAGATGGGGCTTTGAGTGTTTAATAAAGCTCTTGGGAAACCTGCCCCAAATCTTCCAATAAACAAAATGATCAGGGTTTAAATGTTACACTGTGATACAAATGTGGGAGACGGTTTCACATCTGATACGGTTTTGACCATTTGACTTAATTCTTACTTTCCTATTAGGAATGGGACATAAGATTTGAATATTTATCAAAATATATACACACATATATATATATATATATATTTTTTAATTGATTAGTAAATGCGACTATTGTTATTTCCCATTTTTACCAGTGCCTGGATGTAATATTTAGCTCCCGTCAGTAGGTGGCTGTAAAGTACCCAACAGCTGTTTGTCAGCCACCATTAATCAACATAAAAAGGAGAACATGTTGCTATCAGACTCCGGAGCTTTGCCAAGTAACACCGTGTCTCCGAGATCAGGTTCTGCAGTACGAATAGTTCAGAGCAATTTTCGAATCGTATTTTTTGCTTGAAATGCCCATTCCTGTTTACTGAAAGACAAATTAAGGTTTCATTTCTTCAATGTATGAATCAGTTAGAAAGCACGGGACTTGCAGGGATCTCCACGCTCCACAGCTCCCCTCCCATCTTGCAGGCCATCTGCAGGGCAAGCTTGGTAGCCACAGTCATGAGAGTCTGAGGTCTGCTGAGCGTGCGTGACACAACACACTGGCTGGGAACGGGACAGTCCACACAGAGGTACTTCTTCACACTGTCGTACTTGTCCTTCCTGTTGCTGGGGAGGACTACCACCACCTAACACATGGAAAACACTCGGGTCTCATTCGGCTTTGTAAATCACCGTAACATCTCTCGATGCCTTAAAGCACAACACAGCTCACCCAGCTGTTTATTGACATGACGATGTACTCCATCTCAAGTTATTGTTGATGTTGCAAACTAAGCTACAATTCATCTATGGTTAACGTCACAGAACTGACTAGTCAAATGTTATGAATGTGAACTGGTCTTCTGTCTCTCAGACTGATTATTTCATCACTGACCATCTGTGTTTGGGGTCCAACATTTTGCTGCAGGGTTCTGAGGAGAGACTCTTGATGATCCTGATACTCAATCCTGCAAAAAAAAAAGGAGAGCATTGATTATGAAATGACAACAGAAAAGAAAAAAAAATTAGGTTGGGCAACAATAATACAAAAAAAAATATAAAAAAATCTAACCTTTAATATGACATAAAAGAAAAAGCTGATTCAAAGTGTGAACGTGAAACTTCCATACGTATTCCATAAAGAATAGCCCAGCGACTACAGTGAACTCACATGACAGCTCTCTGCATGCGGATGCCCAGAGGACCTGAGACTCTGCCGAGGGTCTGCAGGAGGCTCTGAGCTTCGTTGGTGTTGCGACGGGTGTAACACATAATCCAGGTGTTCAGCGGAGGAGCGTTCATCAGAGGCACTCCACGCATCTCTCTGGACCAGTCACCTGCCGACGGGTTGTACGTGTACTAGGTGGCACAAATGATTTTAATTTCTCAATTAAGATCACAAAAACCCAATAAATTTAGTCAGAAGAACACATTTATGTAGCTACAAGCATATCACACCGATCGTTGTCCCTGTAACATCCTCTCCCCTGGGAGCACTCTGCCACTCAGATGTAGAAGCTTCTTATCAAAGCAGATTCCCCATTTATCCAACTCTGCCTGTGCGTCAGCATCCCTGAGAAATAATTTTCAGAATTTAAATCAAAACCAGGGATTATACTGCCAGGAGATATTGAAGGGACAATTGCCATTTTAACATCTGTGCATATGAACAGACTGATTACACAAGCTGTTGCGATGAGAACAACTAGTAGCGGAGAACCTGAATCTTCACGGTTGATTAAATGATGAATATCAATATTACAATAAGTTTAATTTCTAGTAGGCAAAGTTAACATCTGACAATTTGCCTTTTGTAATGTTTGTAACTTCTCACTTCTGTTTTTTTTTTTTTAGAAGTAAAAGACAAAAGACACAACTTGAATGTTTTATGTTCAGTGTATGATTCATGGAGCTGCTAAATTTAAGCTAAAAACAAAAGAATTCCCATTCTGCTTTCCAGAGTGCAAGTGCTGGTTTTAACCTACTTCTGTATGTTGGCCACAAATCTGTTGAGGCGTCCCTCCCTCTCCTCTGGCTCCAGTCTGGTGTGGCAGTTCAAGTCCTTCATTATTATGTAGTCAGCTCGCATCTTAGCAGTCAAGCCTGTCAAACACAACCAGTTTCACTTTTGAATTTGAACAGATTTCACTGAATGGTTTCTCCATGGATGAAACCTTACAGACTGTAACCACACAACGATGTCAGAGTCAGTCAACACTGAACAGATGAGTGTTCCTGTCAAAAGTCTCAAACAACAGATTCTTATATTTTTCTAATAACTTTCTTTGTTTATATTACAATGGTTTCCTTAGAATATACTAAAATGATAACTTTGCTATAGTATAGCTGATGCTGTAAATGCACAAAATGATCATATGCTTAGTTTAAATTAGGAGTTAAACACTGCAGAATAAAGGTGAACCTGTGAGGTAGCACAGCTCTGGGACGAGCATGGCTGGACCGGGAGGAGGACCACCAGTAGGACCCATCCTCTTCACATGGCTGACCAGCAGCACTTGGTTCCCATCAGTGATCGTCAGCCCGTATTGCTGAGAACAGAAAGTATAAGCAGGACAGAGGCATGAGTGACGCTATTTAACACTCGTATGTAATCACTTGCCTGTAAAATTTCAGTAGTGGACTCTGCACTTAAAAAGCTCAACAGCTTTAGTACAATTTGAGTCCTTTAAATGTAGCATCTGCTTTGTTTCTTATATCCATGTGTTGTCATCGTTGATGTGGTAAGGCAGGAAGGTTTGTGTCAAATATTTCTCAGTTATAGCAATACTTGTGTTAACACTTACAGACTTGTAGTAGTCCTTGAAGGAAATTTCTTTGTCTCCCTTCGTGAACGTGTTGTTGGGAGTGTGATCCCATGCAATATCATCAATCCTGTAGGTTTTATTGTTGTACCTAAAAATGAAAAAGTGAAGAGTTCAGTTCAGCACAAATATTAGGCAGGGGTGGGGCAATATGGCCCTAAAGTTATATGATATTTCAGGACAACAATATTCTTGAAGAGGACATACAATTGCAAAAAAAAAAAAAGTATCATTGGTTTTATGTCAGTTTTATGAATATAACCCTCTGCCTTCAAATATTGAGGACAAACACAAAAATCATCTCTAACTTGTTTAGTTTGTAAACAACAATAACTAAGAATGAGATTCCCATTCTGTGTAAAATAGCTATGTTTATAGTTGCTGTGTACAAGTTACACTCATAATGACATCTTACAAACACCTCTACGAGTCGGAATAAAGCCATAAACCACCATATTCTTTTTTTGTAAACCGTATTAGAAATTAGTATAATATTGAGAACGATACAATATGGCACACCCCTGATGTAGGGTCATATAGGTACGGTCAAGTTAAACAGTAGCACTTTACAAATGACGTTCAGTATTTGTTGGGATGATGCAACTTCCCCTCCAGGTCCACTGTAAGTAGTTCAGTGTGAAACGTGGATCTTACTTGGTGAGGACTATCAGACCGATGAGCTCCTTGGTGCAGATGTCAGTGAAGCGCTGACTTCCAACCTGCTGCCTCAGGTTGACCATAAAGTCGAGGACTGTCTCGCTTCGCAGCACTTTGTGGCTCACATCAGTGCACATCATGACAGATGACTCGTACTGCAGGATGGTGGTGGTGTAGCCCGGCCAGATGGTTAGCCTAAAATCAAAAAAAATTAAAAAGAAAAAAAAAAAGGGACAGGATCACTCTTTTACATACTAAATCTAATTTTAAGAAATAAGTATATTTAGCTGATTTATTGTTTCCATATTACAACTTTGAATCAAAACTTATGTATGGTTGTATCGGGACAAAGAAAAGCTGTAAATCGCTGGAATCAGGATTTTTTTTTTTTGCTTTAAAAACTACTGGGAGAAAAAAAAAATCATGAAAGTAGTTGCAGAAACTTTTTGTTGATTGATGAATACAGGCCTGGTAGAACCCGTCCGATTTTATAGACTGCATTTATTACGCAGCACACAATTACAAAAGCAGGAGTTAAGTTCATTACACCCATTGAGAAGAAAAAGTACTTTTTGAAGAAAGTCTTGGCTTTCAGTGGAGAACATTTAAATTGTTGGAACCAAGACTGAATTACTGTAATGCAGAGTTTAATTAAAGGTGCCCTGAGAAAAATGACATTAAATTGTTTTGTTCACTTGTGTTGTTATATAAAACCTGGACTACTTGGCTTGTTTGAGAAAAAAAAAAAAAAAAAAAGCTCATTGCATTTTACAATATTATATTACAACCACTAAACACTGCATGTGATATCCAAAATAATGACAAACAATAAGTAATGGCTGACATACTTGTGTTGTGGCACATCGAGGGAATCTTTAGGGTTGTAGTAGTTGCGTCCAATCTGCTGCATGTCGAGAATCCTCAAGATCCTGTAGACATAAAAAAAACAACACCATGAATGGCACATTTACTAGTTTTCACTGATACAAAATACTGTGGTGAATTGTACTGCCATCTAGGTTTTTGTTATCGGATGAAATAATGAATGTATTGTTTAAAGAAAATTCAATTATTAGAGGAAGATCCGTTTACCTTTGCTGATGCATCACATATTTGATTCCTTGCTGTGCATTAAGTATTTTCAAAACAGGAAAACTTACCGTCTGAATATGATGTTGTAAAACTGAATGCACACTGGAGATGTGGGTGGCAGTTCATTTGTCAAGGTGACCGTTATCTGAACCTTCTCTCCATTCCTGGTCTCGCTATGGAGCACGGTCTCCTGAACACAAAGTCGGATTCATGACAAGGAAGGAGACTCAAATTTCTCCGAAGGGGGAAAAGAAAACCTATCAATGAAACTTTCCTCCAAAAGGAGGTTTTAATAAATCCTTCAGGTCACGTTACAAGTCTCTCTGAATGGAACAGACTGAGCAAAATAAAGCACTCCAGCTTCCCAAGTTATTTTCTCAGGTTTACCTGCCCTGTCTGACAATGTGTTACAACGTGACAATTGGTGATTTGAAAGATATACAGGAACTCACTGTACAGCAATTACTTTATCTTTAAAGGGACAGTAACAGGCTCTAAGGAAAGCAATCTCTTAACTTCTCAACTCCAACTCTCTTCCTGTCTTTTCTCTTAACATGTTGTTAGGAACAGCTGTATGTATATATATATATATATATATATATTCCTCGAAATATTCTATGCCTCTTAATGTACCTTGTTGTGCAATCTAACAGAGAGAAAAAGCAGAGCTCCATCAAAGCTTCGTCCTGAGCCAAGTATCTCCTCGTGCTGAAAGAGGAGGGCAGATCTCAGGCGTCGAGACTCCATTGGTGGATTGAAGTCCACGTGGTACTGATACAGGACCCACTCAGGGCGGGACAGGATGCGAAAGTAGTTCGCTGTCAACGGAATGACAGCACCGCTTGTTCCTGAAGAAGAACACACACACACACATTTTTTTTATCTTCTCCACTGAGCACAAAAATTGACATTATGAAAATGTGAATACATGTTAGTTCAAAATGACAGACCACACTTTGATTCCTTGACATGCTCCATCGCCTGTCTGGTGTTAACCCCAACATCATGAAAATCCCGGCGGCGTCCTCCTCTTTCTCCGAGCTTCACCTGCTGAAATCCGGCTGAAATCTGCAGAGAAGCTAATACAAAAAAAAAAAAAAAATGTTCTTTCTCTTTTCCCATGATTTGAAATGCCAATTTCCTCACACCGCAGTGCTTGCCACGGTCAACTTTGCTCTCGGTATGGGGACAGTGTAGACAATGATGAAACCCTTCTTGAAGACCTTTCTGTCAATTTACATTTTAAACTCAAATTTCCACATACGCTTAAAAAGCAAGAACAGCCGAGATCATTCGACAAAGAAACAAAATACACGAAGCCTTTGGATTTAACTACCTTCTTCAGAAAAGGGTCCTGGAACACCTTTCTGCCTCCCTCTTCCACCGAGGTCTCCCTCTGTGGGAGGGACGGGTGACGGGGCAGGCTCTCCAATCTGTCTCTTCAACAGGGAAGAAAAGTTAGACATGAGGCATGTTAAAGACATCCTTTCTTTCCCAAAGAAGAAAGTCCGTTTTTTTTTTTTTTTTTAGACGTAATATACTACTATTATGAACTTGAGACTTTGGTTTACCCATTTGAGGCACCAGAACAATTAATGCACACGAGTAATGGGATGTTGTTGTTTTTTTACTAAAGACTTGAAAAATGAGTTAGGGTAAAATGATCTCTTTACAAGTGCTCTGGGTCAAATAGGTGTTTTTATTTTTATTTTATATAGTTATAGCTGAGGGGTGGAGGGGGGGGGGGGAAGGTTAATTGACATGTGACTTTGGGGCTGCTCTTACCGCTCCAGGTGTAGCGGTCTCCTGACCACGTGCTCTGCCTCTCGACCTTGCTCGTGCGCGGCCAGACATTGTCGGGACAGTCTCGAGCTTCGACCCTGATGCAAAAACAACAAGCAATATTTAATGCAAAATTAGGAGCGACGTAGCAACAGGCATGATTTGAGGGGGAAAAAAAAACAATAACCGACTGTTTAAACGGGTGAAAGTTGAGGAAAACTATTACTGTGGCAATATTATTACATGCGTGTTCCTCTTGCGGACAAAATGGCGCCGAATAATTACGTTAAGTCACGCTAACAGCCACATGCCTATAAAACAAACTTTTAACAGGATAAAGCATCACATTTTAAAAGTATGTTCGTTAAATATATTGCTAACCATAAGTTAAGGCAATTTCTCAATATTTGCAAGCCAATGATCACATAAAGACCTTGAACTGACTCGCTTAAAGTAATATTATTTCAATTAAATCTTCCAACTTCCTGAAGAAATCAGATTACAGTATTTAAAGTCGTTGTGAACATGCACTGTATGCATTTGAATAAATATACTCACTTTTGAAGACTTACGATTGAAACTACTTGGGGAACTTATTCCATTACAAGTGCATCCGAGATGGAAAGAGCGAAGAGAAATGCGTCAAATCAGTTATAGGCCTTTTCACTGATAAAATTAATACGCTCGTAAATTTTCCTTTACTTTCTTCAACAATTTACAGTTTCTATGATGCGTGATTATCTTTTACAAGTTTAACGATTCAAAGTTAACCACTCAAAAGTGGCATTTAAGGGTTGCTGGAAAAAAAATGAAGTCATGAAAAGCCTAAGTACTATATTTTTAAGTGCAAGGATCCATTTTACCTGGTGCTGTGGTGGGTAAAAATAATTTACACTGCGACTTCAATAGAGGCCACTAGATGGCAGCAAAGGTGCACAGTAAATGTATACAGGCTCTGGCTGCGTTACAAACACTTTTACTTTACTGAGCCTCTGATGAAACTCAGTGCTCAAACATATTGTTGATGATTTATTAAATTAGCATCATAACTGACAGATGCCCTGCTGAGCTTTCAACCCACAGCTCAAAGATAGAAAGTACATTTCCTAATACGTCCCTTGAACTCGGCTATAACTTCCAGATTGTGAACATTGTAAAACATGTTAGGTAGGCTATAAAACACACATATACTGAATGATAGGTTATCTTCTTGAAAGGGCATGCTTATGTTTTGTGATTCCAAACTCAATAATGGTGAATTTTACTTTTTACTTTTTACTCTATAAATGCTGAATGCTGAATAAATGAGGCCTGGAGACAGCAGTAAAAATAAAGTGTGACCAGAATCTTTGCCAGAATTTTTGAGTGATATTGACTGGACCTTTTGTGATTATGTAGGCTAGTTAATTATTTCATGAGGTTCTGCTCCAGGACTAAAAAGGCTTGGTGTCATTTCCTTTCTAGACAAGTTTAACTTTCAATTAAAAAGTCAGAAATGCGTGAAGAATGCTTTCACAAAGTAAAAAAATGTATCTTATGGCCTTCTTTTGAGAAGTACCTATGATCGTGAGCTATTATTTCCTCCCAAGCTTGTCCTCTCTTCTCAACATCCTACCATTTAAAACATAATTTAGCACCTCAGAGGGCATTTTTCAGAAGATGTACACAAGTCTTTCATGTCTGAGATCTAAGTGTGATTACATATTCAGACCTGAGGGACCAGTCTGGGAGGACCTGTTTTAGTCACTGTTTACCTGCTGGAAGAAGACTGAAGGGAGCTGAAGCAAAAGGCAGGGACATCAGTGTCATCAATCCTGACTGTTGGGCAAAAAGGGAAAGATGCAACCCAACGCTACACGGGTCACAAACAAACACGACGATGCGTGTGTCTGAGCTTGTGAACAGTTACAGGTGCAATTCAACTATACAAACATAATAATAATTTTGTGTTGTCAAAATGCTGAACAATATGCAGCTTACATAAAAGGTCCAGTACTGTAAATTATTTGATGTGAAAGAAAAAAAAGTTCTACTATCTCTTAAAAAACAACAAAGGCCATTGGAAAAAAAAAAAAAAAAAAAAATGAAAGAAAAAGAAGAAACGGGTCCAGGGAGAGGACTGCAAGCTGAGTGGTGTGAGGCTGAGAAAGGTGCACCCTGCCAGGGACGTTGATGAATGCGCTTCAGGCTTCAAACTCGCCCTGCAGCCCCCAGCGGTGTGGATTCCACGCTTACGCTAATCATGCTCTGTGAGATACTACGGCCTAGAGCTGATGAAAGGAAACATGGAACACAGTTAATATATCAAACTGGCAAGCACACTTTTCATTTTTACATTGTGATCAACACATGGACATCATCATCATTTCTATATTGATACACAGTATTGCATGATATCCATAGCTTTCAATCTCATTTCCGGGTTCAGTGACTAAAAACAAAACTGGATCAAAGCTTTTGTTCCACGTACACATCACAGAGCCTCTCCCTTAAGCTTGAACCCCTGATTGCAAAACCAGAAGAGGAGGGGATTTTGAATAATAAGGATCTACCATGCCATGATATCAGTAAGCTGGTTTGGAAAATTAGATTATTCTCTTCCCTGCCATGGAACCTAATCTGCTCTGCATCAGTGTGTTTCCCCCCTTAAAAAGACGCAGGCATTGCATCAGACAAACAAACACACACTTGCACCAGCGGTTTCTGAAACCCTTGCAGAATGAGCAGTCAAAGCAAGCATAGAGTATGTAAAAATATAAAACAAACTGGGGTGTTCTATTTATAATGAAGACAGAAAACACCATGGCAGTTCTAGCTTTGTTAGTGATTTGTGCACAGTTGGTATTGTCAGAATCACTGAAGTTCATCTACAGCAGCGGTCCTCCATCAGTGGGTGTGGGGATCATTTCCAAGCAAATTCTGAATGAAAAATACCAGAAGAAATTATTTTCTTTCCCAAAACATGTGAGTTCCTGCAACATTTATAGATTGAAATGTGCTTCCCTCAATAAGCCATAAATCGTGCTCTATCAACCTTATGTTTAAAAGAGAGCAGAGAGAAGGGAAATATTTAAAAATGCAACCCCTTATTGGAAACACATTTTAAAGAAGTGTAATAGCATGAGACATAGTCCAACCCTATTTGTGACCTTTAAATGTCTCATAACCTTCACTGGAGGTCTTCTGACTAATAGGAAATGATCATTATCAGAAGATAACTTTAAGTTAAGAGAAGCCGTTGTTGTTGCAATATAATAATACTGAACTTTGCATTTTAACACCCTATTGTATATTTGTATTTACTATGCAGGAAAATTCAATATAGTAAATGATTTAGGTAGCTGAGTAATGTTGTTTTATTTTTGGTTAAGTATTTATATTTCTCATGTTTTCCATGTGCAAGCTTAAATTTGGGGCAACAATGTATCTAAAAAAGGAGAGATGACAGTAGCTTGTGCATCAAACTGAACCTAAACAGTGGCTAGACTTTAGAGGTCAAGGATTTACGTCTGATGTTTGATCATTTTCACGTATGATTCATCCTTTTTCTTCCATGTGCAACCCTCTCTTATAAACCGGACAAAACCTATCCTTCAAAAACCAAAAGCTACGGCTGAATTCCTGAACCAATAAAACCAAAACATTAGCTGGGTTCAAACAAATGATTATTATGGCTTTCAAAATACAGAACTGCTTTTTCATAATTGATTCAACCCTTTATCCACACTTCCTGCTCTCATGGGCACCAAGGACACATCTCATTCAAGCTCCATTTTGTTCATACAGAACTTGGCAAATAAACTGTTTCCTGTTCATTTGATAACAAAAACCTCCGGCTGGTGGCCTTGACTTATTAAAGAATATTTATGTCTACAGAAACAGGAAATCTGGGTAGAAAAACATTTGCTTCAATGGGCATGGATTTCTTCATTGAATACTATAAAAGTGGAAAGCAAACATTGTCAGTCACTTAATTGTCAGTTTGCTCAGAGGAAGAGAGAAATTGAATGACTTCTTTCAATGTTGTGTCTCTGAATGTGCTTGATTCGTTCAAACACTAGCATGCCCAACCTTTTTTTGGAGAGGCAGGGGGTGAAGGCAGTGGGAGAAGGAGGAGGCCGGCACTGACCATAGCAGAGTCCTACAGAGGCAGAACCCCTTTCAGAGCCGACCTCAGTGAGGATGCCATGTGATCTTTGAAAAGTCAACAAGGGTTGGTCCACAGCTGGGCTGCAGGAAAACAGAGAGAGAGCAGACACGTAGCAACACCCTCCTACTGGGAGCAGCCGAGGAGGCGGCGGACTCACAGCCTGCATGGGAATCTACTGTATTCATCGCCCATGAAATGTGAGCGGAGAGCGAGGACGAATCCTCCACAATTCAGTTTTCACAGAAGCAATTGTTATTTCTAGCACCCGTTTCAGTTCACGTCCATGTATCCTATCCTGCATTTTCATTCTTCAATGATAAATATCACACCATCTCTTCCAGCAAACTCCTTCCTGTGCTGGAGAGCCACTGCATAATGGGAGCGCTGCAGATTTGATTTCCAGAAAAGATTAAGTTGCCCTTCTGCATCACTAAAAATTTCAGGGGGTTTGAAGTTAAAATCTCAGTGGTTATGCCTCTCTTTGTCAAAAGCGTTGGTTTGAACAAAGGTGCAGTGAAGCATCAGCAGCAAAGAATCTAATAAGCACAATGTGGGAATAAAGCAGAGGGGAGTGAGCATCAAAGGCAGCCAGGCACAGCATGACTGGCATCAGTCTGAACTCCCAACCTAGGACACTCAGCATGCTCTTCAGCAATCACCCCCTTTAGACCAGTCCTGGGCAGTAATTAAAACCATCATTCCCACTGCCTCTGTATCTCATTAGCCACAAGACCTTAGGCTTTCATCCCTACTTGTCCAAAAATATCACAACTCCACACCAGCAAAGATGAGTCCTACAAACCAAAACAGAATTCTCTAAACTGAACAGAGCATTAGCCAACTATCATCCAACTCCAAAAGAACTGCGGGTGATCACACAAGCCTGTCTATTCATGTCCAGTGCAATTATTGTTGCACCTACCAGAGATGATTTGGAGGGAAACTGTCAGCCGGCTGGTGGTTGATTAAATCTACCTGTGAAGCAAACAAAGAATAAATACAGATATGAAAGAGGAACCAAAATGTAGCATTGACACGTTTGCTATGCAGAGAAAATGCTTTTTGTTGTATGATTTTTTTTTTTTGCTGCAAACATCAACCGGTGTTTTTTTTCGAATGAAACGCGAAAAAATGAGGACAAACTGATACATTTGAAGCTCCTACGCTTTCACTATCAAAGGGAGGATTTGAAGTGAGTGAGTATCGGTTGCAGTGGTCAGATTTAGGACTTTGGCTGTAGATAAAAAGAAACTCTTCTTCCCATGTTTAATTCAGTATGAGCCATGACTAACTCATGTAATATACTGGGCCTCTGAAGTCAATCGAAGGCTGCTTCGCTTGCTTTGTGTTCTGAAGACAGAAACAAACTTGTCACTGTATTTTGACGATGATGTACCTCAGCACAGGCCCGCGAGTCAGAAGAATGTAGTATGTCGTGATAGATTTATTTTATTCCCTGGTAAATCAGTTCTTTATTGCAGCATTGCAGAGCTATACTAAAACCTTAATCCACTGCATGTTATTAACCTACTTGGCATCACTGCTAGGCTGTTTTAGTGCATTCAAATGACTTGAAGAGAGCTAATGGAAAAGAAAGGATGTCAGCATGATTGTGTTTCTTTCAGGTAAGTACTACCCTTCAATAGCCAGTTCTAAGTAGTCATAGGTGGTGGTGTGTTGCGAACCCTGACAGCAAGATCTGCAGAAACACTGGAAGCACTTATCAAATGGTTTGATAAAGAAATTCCAACTCATTGCGCATGCATTTTCAAAACTCCTCTCTGATCCTCCATTGAAGAGTTGGTGAATAGTTGCAAGATGCCCCACCCAAACACAAAGCAAGATCAGTGTTTTCCTAAAGACTGCTGTTACATAGCCTTCACAAACAAGCCAACCACTCCTCCTCCTGCTGCACAATGTGTGTGTGTCAGATATGTATTTGAAATGGACTCTCCCCATTCTTTGGCCATGAGAAGATCTTTCAGTGACACAAAGGACTCGCGCACAATGAGGATTCAGATGGGATGTTGCACCTTTGTCAACATCTAGTGCTCTTTTGAGAACAGCAGCACTTTGTTTGTGCGTGTGTTTGTGCAAAAAATAAAGCGTCGATGCCACAAAAACCATTATTTCCTCTTCAGTGCCATTATGAGTGGGTCGAAATTAAAAACCCAACCAGAAGCTGGTTCTCAGCCAAATTCAGCTAACTGACTCTCTCCCACTCTGTTTCTTTGAGAAGCCTTTGATGTTAGCAGGGGGCTTTTGCACTCGCAGTGATGGTAACGAATGATACTTTAAGCGATTCTTTTTTATCCGGCAAGCTTAATGAAAGATTAATGGGTTTGATATTTTCCCTTGTTTATATTTTATTTAAAAAGTAAGTCGTGGTCCTTGGAACCTGTTAAAAGCTTCTTGGTAATGATTTTATGGATCAATGGAAGTCATATTATGGTCTTGGCTCTAAACACAAGTGTTGATTGTCTTCTTAGCAACACTATCTTTACATGAAAAGCGGTGACCTTGAGAGCTGTGCTTACATCTTTGACTGATATGGATGCAGCTGCACCCGAGATACTGTATGTTAATTTCCATATGTCCTAATTCAGCTGGCTGCAGACTCTCCATTTCACTCTATTTCACAGTTCAAAGGATGGAATGATTCAGACTCTTTTTTCCGCATAAGACATTGCTTGTTAGACAGAGGTGATGTATGATTTGATTGTACAGACAAAATGTGCAGTTGACTGAAGATCAGAAAAAGTTATATTTCGGCTTCTCAGTGTTATTTATCAGCTGACTTCATATTGTGTTTGCAAATATTCAGAAAGCTCTACATGAACTCATGCTGCATATCAAGGTTAAGTTGAGGTTAGTATTTACTAGTTCTTTAAGAAGAAATAACATTTGTAGCTTTTTAAAAGAACTTTTCCCAAATGGAAAGTATAAAGTGATAAAAAATAAAATAATTCCAGTAAACATTATTTTTAAAGAACTTTATTTAACTTATAAACATGATTTTTGCTTTTATGGGATGTATGCAGAGGAGTTTGTTTTTTAAAATTTGTGAATACAATGAAGATCATCTTTATCTTTACTACATACAATATATATGCAAGTTTTTTATTTTAGTTTTTTTAATCTTTGCTTCATTTCATTTAAGGGGACACTCCACTGATTTCACACATGAAGTTCAGTTTACATGTCGCGTCAGTGTTTCAGAAAATGCCTCAAAACAACACATACTTTGAGTGACAAAACCCTCTCAAAGCCATAGAAATTGTGATTTTTGGAAGAAGGAGTGTGATGCTTTTTGTTTCCTACCGACAGTCAGTGTTTGTTTTTTTATTTTTTTTTATAATCCCCCAACCTTAATTAAGCAGTCATTTTAATCCCAACCACAATGAAAGAGAATGTGATGTTGTCCTCAGCATGTTTTGTTTTGGTCATGCCAGTGAGTGGAACGAGTTGTGATGATGCCAGTGTCTAATGAATGATGCTATCAAGTGACATTGCGGGAGATATAATATCCAGCTTGTTGCTTGATTTGTAATACGGCCTAAAAATCTGGATTTACACTTTATGCTGCTTTGATTTTGACCGTTCCCTTTATTCTGTCACTCACAAGTCCCTCAATTTTATGGAAGTGTTGGAGTGCCTCATTACCTTGTTGAGACTTTTGGAGCCAATCAGACATGCATATACTGCAGGTTGTTTGTTCCTGCCCTCAAATCAGTATCACAACAAAGCATGTAATACACAGTCCACTAGAGGGTTACGCATCTTTGTGACAGTTTGCGTCACTTTAGTGTGAAAGTAGATGCACGTAACATGAGACGGGTAATATGATGGAGGTCATTTGACCAAGTTGAAAAGCAGATGTAGTATAATGTAAGCAAGAGGGACACACAAACTTACTTTGTTCGGGTTAGGGAAAATAATTGTTGAGGTTAAACTGATGTAAAGCATTAAAGGTGCTACTTTCTTAAAGTTATGTCATGGCAACAGTAAGCGTGGTTTTAAAAAACTGTCCCAACTCGAAACAGAAAGCAAACAGGCATCTCCCGCACCCATGCACTGTACGCTGTTGTATCAAAAGGCTGTATTCATTTCACATAGGGTCAAAGGTCACTTGTTGACAAGACACCAGATTGTCATCATTTACAGTATATAACCATAGAAGTCGCTTAGCTTTAAAATGTAACTGTGGGTCATAATAAACTGCTTGCACAAAAGACCTAAGGGGCTGTGTTTGGAGGAGGACAGTCTCTTTAATGCACATCAATAGACATGATTCTTTTTTTTGCCACATTATTTGTCAAATGCCCCAAAATCATATTAAAAAAGAACTGAATGTGATCTTGCTGCTAAATTCAAATTAGAAAGTATGATTGGCAAATAGTGTAATTTTGTTAAAGTAAGTTTTTGTATTCGAAAATTATCTGACTGTTAACTAATCACATTGACTACTCTTTGTACTTACAGCTTACAACACCAGTGGTATACAGCTGGACTGGACATCTACAGACGGCACTTTCCACCGGGCTGACAGGATTTAGATAATAATTTCTGGTTAATAAAACAGTTAAAGACTTCTTTGTTGACATGTCTTTAAATTATGAGTTAACTAGCTATTTATAACATCCATGTTTCCATAGAAATGTCATGATAGCTAGTTAACCCATTGTTGGGTGCTGGCTAAGACAGTTGATAAATATTTGCTCACGAGTAGCAAACTCTCATATTTTTCCTGGTGAGCTAAAATATCTTTTAACGTGGCTCTGATATGTTGTATTATCAGAATAACATAGTTATTTTGTTCATCAACCATTCATCAACATTAGCAGTGATCAGCTAGCAGCGTTTCTTGTTTTGTTCATTTATTTATTAGGCTATAGGGTGAATAGTGCTCTTTTGGGAGCTGAAAAAAAAAACATATTTGGGAGCCAACTTTTGTGTGAGTTTACAGTTTATGTACGGTAATGCTACTTTTATGTGGAAGACACTGATAAATTGATCAATTACTTATCATATTTGTTTCTCTCTCACAAACACAGGATGCCCTTTTAAGGATTCATCCAATAAGTTCACCGGCATGCTTTTGACTTTGTGAGTTTACAATTTATTCAATGTGACCTGGTCTGGAAAACACCGATCATCTAATCAGTCATTTATCATGTCTATTTTCTTCCTTCACACACAAGATGGCATCTCTTGTTTTGGGATTCATTAAAGGTATTTATCACATTTCCCGTTTCTTAATCTTCCTTGACTGCGTCTTACTCATTACTACATGTCGCTAGTATTGTTAGCGAGTGGCACAGTCGGCATTCATATTCACAAGTACAAAGATACGTTGTGTGTGATCAATCGTGTTTAGATAATACATAAGACGTGTTGTTTGTGAAGACCATGTAAAGACACCTGCCTGCCAAAAATATGAGAGGAATATTTTCTGCAAATTAAATGTGGTTTGTTGTTTTTGCTACGATGCTGGATGTGACACTTTTTGCAGAGGATCTAAAATTTCCCTGCAGTTGGAGGAGAAAACATGACATGACATGAGTCCACATCAGCAGTCACAACCATTATTTCCTGAGGTTTGGTGTTTACTGCTTTAAAGTGTACCCACAGGACCAGTAAAACACCCATGATGGTCCAATTGCGGGAAGGAGGTGGAGCCCAGACTGCGAGTGTGTTTGTGTTTAACCTTGTGGCAGCACTGAGATGGAGGGGAAAAAAAAATTGAAAGAAAGAAAATGGAGGGGCTAAGGAGAGTGTTTAGGAGGGAACAGTGTGTTTCTGAGCATCAGGGCCTCCACCGGCCCGAGGCTACTAGTCTGTCTCTCTCTCTACTTTCTCCATCGCCCCCACCCTGACTCTCTCTCTCCCTCTCCCACCTCTTGCCTTGTGATTTATGTCTAACCTCGGTAATTACAGCGTCAACCGCAGCAGCCGTCAGGTTCAGATGGGGTGAGGCACAGACATGCCCCATCACCTGAGAGCAGTGACTCGCCAGCTCTACTGCTGTATACAGCTGCAATTTTCCCTTCAGTCTAATCTCCTTGACATTGGCTCTTGGAACATATTTGTGTGGCAACAAGACACTGCAAAGGCCTCCTGCCAAACATTAGTCAATTGTTTTCCATTAGGAGACGCAGAGACAGCACGTTCAGCGAGCCAAATTAACTTCTGTTAAATGATTTTTGCTTTTATCAGTGAGCTGTGGTCCAAACTACAGTCAGGATACAATATTAGCTCAAAGTTTTGCACATGACACCAGCTCGCTTGTCGTGAGGTCTAACTTGTGCAACAGACCTTCACTCCAGCAGTGGGATAAAATATGATTGGCAGTTGTTTAGACCTCCGGCACAGATTCGCCACCTGACCCGACACGTTCTCGGATATAAAAGTCTCACTCAGAACCCACAACAGAGGGGAAATATACTGTATCTGTTGCCATGCGTTTTGGGAAAAGCAACCCTCGGATTTTCAGTGCTTGGTCTTCTTTGCACTGCATATGTATGTGGATGTCCATGACACACCAGGCTTTGTCAGCGTACAGAAAGCTCTCTTTGGCAGCCCCCTCAGTGAAACAGCATGATAGAAAGTCAGAGAAAGAAAAGACAGAGAAGAAGAAAGAGAGAATGTGCCCACATGAGTGTGACATAGTGCTGCTGGACTGATTTGCTCACCATGACAACCGTGCAGAGGGGGGCGGAGGGCTGGGGGACCCCCTGGCTTTGCGGCCGGGTACAATACGGAGAGGCACGGCTGTGTTAACCTCTGTGACATCCCTGTTGTCGGCGGGTCAAATGCTTGAATATCAATGAACTGACTCAGTGCCCCTAGCAGTGGCCCTCAAAACTGTTCAGCTCAAATAAGAAGGTCTCGCTGTCTTCTCTGACCTCTCCTGACCTGCTTCCAGCCTCTTGCTGCATTCAGACCAGAAAGACTGATTCCATGGGGTTAAACAACACTTAATCAGCACACATGAATTCCTGCTTCCTGCTTCCAGTCTACTCAGTTAAGTTCTTGTTGGCTACAGCAGTGACTGTGAGTAGGAACTAAGTTTAAAATAAATAGACAGTATGGTTAAATGCAAAAAATGACTTACATATTTGTGTTAAAGAGAGTAATAGTATTAAGACTCGGTGTGATAACGTTTGTTTATTGTCATAATAATGAGTATGCTTGCTGCAACAGATTGCTCACACAGGACTTGATTTGATGTGTAGCGGGTTCGCCACAGATGCATTGAAGCTATATGCTAACAGCAAGAGTGCATGAAAACTAGTTAGTAAGGGAGACAAAATGTTAAGATAGTTTGCTAAAAGTATTCAGACTTGTTTATTGAGTGGTTTTAATAGTTTTAGCTCAAGGTATTTAATATATCAATTGACAGAAAAACGGCTGACATTATCAACCACAAGTATATAAATAAGTCCCTAAAAAAACGTTGCTAAAAGTACATCAACAGTCGTAGAATTGAGCTAAAAGTTTGGATAAACCTTTGAAACAATTACACAAAGTGAATGGATATGAAAAGGTGATCTTTTACTTCGAGGAATTTCACGAGCTAATAACAGAAAAAACAAAATTGAAATGCTTAAATTCTTTTGCTAAAAGTAATCAATGCTGTCAATATAAAAACTGTAAATAAGTAAAGCATAAATTCTTGTAGTAGTTGATTTAAATTAGATACGATGTTGAAGTAATTAGCTCAAATTAATGGATAAAGAGATGAAAAGATGAAAAGGCTAAAAGTAAATGATGAAAATGACATAGCCAAGAACAGTAAAAAAAATATTGATACTGAATCTTAGGAATTGTTCGCTAAAAGTGATGGACAAACAGATGAAAAATAAAGCTGCAAGTCATGTATAGCTTACTTTTGGTTGAAAGTGATACATGATTGAAAGTTGCAGTTGAATGCAAGCCAATCTAAACATCAACTGTCCCACTGTAAGAAAAAAACTGTGTCATGAGATGTCGTATTTCTTAAGACCAAGTAGGAATTATTATTACAGTGAACGTTAAAACATGATGAGTGGAATCAGTGAAGGGTTATTGAGCTCATCTTACTGCTATGAGTCGGATGGTCAGATAAAAAAAAGGTTGAGCGCCACGGTAAGAGAGGACATGTTTTACACATAACAAAATTCATGGTAGGTTCTGCAACCAGAGCGGCATTCCTGCAGCGGCACTGCCCATCATTTCAATCCCAATCCACATCACGTCACGTGTTTCCTGCTTAATAGAACATTTTGTTATCTGCAGTGCGGCTCCTTTCGGTCCTTTGAAGAACAGAGACTTGTCTTTATGTTGTTTCGTGAATCTAGCCATGTCGGTTCAAAGTGGTGTCCATGACCCGAGGCAGTGATCAAAGAGAGGGCTAAATTTAGTCCTTCATTTCCATGTTGGGCATTGTGGCTGATGGTACACTGTATTGTGAACATTCCTAAACATGCTGTGCAACTGTGAATATGTAGACGCATGGTTTGCATGCTTTTGTGGAACCCTCCTTTACCTCAGCATGTGATGCCTCCGATTTGACCCTGTCTTACTGTATAACAGCTGTTTTATGGACTACAATCAGTTTTGTGTTTGTCCATGTAAATCCTGACTATGCTCATATCTGTTCTTAAAGACTCTGACATGCAGAATGTAATAAATCTGTTCGGAAACTCTTCCTAAAACCATCGTACCCAAAAATACGAGTGCATTTCATTCAAGTTTTGACAAGTGTATAAATGTAAACAAACCTTGATCAGCCTCAAGTCTCACATCAAAAGCTCAGAAAATACATTTTGGTGTGAAAAAAATGTCTCACTATATGTAAACGAAGACAGCAGTGGGGCAACAGTGTTTCAACTGTGTTGTCTTACTGTAACTCACAGCTTGGCTCTTTAAGTGGGCCGTTATTTTCCACTCAGGCCAGATAAGTGGGTCCTGACCCCTTCTCGGAGTAGATTAGCGGCTGCTGCCATCACTCCCATTAATATTATCAGGACCAGACAATCTGGCCCACCACCAGTGTCCAGGAAACCAAGATTCCTTTGCCATGCTATAGCTTGATTACTCAAAGGAACACATGTACTGGTATCAGATATAGCCACACAACCCAACAATAAAGTATTTTATCATCTCAACTGTTCCTCAGTGCTTAGTCCAAACTGCTTCCAGTCCTGTCACTGCATAAAGCAAGCTGGAAGTCAAACGGGACATTATCTTGGGCTGCTGTAGACCAACACATGTTATGTGTTGTGCGGGCCCACAGAAAAAAGAAAAGAAAAGAAAAGAAAAGAAAAGAAAAGAAAAGAAAAGAAAAGAAAAGAAAAGAAAAGAAAAGAAAAGAAAAGAAAAGAAAAGAAAAGAAAAGAAAAGAAAAGAAAAGAAAAGAAAAGAAAAGAAAAGAAAAGAAAAGAAAAGAAAAGAAAAGAAAAGAAAAGAAAAGAAAAGAAAAGCTTTCCAAGGATTTTGGCCAGAGCAAAGGAAATGTGGCCAAAACCTGAACAGAAACAACACAAGCATGCTGACAAACACTGAAGTCATGTTACCTTGTATTTTCCAACTATTTGAAGTATGACTTAGAGGGCACAAAATCACAGCAGATACAAAGTAACTGAACACCACAGCTGACAAACACTGTTTTTGTTTGTTTCTTCCATCTGTTGTTTGTTCATAGACTGAATTTAAGATCTCTTATGCAGTTTCTCTTGTGTACAGTATGTGTGTCTTTCATTGGTGGAGTGTAATTAAGGTCGCCTACATTTACTTAAGTAGAGTTCAGTTTTATATACTTAATCATGGTATACAATTTTTTTTTAAACTTTTGGACAGACCCTAGCTACATGTTTTATGTCTTGATGCTAAGCTAAGCTAACTGACTTCAGGCTCCAGCTACATATTTACTGTACAGACACAATGGTGATAATGATCTCCTCTCTAACGCAAATGGTTAAAATCATTCCAATAATATATAACAATATACACTTCATATAGGCTTTTTCTCTGTGTGATAAGTACTTTTACATTTGACATTGATTATCATTCTCTACCTTCTTTAATATTTTGAATCCAGGACTACTTGCAATGGAGTATTTTTCCATTGTTGTATTGCAAAGCATCTAAATAGCTACTGCGTTTACCACTTGCTAATTTCCAAATGTTATCTTTTATCTGGTTTCAAATCACCATGTCTACTGTCTTTAACAGGCTGTTCACGTTTGCGTGATGTTTTTACAGGAGTTCAGCTAAAAGTACAGGTGTGAACACACCAGGACGCATTTGATCCGATCTGCTCAGATCACATTCAGAGAAGGTCTAGGACGGATATGACCACGTTATTTTAGAAGTATGAATGCAAATGTGTCCTGGGCCACAGTAAAGGACCACCTGCTCAACTGACATCTAATGAATAAGAAATAAAAATACTGAATGCAGCTCTCAGTGCCCCATTCTTGTGTTTGTGTCTGACCTGGTGATTCCACATGTTACTGCCCACATTACAGCAAATTTGTTTGTTTTTCTCCATTCAAACAGTTCTTACATCTGAAGATCTCTGACTGCTCTTTGATGTATTTTTTGTTGTCACGAGAAATATCCTGTGATTCTGTTGAATGCATTCATTAATCCACCGCAACACAACCGATTCTCTCAAACCTGGTGGAATATTTGAATAATCTGAACCAAAGCTGATATTATCAGGTCCTGAACCTGACATTTCAGATTGTGAATTACAACCTTGACAGTTTAGACATTTATAAACATGAATTATTCCGTAAATTTCGAATAGACTAAAGCTCCAGTGAACAAAGATGTTTCCTTTAATTAAATACCTGCTTAATCAACAAACAGCAATAAGCAATTACAATACACAGACATTTTTGAAACCACATCATTGAGTGGAAAGTGTTAACATAGGCTGTGTTATGGTTTGATTCATTCACACAGATTTGTGATGAAATTACAGTAGCACCTTAAATTTTGTGAGTTAGTCATAAGCTAAAGGAGAGATGGTCCGATGTTTTATCTGCAAATATATTATCCAGTGTCTTGCTTTTTCCATTGCATGCAGTTAATATTAAAATAGCCAACTGACTGCATACAGTATATTCTGCCAGCAGGGCCAAGATATTTTCCCCCAGTTTATGTGACAGTTGATTGTGTGTATCCTTTCATGTTCTCCCCCTCTGTGCCATCTTTTTTTGTTAAGTTTGCTGAGAGTGTCTTTGAACCACAGGCATTTTCTCTCAGCAGTGTTCATGAGCCCTGCCAGATCCATCATCATCCCTCTCCCTCTGTCTATCCCTCTATAGCTCCTATATACTGTATGTAAACTCTCTCTCACACACACACACACACACACACACACACACACACACACACACACACACACACACACACACACACACACACACACACACACACACACACACACACACACACACACACACACACACACACACACACACACACACACACACACACACACACACACAGTATTTACACATCTAGACAATCTCCTGTTGTGCTTGCTCTCTCTACTCCTCCATCAATCCTGTCGCTGCCTTCATAACATCTCTGAAAAACACCACTAACATATGACAAGCACGGTTATGTACACATGTGCTCACACAGTTACAAAGAAGTATGAGAATGTCCTCGCACAAAGGGATGACGTCCCCACTCCTGATATTCTGCTGTGTTTTAAAATGATCAGGGCTCTTAGCAGTGTGGATTAGGAAGGTGGCAGATTAGAGTCTGCTGCTAAATCACCATGGCAAAAAACCTTGCTTCTAGCTGACACCAGACTTTTCACTTCCCTCAAACCACGCAATCACTTGCCTTCTCAGTCACGTTGCAGCCCATGGGTGCCACCACCGCACGTAATACAGCCGCCTCACATCTGCCTTACATCTGCCAGTTTTGTGTTGAATGTTGCATATCTGTCACTGTGACAGTAGAGAACATGTGTGCTATGTCCTACTTGCCAAATTAGACAGATAAGACTGATCACATTGTTAAAGCAATAGTTAGACTACAACTGAGCAGATTGATACTGAAAAAGTGCACCTGTTATCCCATTACCAAATGTTTCACACTGCACTACTTTCACCTTAAAATAGCTTCAGATAAATGTGTCACTTGAGCTGTGAATGTGGTTCTGAGGTAATTTCTAGAATGAATTCTTAGAAAATATCTTTAATGAATTGCTGCAAGTTATTGGATTTCCCATCCATTACATTGTTTGCCAGCTTTCAATCGGCATGTTTTCACATGCCACAAGCAGACAAGCCAAAACCTATGAAAAAAAAATAGTCAGGTCTAAGAGTGCACGTTGGCATACAAAGAATTGTGTCTGAAACAGAGCAGGAGTTGCCATACTCTGGTCCGCAGAGGAAGTGCGCCACTGGCCTGCTTGTATGCAGGGGGAGTGTCTGTTTGCACAGGTCTCTGTCAGTTAACACTAATCTGCCTGATCTCCACCTCAAAGTCACTCGCTTCTCCACATGCAAATAAACATATTCAGGCCTCTTTCAAACCAAAGCCACTATCAAACACTTGTTTGATCAGCAGAGGCCCTGAGAGGCAGATCATTATGCATTTGAAATAAAAGGGCCCTGCCCCCGGCTCGCAAGGAGAGAACTCATTGTTGCTAGGTTTTTATGTAATTACTCTCACCTTCAGTGGCAGCTGGGAACAACTGCCTCCACAACAGACTGAAGTGTGACTGTGTGTGTGTGTGTGTGTGTGTGTGTGTGTGTGTGTGTGTGTGTGTGTGTGTGTGTGTGTGTGTGTGTGTGTGTGTGTGTGTGTGTGTGTGTGTGTGTGTGTGTGTGTGTCATTGAACTATTACTGGTGCTTGTTGCTGCAGATTGGGTATATATACTGTACTCTTACATTGCCCTACTTTCTTTGCTGTACAGATCAATTCAGAACATGAAGCCCACCCACACTTCTTTAACCATAATAACTCTGGATTTATGTACCACAAGAACTTGAGGGATGAGAGAGTGCTTTCATTGCATTCTATGATAACACTTTGGTCTGTGAAACTTGCAGCTCTGTCTTTCTGTAAAGGTTTTTTTTTTTCTTCAGTAACACTCATACTCAGATATACGTCTTCAAGAGGAAAACAAAGCTGTTTCGTTTGTTATGATACATCAACTATTTTTTTTCTCTGGTGCAGCCAAAGGAATCAGAAGTCTCCAAAAGGCGACAAATTTACATGTAGAGCAGCTGCCTAATAAGAAACAAGTGCCAAGAATCAGCGTGGGTCTAGCACATTAGGAGGATGCATGTTGGAGGAAACCCACCCGCCCCTGAGCACCAGCCAAATTCCTTTGTGTGTATGTTGCGTGTGCATGCGTCATGTATGAATCTATGACATTGAGAGACTAAGCGCTGCTTTCCAAACAGACAGGCCTGGACTGGTAAACAGGTGCTGCTGGAGCAGCTGAGGATGAGGACATGGGGCGTCTCCACAAAGCCTGATCAAAGAGAAGTTGCCTCAGCCGCCAGTCATCCCAGCCACTTGATTTATGCCACTGTGTCAGAGAAGTTTATGACTGCTCGCAAAAGCAGAAGACAAAGTAAAGATACACAAGTCCCTCCACACCCAGGCACACAACAGTGTGTCGTCGAGAGGAAGGTATAGTCATCTATTGATAGAAGCAGACTTTTCTACTGGTGAGGTTTCCTTGCCACTTTCCCTCTGAAGCTGAAGCTGCCTTTAACATGCAGAGGAGGCTTAATTGTTCTGTCATTTCAACTTCATGTTGGTAAAACTGCTCTGTACCGCAAAGACACTTAACATCAGCTCAATTACGGAGTGTGAAAAGCTGCAAATCCTGGCTTGCTGGCAAACCAGTCAGATTAAATTAAATCATGTAATTATCACAGGTTTGATGCTGTTTCAACAACGCTGATCACAAGCAAAAGCAATTTTTTTTTGTCCAACACATCATAAGCAAACACTGACTGCTATCTTCTGCGTGGCACAGCAGAAAGAACGAGAGGCAGGACGTGGATGAGTATGTGGGTGACGGCATTCATCCTGGTGGAATTTCAAGATATGTGGGTTTCATGAGCCTTGGTCACATGTCTGTGGTGGGATTCCCCACATGGTCAAATAAAATGTGTGCATTTGATAGTCAACATGAAGCATCAGCTGTTTGACTCTCCTGCTTGATAACCTGTGATCTGATGCGATAAGATCTATATTTTTTTAAAGCCGAAGTAAAGTTGAGTGTGATTTTCCCCCCAAAAATCTTGCCGGCAATACTTTGCCCTTGCTATGAGCAGGATTTTTCACTTTGAAGAGAGGAGAAGAGAAGTGAAGCCTGCTTGGCTGAAGAAGCCCTGGAGGGGGGTGGTAACTGTCATTTATATTTACAGCCTTCCCAGACACCTTGGGGGCTGTTATCCAGGTGGCCTCTGTTGAAGCTCTCAGAAGCACTCACCTTTTTCACAACTCAGAGTATCAATAGACACTGTCTGACTTTGATTCAGCCACATAGAGTTTGTGAGTCATGTGCTTTTGACTGTTAAAACGGGTTGGGTTGACGCTGGAACTTGAATGCCCTTGGGGATAAAGCATTACTACACTTCTGAAACTTTATTAGACCAGAGAGGACTTTCTACCTTAGGTTTTAAACACTAATATTTTTCTTATTTGATACAGCCAAAAGAGGCAGAACCTACCAACCTCAAAAAAAGACTTGAAAATGAGGCAGATAAAGGTTGAAAATGGTCCAGCACTCAAAAACGGCATCACTTACCCAAAAGGATAACGTTATGCTCACTTGTTATATTTAAAGTTCACTTATGACAATTTGTCAATATCTCTACATGTGTTTGACTCGAATCATTGACATTGCATCCATGTTTTCCCATCGCTCCAACAGCAATGTGAAGACAAAAGTCAATTGCCGTTACTTGTATTCAAGACTAGACTTGTGGCCCCTCTGTGCAAGCACCTTAACATTTTGACAGTGTACGGATCGTTTAACACCAAACATCTCGGATACCAAACAATGTATTCAGTCTGCTCGTACTTTCAAAAAAAATAAAAATCACTTCAGTCAATATGTAGCTACTTCAAATCCAGGCCAGATGTGTCTTTAGAAATGTCACTATGCCCCGCTGATAAGAAGAGAAGAGATGACAGATATTCTGTATTTTGGTTTCCAGCGATCCTCTTTTCAAAGTCAAACCCTTCAAACAGTTTAATCCGGTCCTGAATGAGAGCTGGATTATTGTATAACCCCTTCATTGATACGCACCGACACATGCAACACAGCGAGGGGGAGAGAGAGAAAGACAGACTGGAGGGGAAGATAGAGGACTAAAATAAAGTTGTATATTCACTTCAGCTAAGGTGCAGAACTATAGAAAAGCTTATATAAACACCCAGAAGTTAGGAATATGAAAAAAATAAATTATTAAGAGGTTATCAAAACTGATACAAACCAGAGAACACAGTGATATTTGGTCAAATAAACAAAATATTAAAATGTTAATATCTTCTCTTCATGACTTCACCACTTTCACTTCTCATGTTTACTCAAATTGACAAAAATGTCCACTAATGACATTAATTATAATCACCTTTTCAATCAAATAGGATGAATCCTGACTGGAACATTTAAATCGACAGCAAAAATCTGAGAATTAAATATTAATGATCTCTTTGGGAAGAACTGTTTTTGTTTTAGATGGGGCAAACATATCAAAATTAAAGACTTTACATGTAATTTCATAGAATAGGCTGAACAGTATGTAAAATGTTGCACTAAAGTTACCATGTTGCCTTCTATACAAATAGCAAACAAAAGGCCACGGACAATAATTTTATGACAAACATTTTTTGCCATTAGTTGTCTTTGAAGTCACCACAGTGGAACAAACATAAAAGTTCAACTGTTTCCTTATGAACATTTAAAAACAAGAATTGAAATGCCACTATTTATGTTTCTTGTTGAGTTAAGTACCAACATGTCCTGTTTTCTACAAGACATGGTAAGATATTCATAATTGTTTTAGATGTACAAATGCATTTTTTTCCAGATATAGTGTGCATGTTCAATATTTATGAAGTGATCTGAACTGCTCTTTAAACCATTTATGTCTTCCTGCAGAAAAATATGTCTCTATTTGTCGACTGTTAATTATTCTTAAAACTATAATTGATGAAAAGCGTATATATTTTAAAACCCAGCTCTGACATACCATCATACTTACAAATTAAGGTTAATGTTTTAGATTTTCATGTTGCATTAAAATGACTGCTACACCCTGTGTGCATAGCGAGGGTGTCAAACACAATGTGCTGTAAATGCAAAAAAACCACAAAAAAAACCACAAGCTTTGTGAGGCTGTATGAAGACGGAGACTCACTCCAGCAGAGAGGATAACAACACATACAATACAATACATATTTCCGGCTTTAAAACCTTTTAAAACTAGAACGTTTTATTAATTTGTCTATAAAATCTCAACTTTTTTAGAAATATATACAAATGTTCCCTTGTGCTATAAAACAGCAAAGAAAAAAAAAAAAAAACAGGAAAACTGCATGTACAAATAACTCTTCCATATCGAGTGCTTGATTAATTTATGGCATGAATTTGCCTCACAATGGGCAGTTAGTAAGGTCTTGAGCGCCTTTCAACAGCTGCTCTCAGTCCAGTTCAAACGTCTATGACACTGCCTCGATTCCCATTAAAAAGTCTCCCAACACAACACGCATCTCTCTTGACCATTTGCCTCCATTATCGAGGGGGAGAAGGGGTTCCTTTTATTGTCTGTAATCTGTCACTAACAGTACAAGTGTCTTTTTGACTGTAAGGAAAACATCTATTGCACATTATTCAAGTAACCCCATGTCACATCCAAATGGTTTATTCCACTCTTTCTGTCTTGGGAACAATACGATTTTTTTCTCTACCAAGTTCCTCAATAGGATAAGTGAATCCAGGAGTAGCAGATTTTTTTCCCAAACAAAGGCAGCTCTTGTTGTGTGACATGGCTCAAGATACAATAAAAACCTTAGGTTGTATTATCTTCAATGCATTTTGCATAAATAAAACATGAACCTTGATTCTTTTGATGGCACTCTGATTATTATAAGTCTTGTTTAGGGCGTTAAAAGTATTTTTGGGGTTTGTACAAAATGAGCGCCAGCTCATACACAGGTTGGAGGAGGCCGTGTAGGCTCGTACTTAGTGTTGTGCCCTTTGAGAGATGGGTGAGGTTTGATGTAAGGCCTGCTGCTAGTGAAAACACTGGCAGCCTTCCTCTGCGTCCTCTTCTTTAGCTTCCTGCTGAAAACATTCTGCCACGATTGCAGTGTCTTTGAGGTCCAGATCCACATACCGCTAGTGATGCCCACCACCAGCAGCATGAAGATCTTCACCATGAAGATCTCAACCGCGGGGATGGAGGTCTTCATGACGCACTCGTCTGATTCCGGCCTGCTGCTGTCCACGCACTTCTGCTCCCCTGCCAGGATGCGCCAGTAGTCCATGTTGAGCCTCTCGTAGAAATAGCAGGCGATGACACAGGTGGCCGGGACAGTGTAGAGCACAGAGAAGACCCCGATACGGACCATCAGCTTCTCAAGCTTGTCCGTGTTCTCTCCCTCTGTTTTCATAATCTTGCGGATGTGGAAGAGAGCCACAAAGCCAGACAGCAGGAACGAAGTGCCAATAATAAGATAGCAGGAGAGAGGAATGAGCACAAAGCCTGTCAGAGCTTTGACATCCATGCTGCCCACATAGCAGACACCCGTCAGCTCGTCCCCCGCCACCTTCCTCATCACAAGGATCATGATGGTCTTTACGGCTGGGATGGCCCACGCTGCCAGGTGGAAGTAACTGCTGTTGGCCTCGATGGCCTCGTGACCCCACTTCTTCCCTGCGGCCAAAAACCATGTGAGGGTCAGGATAACCCACCAAAGGGAGCTGGCCATGCCAAAATAATACAGGATGAGGAACACAATAGTGCAGCCGGTGCTCTCCAGACCCTCCTGGATAATATACTGGACCCCATTGTCTCTGTCGCAGGCGATTCTGTCTGCTCCCACAAACAATCGAATGAGGTAGCCCACAGAGTAAACACAGTAGGACATGGAGAGGAAAATGATCGGCCTCTCGGGGTATTTGAATCGCTGCGGGTCAATGAGGAAAGTGAGCACAGTGAAGGCGCTGGAAACAAAGCAGAGGATGGACCAGATGGCCATCCACACCAGAGAGAACTGCTTGTCTCCCTGGCTCCAGTATACATCCACTTTTGGGTAGCATTTGGGGGCACAGGACTCACTCTTCTCCACAAAGTGGAACTTGCCCGGGTTACTGCACGTCTGCTTGCTGCCGCTGTCCTTCAGGTGCAGGTCCTGTCCACTCAGAGGCCGCTGTGGCCTGAAGTCTGGAGGTTGGGTGTGGGAGACTTTGGGAGGCTCATCCGAGCCGTTGTTGGGCGCCTCCATGCAGAGGTTGTTTGGGTCGTTTTTGGTCGGCAGGCGGGAGCAGTCCAGGGAGTCGGGCCAGGGGAAGTCGAACTGCTTCATGATGGGTGAGCATTTTAGCTTGACCTGCTCACACATAACTCTGCATGCTGGGATGGGGTTTGACACCTGCTCTGTGCACATTGGAGCATAAAGTGAGCACAGGAAAAATTTGAGGTGACTGTGGCATCCGAACTGTATCAGCGTCGCAAACTCCTGCAGCTTTATCGCAGCCTCTTTTTGGTCATCGTGGCCCATGAGGTTTGGCATGCGGGTCATGTTGTAGCCGATGTCTTTACACTGGGGGATGTTGATGTATTGACATCTCCCCTCTCCTGACCAGTCAGGGTCTATAGAGCTAATGGCTGAACCCCCACTGCTCCACAGCACCAGCAGCACAGAGAAGAGGCTCAGCTTTACAGTTGAACACATTCTCCTCTCTTAATTTAAAGAAAAATACGGAGAAATGTTCACTACAACCTCCACTCACAAGTTTCTTTCATTAAAAAGTCAGTGATTAAGCTGGTGTCGGCGGGTAGGATCAATGGGGAAAAACTTACTCAACTATCTGCAGCAAGATCATTATTTCCTCACTTTAGAATTAGTGAGTTTGACAAAAACACAAATCCCGCGATGGTCCGAAAATGTTGTCTGGCTGGAAGTGTGCCGTCTGGTCCATGCTTTAAGCGCTCAGTTTGTGGGTGAAGTGCTGGAGCTACTTGTTCAGTCTCTTGCACCGCACATTTCACTCTACTGTGAGTGAAAGAGATTTGCTTTACGTGTCTCGATTTGTTTCTTTCTTGTTTCCAAAAGACTCACCGGTCCGTTTTCACATTTCATGACACTTTTCGGGAGGCTCTCTTGTGGAGCGGTGCGATCTCAGTCCTTGCGCGACAACTTGAGAAAAACAACAAAAATAGATTTGCTCCAGCGTTTTAGTTGGTGAGGATGCGTCCTCGGAAGGCAGCAGAAACAATTAACCAGTCAGAAAAAGTAAGGTAAATAAATATCCACGGTGATAATAATAAATGTGTCCCAGAAACGCAGAATTATGCTCCTCCCGTCTGAGAAGGCAGTTGATGCGTTTGGTGGCGGTGCTCGTCTGAGCTGGTCGGAGCCTCCGTCCCAGTCTAACCTGCCAAAAGATCCGCCTTCAAAGACAGCTACTTTGCATAAGAAAGATGACACTGACACGCGGATTATTTTCAAATCGTGCGGAACAGCTTGTTCATTACAGCAGTTTCAAAGGCTCACAGCGAACTTCCTTCTCTCTATTTGTTTGTACTCAGACACAAACTTCGACTACATCAGGACAGAGACACATTTTTATGAGAATCCCAGTATGTTGCGCAACATGGCTCCTCAGGTTCAGAGGCGCACCAAAAACCAGAGCTTTGGTCACAAAGATATTTTATCCACAATACACATGTAAAAATAAATAAATAATGGACAATGCATTTTCTTTTCCTTTTTCCCTTTCCTTGTTTTTTCTTTGTAAATTAAGTTTCCCTATGCATCTCCTTTTTGTTAAAACCATGACTATTTACAATTTTGAGTTGACTTTTCAACATTTTCTCAGAATTTTTATTTTTTCAAACAATGTTTTTAAATCAGTGCAACTTTTTGTTCTCATAGAATAGTGGTCCTTAATGTAAATTAGCCTAAGGATACTGTAAATAATAGGGTAGTGCATAGGACAACTCGTTTATTATATTGTTGAAGAGATGATGGTGTTCTCCAGAGACATTCACTGGCTCAGTGACCAGTGATGGATGAAGCAGCCTACTCAGAGCCTTTGGTCAAGTAAGGGGAGTAATACCACTGTGGAAAAACACAAGTAAAAGTACTGCATTCAAGAGTAGGAATAGCCTATGAAGTATCAACAACTAAATATGCATCAAAGTAGTAGTCAGTCTTATATTGTTTTATTCTTAGAGTTCTTACTCTTTATATCTCAGCAGACTTTTGTTATTGCTGGTCCAAGTGGACATAATACTAAATATACTGTTGTGTAGTATATTCTGTTAAACAGCCTCATGTTTTGTTTATTGATATGTGTGAATGTAAAAATCATAGCCTGTAGCATTCACATAAAGTAATAGTAAAAAAGTACAATATTTCCCCCTGACATGTAGGAGTGCAGAGCAGCGTAAAATTTAAACATTTATTTAAAGTACTGGTATTTCAAAATGGTGATTGAGCACAGTATACTTAAGTAAAAGTAGTTACTTTCCATCACTGTCATTGACAACTTTATGCAGACTGACTGGATTTACTGTAGTAAAAAAACTGAACTGAAATATGATAATTATGGACCAGACCCTTTGGCATTATGCCAGCAAAATAAATACAAAACATGCATGAGTTATGTTTAGCAAAATATATATTGTACATTCATAAAGTCCCCATATATGTAAAAGGGACAGACAGACCTACTGTTTTTTTTTTTTTTTTTTTGTAAAACATACATTTTATGACATGTTATAATTCAATTCAGCCCAGTTGAATATACTTCATTCATTCCTTAGGGCAGTACGCAGTTCAAGCAACAACCAGAAAAAACAGAAAAAAATGGCAACAAAAAGTTATATGGCTATATTCTGTTGGCAGAGAGATTTATCTGTCTGAAACTTGTCTGGAAAATTCTTTAAAGCACCAGAACAAACCACTCATGGAGAAAATGTGTATGGATGTTGATGAAAAGTATATCCAATTTTGGGATCTGTTCAGCAGTGCAGGGATCAGTGTGCAAAATTCAACAACAGCCTGCAGTCATTTCCTGTCTTTTTCAATGAAGGAAGTAATCCTGCAAACAAATAAGAAGTTTAAATTCCTTTTGATAATGTCAGCCTAAAGTGTTGACATTGTTCTTTTGTGAAGCCCAGAGGAGTAAGCCAGCATCAATAATTCAGGTACTGCCTAGCCTTTCTTACAGTGACATCTGTATTCTCACCAGATCTGGACAATTTCAGTGTTCACCATCTCGCTTGGGTGTCCATTTCTTTGGTTGTGTTACGCCTGGAGCCATAAATGAACTGCTACAGCATGCTGCAGCGTTTTGCCCCGTATGACTGATTTATAACCAGCTGGGACTCATATTAACACACTGGAAAAGCTATAAACAGCCTTAAAAATCAGTGGAAAAATATTTAATTGATCATATTCTACAACATTCATAAAACACTGTGTCCTACTCGGGTGCTACTGTCCCCATGCAAAAAAAAAGACACCAACATGAGCCCACTGTAGCTGAAATAAGGTTGGTTCTCTGCAGCTTTCCCTAAAGAAAGTTTTTTTCTTTCATGGTAATTTCTGCACTTCCCCATAGGTACGATATGTTTGTCTGGCACTGTGATAAACTGTCCAGTGAGTATGCCGGCTCCTGCATGGGGATAGGCTCCATCCCCTGTGAGTCTGAACAGGATAAGTGGTGTAAAAGATGAATGGATGGATGGATGAGATTTCATCAGCAGAGTGCCAACACCGAAGATACAACTATACTAAAGGAACAAGGTATCAAAATAAAAAGGGACATTCCTGATTGGCTGTAATGACTGGCATAGGCAGCGCTTAATGATGCATTGCTGTTATAGTCAAAGAACTCCATCTTAGATCATTCTGTTCATGTAGCAGCGTGATGGCTGACAGAATAGTTTATGGGGCTCTCTGCCTGTTTAATGTGTGAGATCTTCCAGGCCACGCTCATGTTACCTTGTAAATGTTTTTAGCTGCAGGATTCAGGCCCGGCTGTGGTCTTCATCACGGGTGAAATACTGATCACAAGTAAACAGAAGTGCTCAGAGTACATTTTTACAAGAGTCACTAAAGTGCTTTTAGAAGTATTTCAGAAATGTGTCCAGGCGAGATGAGAAACCTGGCACCAGCGTGCCTAAATGGTTTAAGCACAGCGTATCTTAGTGGTGGCACTTCAGCTGTTAGTGCTCAGTGTGAGGAGCGGGAGCATAAATATAGGGTATGAATACACTTATAAACACAATACCCTCCTCCTATGCAGCACATGTGCTCCTCAGATTTCACATATCCAGCTGTTATCGTTTGAGGACGTTTGGACTTGAACATGAGGAGAAAATACTTGGTGTTCATCACTTTTGTGGAAAAATATCATACGATTACTGCTTATATGTTTATGTGCTAATGTGTCATCAGTTTTTAAGCCTTTTGCCGCTGTGCTAGCTTGATTTCCTGACAGATAGGATTTATTTAAAATAGGAACTCTTTATTTTAAATCATTTTGGTGGGAAATTATTAAATGAATGCAAACCATTTTCCTTTAAAAAAAAAAAAAAAAAAAAAAGTCCAGATGCTAAAGCAGCATGCATTTTACATATTGTGACCCCTCACAAAGATAAGGACAACAGCTGACATGCCTGCCCTGTCCCTCCTGCTCCCCTTGACGTTTATTATATGGCTGATGTGTAGAAGTAGAACAAAAAGAGATGACAGCTTTAATATGAAGAAGAATAATGTAACATTGATGCGTTCCCAGGGCCGGGGCCAGTTCCGCTCTCCTTTTACTGATCATCTGGCTTTCAGGAAATCTTGTCTGTCATATTTTAAAGCAAATATCTGCCCCTATTATCAGTGCCTTTGGTGTAATGAAGCTGACAAGACAAAATTGTCACAGACTAATAAGAAGACCCAGTCGACTGGCTTGTTGTAATTCGCCGCCTTTGTTTTGTTCTCTTTCCTGTATCTTCTCCTGCCTCCCTCTCTGTCATGATTGTTTTGCTGGTTGTGATGATATCTCTTTGAAAATGAGAAGAAAAGGAGAGAAATCAGGCCTGTTCAGTCTTTTGCATCTGTAGCCTCAGCAGCTACCACTGTCTCTTTTATGATTTTTTTTTTGGTAGCATCCCCCATTTTTATACAACCCCCCTCCTATAGCTCATTCCTACTCACACATGTGCAAAAACACTCTCTCACTCTCACTCTCTCTCTCTCTCTCTGTCTCATACACACACAGCAACTTTATCTCATCTTTGCAACCACAACAGCGCGATGAAGAAAAGCAGCGCTGCTCCATCTCTGAGAAATCAGCAACTGTGAGATAATTCTGTAACTAATAAAGTGAAAGGGAGGGCCCTTTGATGGCTGAAGCTGAAAAGATATTTTATTTTTTTTGTGTGTGGGATTTGAGATGTGTGATTCTATGGAGCGAGCTCGCTCCCCTGCTGCTAGGCTCTGGCTGGAAGCTGGCCCCCCTCTGGCTAATGTTATGGAGAATCGGAGGAATTTTATGGCTGTCTTTTCCCTCAGCCCCCTTTTTTCTTTTGTTCCCCTTTGAAGAATGACTTTAGACATTTTATTTACATATTTAACCATGGATGAAAGAAATGAAGGGTGAGGAAGCAAAGCTCCTTGGGTTCTTAAGGGAATTTTGATCAGTAAAAATGAGTTGAAGCTAATACGTTTTTGTTTGCGCGGCCTGAAATTAGATCAAACACGTCACTATGATGGTGACATTTCTGAAATTGATGCCATCAGTTCTTTGATGGGAAACTTGATCTGCTTACACCAACTCAGTATCAGTAAAAGTAATCATAGTATTTTCTGTTAATTGCTGTGGTTAGATGACTTGCTTGCTGTTCCAACATGTGAGGTATGCTATGGGAGAGATGGGGGACGTTTTAGACATGTTCGGCATTGTTGCCGGCGTTGAAAGGGCATGTTGATTAAACGTACGGGTGGGGTAGGACTATAATCTTCTTAACCAAGGCCCTCCTCTACTCTTTCAGAGAGCACAATGAGAAGAAACAACACACTCAGTTGGAGGTGAGACTATTTGTCCACATGCCCTGCACATTGTCCAAGGATCCTGTTCTCCCTCCTGATCGCACGCATTCAGCGTTTAGCTCAGGATGATCCTATTTATCAACATAATCTGTTATTTTCTCTCTTATTGCCACTCAACAATGTCTGAAGAGGTTGGTGCCAACACCCCACCCCTCCACCCCCCCAAAAAAGGGATGGGAAAGCAATTGCATCTGGACATGGACAGATAACTTGGTTATAAAAAAATAAGAAATGCTTGAATATTAAAGAAAAACTCTCTCCCATTTCATCTTAAAATGTTTTTTACTTGCAAATTTGCTTCGCAAAGATAATTCAGTTTAATAGTATACATGGTAGTTTTCTGTCCTGTTTGAAATGCCGGATCTTTATTAAGAGCATCAGTTTTAGTAAAGGGTCAGACGGTTTGAGGAAACGCATATGAATCAAACAATTAATTATTGAAGAGCCCTGTCAACATCAAAGCCTGCAGTATTCTTTGCTCATATGGTTTAAATAGTTCAATAAAGTAACTTAGTAATGAGGACTAAATTGTTTCACTCTCTTTTCCATTTTGCTCCATTAAAATCTGCTTTGTTTCACTCCTGCTATTATGAGCAGAGTCCCATCAGTTGAAGGTTAACCCTCTGACCTCATTCATTGTGTAGTCTGGTTGATAAGAGCACGTCACTGCTTTATTGTAACCTTTCAAGTGTTTATAGAGTAGATTAGTATAATTATAAGGATGGTGGACCTTTATGTGACTGGGGAAGCGGCCAATCTGCCATAAACAGCATTGTAATGAATTTTGTTTGTTGTGAAGCTCAATAACATCTGTGTTGAAGCTGCTTTGGAACAGCAA
This sequence comes from Brachyistius frenatus, assembly GCF_029030835.1. Classification (NCBI taxonomy): domain Eukaryota; kingdom Metazoa; phylum Chordata; class Actinopteri; family Embiotocidae; genus Brachyistius; species Brachyistius frenatus. Next base: position 1,724,115 of record NW_027210663.1, read on the forward strand.
TATTAGTTTAGTGGGGTGTTCTTACATCATACTCTTTTATGTGGTGGTCGTTTAACAGCAAAGAGATGAGGAAGGGAGGAAGAAGGAGTGGAAGAAGAAGAAGAGGAGGAGGAGGAGGAGGAGGGAGTTGGTTGTTGGAGTTCAGCAGCTTGAGACGAAGCAATGAACCAAAGCAGTTTCAGTCAGCGGCCTGCAAAATGCATTTTTGTTCAAGAAAGTCACACCAGACGCAACAGAGACGTGTTCAAGAGTTGGTTGACTTTTCTGCAAAGTTCTTCGGCGCATGAGAGAGATTAACAGACGTTAAAAACGAAGGAGGAGGAATAAAGTCAGAATAGGGGTAAACATTTTATTGCCGGCATTGGTGAAGGACACTGATGGCAATATTATTACCCGAGGTCCTTGTGGGGGCACTTGAGTGTGAATTGTTAATCAGGAAGGCCTCTCTGGTCTAATCCCTCTTTGAGTAGCCGGCCTGGAATCAGTGCGTCTGGGGAGACTCCCCACTGCTTCTGGCTCTGGAGGCTCCATTCAATAGCGCAGGCCTCCTGTCCCATTCCCACAGTCCCCTCACACTGTGCAGCGCAGCCTTGCATGTGCACACACACATATGTGCACGCACCCACACAACACACATCCTCCTCTAACCAAATTAGATTAGACCCTTCCCTTTCTCCCCAGCAAGGCGCTGGTCTTTTCTCTGCCTGGTCATTTATCCTACCCTTTTGTCTCTGCTTTAGAAAAGAGAAACAAATTCCCAAACAACTCCCCTCCTAAGAATGCGCTGGTATGGAAAAGGATGAGGGAAGGGCAGACATCTTTAGCAGACCGTAGGTGATGCTATAATATCGCCTTCCCTTTGGTGTCAGCTCTAATGATGTGTGGGGGGGAGAGGAGTGGTGTGGTGGTGTGGTCGGTAGAGCAGTGAGAACAGCGCCAGCTGTGCATCATGTCAACCTGTTACCCCACAACCACACAGAGCCGTTTCTGACAACAACACTAAGGATCTCTTTATTGTGGCCCCTCGCTAACATTGTCCAACATTTGCTCTGCTTGGCCGTAAATCCTCCCTGACCAGAATAGATAAAATTCAGTTGGCGAACTGTCTGCGTGAGATGTGCACCAGTGTGTACCAGTCTTCTTGTATTAGTTGTTTTGATTCCTTGTATCTTTATTCTTTGTAAACCAGTAATGGACACTGACGCATATAGGCAAAATAAAGGCGTCAGTTGAAAGGGTCTTTTGTAAGAAAGCCCTGGTGGAAGCTTATTCCTCCTGGTTCAATGTGCAGCCAAGCTATCCCAAAAGCAGCAAATTGAGATCAAAGCAAAATTAAAGCTGACTCGTTCAAAGCAAGATAAAAATGTGTGAGCCTGCAGCGATATTTTCTCTATTGATTTCCTCCTTTGCTTGCACTCCATGGGACTGTGCTGGCTGTGCTGTGCTCAGCGCCAGCATTGGAGACTCTAAGGCTGCTGCAGGGAGAAAGGAAATGACTATCGATACAGACAGAAAAACACTGTCATAATGATCAGGGATAAACTGATTTCACAGAGCGCTTGAGATCTAAGTGATTGGGTAACTTTTCATTGCTGTCCAAATCTGTTTTTACTTTGCATTAGGACATGGAGAAGAATAAATGAGAACATCTAATGGCAAGCATGATAGTGGCATGAGGAGCGAGCATGGGAACCGCATTGTCTTGTGCTGTTGTTAGCTGTGATTTCTCTGGCTAAAATAAGGCGTGTAGCGCCAAGTTTTGTCATTGTCTTTTCATCCGGTGCATGGGTTTCTTTTCTAAGGAACCACATGTGGAGTTTTTCTCTCTAAAGTTTATTTAGATTTGCAAAAACACTGAAGAGCGTCTCTCACAGACATTTCTCTGGCCAGTTTTATTTGCTTTCATCTTCAGGGCTAGCACAAAAAAAATCTGACACATGAAGTTTTCTGTGTCGCACAGCAGACAACTGCACGCTGGAAAGATGTCAGCTTTAATTAGAGAGAGCTCGCTTCAATGTGAGGTTCCAGTAATAACACAACAGCAAACAAAATGTCTTTGTTAGGCAGAGCTCCAATCAAGGTAATTACGGGGAATTTACCATCTCTACTTGTGCTGCAGGTTGTCGGCAAGGTGTGAGGGGATGAGTGAAGGTGCAGGTGAAGGATTCAGTGTGTTTGAAGTCCTGGGAGGGATTGACAAGCCTTGCAGTGAAACCTGAACAGGTATGAAGACAAGCTGGAACAATCAGTGTCTGCAGATGCCACAAAACCAACCGTGCTTCTCTCTTGCTGATGTAATTCTCCTCATGTAGGATCTTTACATAGTCTTACACATCAATGTTTATCTACAGTGGAACAATGTAGCAAAGATGTTGGAAAGCCAAATCTAAAATGTCAACACTGGAAGCTTCAACAACTTGCACAAAAAAAATAAGCTCTTTTTGCTTTTTGTTTCTACCAAACACATGCAAGATTGTATTTGCACACATCCTCTCTTTGCCTTTTCTGTTTTGAGGTGTAACACCTGGGCAAGCTGAAAGCAACATGAATCAAGCTGAGGAAAATATTTTTTAATCTGTTTCAGATTTTGTTTCATAGCTGTAAGCAGTCTTACCTCATCTATGAAGCTTCCTTCACAGACAGAGGGATCACTGTCTCTGTAGGCATTCCTCAGGCTCAAATATCAAAACAGCACTGAATAACTTGTCATTCTCCTTTCTTAGAACACGGATGCTGGTGCGAGATCATCCTTGTGGTCCAGTTTTGGGGGAAAAAGAATGACCCCTGCGACAACTGTAAAGTTGTAAAGTTTAAAGGTTGTAACACGGCACATACAATTATAGACAAAGAAAAAGGAGGGCGTTGGATTCCATAAATAAGAAATAACAACAGAAACGTTGTTATCAGGTGAACTTGTATCATCTGGAATGGAGTAAAATGATTTAGAAATAAAGTAAAATTATAGCAGGAGTTAGAAGTGTCTTGTTTTCACAAATTTCAACCCTTGTCATAGAGACAGCTGTTGGTAACCCAGTTCTGGAATGTGCCTCTGGGCTTTCCCCCCCCCTCACACTGAGCAAGTGCAATGGCTGTTTAACTTTTACGTGTGTGGTGTTCAAGAGGTGTCCCAGACACTGATATCAAACTTAATACCAAGTGATTTCCATTTCACATCACTGCCTCGGCGCCTCCTGAGTGATCGAATGGGGAACCTGTGACATCTCCAAGTCTGTCAAAAGAGGAAGCCACTGCGACAGTCAGTTAAAAGTCTTCCTGTTCAGAGCTGTTTGACACGCAAGTTTCATACATCTTGTTTGATATGCTTCGGTTTTCATCTCCAAAGTATCTCTGTCTATCACACACACATGCAAACACACACTCTCTTCTTCACATGACCATCGCGGCTTCTTGTTATGGGAAAGGATGTTGACGTCGCCCGTTTTAGAAGAGGATATGAAAGCGGTCTTACTGGTGGCAGCTCTGATAAGAAGCCAGTGATTTTAGCAGAGAAAAGAGAGCAAACTGAATGTTTAAAGACGGCTGTTGTGAGGATGTACAATTATCAGTGTAGATTGGGTGTAATAGACTCAGGCCGGATTTGAGCTCTTAACCTCGTTATTTAAATTATTCATCACCAAAAGCCAGGAGCAGGTTTTGTCTGACTTTTAAAGTCATCATTATTTAATTCATAACAAAGTATTTCACTTCAAACAATCATGGCAACCCAGTCGAGAGGAATGTATGATGTTTAACTCAAGGTTTATTCAGACTGAGCATCTTTTTTTGTCTAGCATTATTTGCACAGATTTGAATGTTCCCTGGACAAATTTAGGTAAACAAAGTCTACAGAGACCAGTTATGACGTCACCGCTGGGCCAGCCTCTGTTCCACTAGCTCTTGTAAACCGGTACAATCTTTCTTTTAGCATTTCTTTCATCAGTGTTTGTGAAAATATTAAAAATTCTCTGAAGAACAATTTCCCAGCAGTTCGTACATTTATTGTTATTGTACAGACCTAAAGCAATCGTTTGAAATTTTACATTTATTTGCATTTTTAAAGAGCCATAAATGTAAAAGTTGATACCATTCTCATATCTGCCCAGTATATATAAGGCTAGAGCCAGGTTATCTCAGCTAGAGAGCCAACACCAGCCTTGATCTGTCCATAGTTAAAAAAAACCCACTGACAGCTGGGGTAGATGGGGTTTATATTTCTTTTTGAGACATTGGGCTAAAATTCCCTGATAATCTTTAAAAGTATTGTAATTGAGGTATGCTGGATCCCCTCTTGCCTCTATATTCAGTTTTTAGTAAATCTAGCCTGTGACAGTGATGTTAGGCAAATCACGAATCATGTCAGGGACTATGGTAAACGCCTTCAGGTCCGTATGGAGGAAACTAAGAAAAGAAAAAGAGAGCAAGAGGCCGGACTAGAGTAAATCTCGGACTGGCTTTCAGTTGTTGGCGATAGCTATCAAATGTCAAGTCGGCCCATTTGAAAAGAGGTTTAGCAGCTACCCAGATATCTGAGGGTGATGTTAGTAAACTTGCTTTACAACACAATTGAACACTAGGATTGGTTATGAGCCCTTTTTCATTAGTTTGCAGTCTAGCTATGTTGGCTAGCTTGCCACCCAAATTTGCATCACTTTGTGTCAGGGAATCCACATTTTGTCAGGTTAGTTTAGTTGACCAGCTGTTCTTCAGCATCCCATGTATTCTGACTTGACATGATTCTAAAGTGCGATTGCTGCTTTCTATTGAAATTAAGATTTTGTGTGATTACCACTTGTGGCCACAGGTGGCGCTGTTGCTGCAGCTAAGCAAAACTTGCATAATGTTGCTTTATGGAAGCAGTGTGCAGAATTTAGCGGCGACTGGGGGTGAGTTTGCAGATTGCAGCTGAGATATTCCCTCTCCTCACCCTCCCCTCCCAAGTGTCTGAGAATCTACGATGACTGTGAAACCGGGGTAAAATGTGAAACATGGTGGTGCAACATGGCTGCCTCTGTAGAGAAGGTACTGCTATATGAAGGGCTTATTGTAAGATCACAAAATCACAAAGATTCTTAGCTTCACGTGATTATACTCTAATGAAAACATAATTATCAATATCATATTGCAGTTCTGCCCATAGATTTACGTTTTAACTAATTAATTATTAAATAAAATATTAAATAATTTCAACTCAACAGAAACTTATTCAGTTTGATGAAGATAATGAAATAAAAGTTTTGTTAATATAACTTACAGACTTTATAGTACAATGGATAGAATAAAACACAGTGAAAATTGTCTTGAATTCCCCAACACAAGAACTTAAGTCAATATGAAACTCTTGCTATGTAACAAACCACAGACTCAATTTGAAAAGACTTTCTCACTTGTCGAAACAAGAGACAAGCTCGATTTGCTGGCCCAATAAAATGTTTGATTTTAAATGCTGATAATTTAAGTTCTTACGGGCAAATTCCAACTGTTATTAATGCCAAAACATATAAAAAAAACAAAAAAACTTTTGCCTGGGTTTGTGTCACTGAGAGCCTTTTTTAAGTTTGTTTGCTCAAACGCATTGCTTCTAAACTTTACTTTATTTTATATCTTAGCTGGAACTTGACAAACCTGTAAGGTTTCAATTGCACAATATTTTGTATATTTCAAATGTGTGTCTGTGCATGTTTTAACTTCTATCTGCTGCTCTAACAACCCATTTAACTTGTAAATTCCTCTTCACACCAACGAGGATGATCTCAATGACAGCAGCCTTTTTCATGGCTCTACGCAATTATTATTCTGTTTCATCTTCCCTACAGACCCTGAGAAGATGTATACCTTCATTTGCCTAAGAAGGAGACCAAAAGGAGGGTAAACAAAACTTTCCTGCCTTAAGTGCTGTCTTATGTGTGAAGTGGTGTTGACAGTCTGGTTTAGAGTAAGCAGACTGTTAGCTGTCTAAACAGGTCGACAGCGGACGGCCCACTGTAGTTCAAACAGGTCAGGAGGAATGAAAGACAACACGGTCTCAGCTGGCCTTCTGTCCTTTGGGTGCCGACACAAACTTGTCAACCTCTCCCCCATCCCCCCCTCTCCAACCCCAAACTCTTGTGATGACTGACACTCTTGTCCCCTACTAGGAATCACTATAAAGAATAGGACATGCTGTCACCACCCTGACCTTCTCAGTCTGGACAAACAACTGCTGCCTCTCCAGAGTTCAGTGTCTGTGTCGTCTTCACTCTCACACCCCCTTTCCCGCTGAGGTTTTGACAAAGAGGCTGGGGTTTCAGGTTCAGGACGTTTCCATTAGCACCTTTTGGTGAAGTCCTTTCATCCAGCAGTTACAGCCCTTGAGATCCGGCCACAGCTGGCCTGTTTACCTGCCACTGTGACGACGTCAAAGCAGACAGACCCTACAACACGAGGAGGAAGTCCTCAGTTCAGTAAATACTCGCAATAATAACTGTTTGCTTTGCTGTCTGGAGGTGTTGGTTTACGTCTATTGACATTTGGCTCAGTGTTTATGTCTGATATGTGTTAGCAATATCTACCTTGAACAGATGTCATTCTTTAGTGTAGTCCATCGTTTTAGCTCAGAAATATGAGGATAACATTTCTTGTTGGCATTTTTACATACATTTCAATGGGTCATTTTACTTTGCAAACATGTTCACACAGACAATAGAGAGCTGAACTACTGATGTCAACTCTGGGCTCGCTTCTCTCCAACTAGACACTGTAATTCAATCCAATCTATTATTCAACATTTCTTTCATTAATTTTTCTCAAAAACTTGCTGTCCAAATTCTATATAAATTCATAGCCTCGACTTCACTTGCTATTAGAAGATAATACAAAAATATAAAATATAATAAAAGATATCTAGATGAGGGTGGTTGGTATATTGATAAAAACAAAACAGCAAAAGGAAAACAGACTAATAGAATCATGATATAAATATAACAGGTTACGTCCGCTGAAGTTGTCGCAGGAGTCGACAGATCGTAGTGACAGGGGGAGAGCGTTCCACAATTTTGGTGCAACAGTCTGAAAAGTTTGGTCACTTCGGGTTTTGAAATGGGCAGTAATTTTTGGTCGGGGGACCGAAGTGCGCGATTGGGTGTGTATGGAAGGAGTAAATCAGCAGTGTACTGGGGTGTTTGACCGTCGAGAGCTCTAAAGGTCAGCAGCAGAATTTTAAAATGAAAGCGGAATTTATCGGAAGCCAGTGAAGTGTGGATAGAATTGGGGCGATGTGTGATCTCCTGTTATGACCAGTTAAAAGGGGAGCAGCTGCATTTTGAACAGTTTGAAGCCGGTTTAAAGAGGCCTGACTTAAACAGTTAAAAGCAGCATTACAATAGTCTAACTGAGAAGAAATAAAAGCATGAATAATCATCTCCAACTTCACCTTGGTCACAACATTTCTTAGTTTTGCTATGTTTCTCAATTGATAAAAACAAGAGCGTATTTGTTGACTGACATGATTATCCAAAGAGAGTGACTGGTCAAAGATGACACCTAGGTTTCGATTATCAGGGCTTCAGGTTTTTGTTGTTTTTTTTTTTTTTTCGCATTTAACTGAAGTTGGTTGTCAGTCATCCAAGTCTCAATGGCATTCAAACAGTCATTTAAAATGGACAGTTGCTTGCCTCGATCATATTTAAAAGAGCAATACAGCTGTATATCATCAGCATAAAAATGCAGCTTGGCCACAAAAGGCAGTTTGGATATGGGTCGATAGTTTGTGTGGAGGGTGGGATCCAAATTAGTTTTTTCAGCGAGGGTTGAACTATGTCATGTTTGAATTGAAATTGTGATATGAATGGAACTGTTCATGTTCAAAGTTTGCATCAGTCAGTGGATGTGGACACCGTGAATTGGCCTTAAGAATTAAAACATCAGAGCTCTGTGGACCTACAAGAAGACTGTAACCTTTTTCACATAAATACATTGAAACAACATAAAAGCCATATTTAAATCACATTTCACAATTTTTTTTCCCACCTCATTCTTTTGTGGACTTTTATTATTGAAATTTGCACTATGGACAGAAACCTGTGATACCAACTGTATTTCACTATCATCTCCCCACATTTTTTAGCTGTCACCGATGCCGTGTACACAAGTCTGAACTAGCCATGGCCCCCACACATCTGTTACATCAAACTAGTGACATGTAAGCTGCAATGGTGTAGAGCTTATGGGAAATACTGTTTGTTAAAGTTGGTTAAAGAGAGAAATATTGAACAAACAATTGTTAGATTATACTGTAAAAAAGACTGAAGGATATAACAGACTGTTGACTATATTTATGATTTTAAATTTGGTGGTAATAACAAATCCCAGAAATTCTGGTGTGGTTTTACTTTGGCTAACCAGTTACATGCAGTCATGTTAGAGCTACAGTATGGATTCACTGTCTATAGTTATGAATAAGTCTGGCCTCGGCAGAGTAATGTTGGCTTTAACCAGCGATTTGTTCCATGCCAGACAATTCATCTCTACTCACTGGCATCCAATAAGTCAAACCATTAAAATGATTAATCAAGTTCTCGTTAAATACCAAGGGATATACTTCAATTGATGGGGCAAACAATTATTGGCATCCTGTTTATTTGAAGTGATTATAGTGGGTTTTGTTCCCATCTGCCTCATGGGAGGAAGTGGCATCCCTCGTGCAGATGCTGTTTGTCAGAAGTCAGAATGGTGAAACAGCGAGCCAGCATGCAACAGAGCAGATTCAAGCAAACTGAAATAGAACAATGCTTTTTCCAAGCCCGTATCCTATTTCATATGGAACAATGCTTAGTTTATGGCACTTTTCCATATGCACAAAAGAGAAGCCGTGCTTCTATAGCTATGCACTGTACGCATTTTTGTGATATTTTGGTTCCGTTTGCTTTGAAGTGTGTCAGAGGAAAGACAAGCCTCTGCGTCGCATCAAATGTTTCACTCATTCTCAAGGATTTGTGAGGCAGATATAATCATTTAGTTCCAGACTGTTTAATACAGTACGTACAGTATATTTATGATTAGCTGCGGCATCTCAGGCCTTTATACAGTGAAGGTTTGTGCAGCAGCTGCAGTAAAATGTTAGCCTTTATCCCAAAGTTGTTTTGAAGTTAGGCCTTTGAGCTCCATTTCCTAATGTTACAAATTAAATTCAAGACTTACAAAAGAGACAGCAGTGAAGCCGCCAGATAGTTTAGTGACTGCTCTCATCTTCTTTGTGAGGACCCCCCGGTCAAACTGTGGTTTAAGGCGACTCCTCCTCCACTTCTTGTCCAATGGTATGATTGTTTGTTGTCATTGTGGTATTGTTTTCACTGTCACTTTTTGATCTTGGTTTATGGTCCCAGATGTTGGCAGAGGGGTGCAATCCCACAGAAAAGACAGTTCAGAGTTGTGTCTGATGTTCTCTGTGGTGCAGTGCTGCTAAAAAAGCAAACACAGACTCTTTCTCCTAAAACAGCGAGCAGCTTTGATCTTATACTGGAAAGGAACGTGAATTTAGCCTGTGGCAACCTGGTTTGTTTGTCGAAGTTAACAAGTTTTACTGACATATTTACAGTGTTTGAGCTACAGGTAGTGTTACTGATAATACCTGTTTTCCGAGAGTTGATTTTGCAGGGCCAGCATACAAATGCTGAAAGATCTGTAGCCATTTCCTCTCTGTACGTGACTCCCACCTCCACTCCTTTGGCTGCTGTCTGATTGGGGTGAGAGCGCCGCCCTCTTTTTCAACTTCTGTAAAGGTTAGGAGATGTGAATGAATCAGTTCTGTGTGTGCCCAGGGAAGAGGCAGCACAAAAGCCTGTTGTGGGGGGTGAGATGGCCCCAGTATAGGTTCTTACCACCAATCAGCAGTGATACAAAAAAAAAAGAGGAGAGCGCCAGAGGCGGCAAGGGGAGTAGAGCTCCTCTGTAATTACAACGTGGTCTTAAAAAGCAAATACCAAGCCCTAGCAACCTCAGCCGAGACAGAGAGAAAAAAAAGAAAAAAAAAAAGGGGGGGGTGTAATAGTGGAGAGGAGGGGGGGGGGGGGGTAGGCAAGGGGAGTTAAGAAACGCCACAGAGAGCGACCCTGCAATGACCTCGGCTCTCCAACAATCGTCCCCTGCCAGCTGGAGCCAGGGTTAGGGGCGAGAGCGAGGGGCCGGGCAGGATCCCCTCCGATTTATGACTGACTATAAGGCCCCTGAAAGAAACCCAATCACCCAGGATTCCTGCGCAGCATGACTCTGGCTGGAGAGAATAGATAGCCCAGGAGAGTGTGGGACGGCAGTAGAGCCAACGGCTAATACACAGGCACTGACACAGAGGGCCACTTTACCAAGGGGAGGGCCAGTGGGCACTAGCTCTATTATCTGCAGCTCTACGCATTGAGCATGATATCATTACACTGTGCCGACACTAACCTCAGCTGCGTTCAGCGACTGCCCAAACTCATCCTCTGAACTCTCTTTGTCCAACATATTTCACAACCTGGATTTACATGCACCCGGCTAATTGCTCTATCTGTCTAATTAGTAGAAATTTAATGGTTATTAAATTTCAACCTGCTATCAATGTAGAGTGGGGAAGAGAGAGGCAGGCTGAGAGTAGGGCATGAAAAGAAAGGGAGAAGGCAGCTGTCTTTTAAAGCGGGGTAAGCCGCGCTCGGAGCTACCCCGCTGATCCATTAGCATATCTGAATGATCCTGTTCCTGCACAGCCACCACCACGCTGCAAGGTGGCACATCTGAAGAACGAGCCCTTTGAATGCGCTTGCAAGCTGGGGAAACTCTTATTTTTCAACCCGTTTGAAAATCCGGAGACAACTTGATGTATGAGAAGCCGACAAAAATAAAAGAAGGAGAGAAAAGGGGTGAAGTGAAGAAAAAAAGTTTCCGATTTTGAGGAGGACAGAGTTTTACAAGCTTTTTGAAGCTGGATACTTAATAATTCACTTGATGCTACAAGCAGCAGTAAGGCAGTACGGAAACACACTCATGCATGACAACAGCTTTCATTGCCTGTGCGTTGTCAAAATAAAGTATGTCGCAACCTCTGGTTCCGGAAACAGAAATGGAGGATTTTTTGGAGAACTCGAGTTTCGGGGATCCTCAAAAGCAAACTCATGTTCCAAAGTAAATTGTGATAAAAAAAAAATTGGGGGAATTTGAAAAAGTCCAACAACCCCCCCCCAAAAAAACATCACGTTTAAGCTTTTTGTATAACATCAATTTGAAATGTTGATGCTACTAGCATAAGCATTATTTCCATTTTATTTCCTTATAGCTTTGCAGAAAACAGCTAAAATGATTCTCATGGACACAGTGAACCTCACGGTGTTAAAGAATTTACAGGATGTAAATAACTATTAACAAAATGTTTAAGAGGTAAACAGGTTTAACTGGATGAAGCAGACACACCCATTAACTGTTGCACACAAACTAATTCCAAATTTAAATGTATAACATCGGTAACTTCTCATCCTGATCTTATTTGGTAAATGTGTCAGAGCTTAGGGGTTTTTTTTTTTCCTTTTTTTAAATTTTTTTATATCAGCCTTGAAGTTGGTCTCCCCTCGGCCACAAAGCAGGTTTCTATTGACTGGTTCCAGGGAGTGTATTGATGGTTCCATAATTTGGGCAGAGGAACACAAAAAGGCTGACCCCCGCTGGGCTCAGCACGACAGCCCAGTCAGCAGGGAGGCTTGCATTTATTAGCCTGGGAGAGGAGCTCCTGCAGAATTAAAGCACATTCACCCACCCATTGATCTCTGTCATGAAAACAATACTCGCCTCCCTCTCTGGCAGCGAGCTCGGCACTGCGCGCTCTGAGGTAATTCGGCAGCCATAGAAAACAGGATGGCTCACACCCTCGGGCTCCAAGTAAACTATTTGAAAAGTGAGAGGAATAGGATAAAAAAAAACTAAGACATATTAGATTATCAATCCACCTGTCCAATTGTATTATGCTATGAATCGGGATGAATGGTGGCGGAATATGAATGCAGCTCTTGTGTGTTCTTCCAGAGAGCAGAAACCAGTCTTTTTTGTTTTGTTATTTTGGCTGTGTTGTGACATGTTAAATAATACTTTATTTGCTTCTGGAGGATTCAGAGCGCAGGTATCCTCTATTTTTTTTTTTTTTTTTTTTGAGAAGTTGTCTGTGGATTGGAGCATGTAGGCCTGTTGCAGCTTACTGAACCTGCTCATTACTTTTGGCTCTGGCATTGTGGTCATATGGGAGGTGCAGTGCATGGTTGCATAGCTTCTGTCTGTCTGAGGGATCTTATCTGCAGGCCAGTGGACAAGGCTAATACATGGGATACAGGCGAGGGAGAATTAGGGCGGTATGTTCCAACACCATTTTAATGCACCCCCACCATCTTAGTTTCTGCTAATCCACTGATAATGGCCTTCATCACCTCCAAAAATACCACAGAGTCAGTCACAAGACAGACGCATGTCTTCCACGATCTACTATCTGATAGGGTGCACGTGTGCATGAAATGTAGACCTAAAACAGTTTTACAGATCACCACCGCCTCCTAAAACGGACTCACGAAGACAGAGTTACCGGTCGATGTTTTAGTGTAAAGACGTTACTCTGGACAATCTAGTATCTTGAGGAAGCTGCAGAAGGGAGAGCCCAACCGAAACTGCTCTTCTCTCCCTTTGTGTCAGTCGTGTGTGTGTGTGTGTGTGTGTGTGTGTGTGTGTGTGTGTGTGTGTGTGTGTGTGTGTGTGTGTGTGTGTGTGTGTGTTTGCGTGTGTGAGATTGTGTGTACACGACCCTGACTGTTGACCTAAGGAACTCACAGGGCTTTGATGCTGCCCTCAGTGGCTAGTGTCCAAGGGGAAGAGGGCTGTCTGGACTGTCCGGTCAACTCCTCACACACAAGCCGCAGTGTCAACACATGACACAAGAAGACACAGAATGTCACAGTTCACACATAGTTGAAAGGAGCGGTGCGTCTCATTATGCCACCTAGAGCTGCTTTTGTCAGCTGGGGTTTGATGTGTGGAGGGGAAAGGCTCAGGGAGACGCCATAGCCTGGTATGGGGCCTGCTGCTGCCACGTTTGAAGTCACTGTCGGGACAAGGTCTTTCATATTTACAGAAAAGAGGAAAACTCTAGGGATGGCCGTGATTGGCAAACTGTTTTGTTAGTGCAATAAATGGCTTGAGCTAATCACCATTTGCATCCGCCCTGTTCATCAACCCTCTCGCAGCCCCAGGAGTTTTAAAAACACTGCTTTGCAGGCACTTTTTTTTGGCTCCTCAAACATGAAACTTCCTTTAATCTATTCTTACTCAAAAAGCCATTCAAACATCTTACATAAATTATGCTCTTAGCATTAGAATCAAAGGCCAGCACCATCTCTGCTCATGCTGTCAGTGAACTTTTTGATGGACAGATATATTGAGGCTTGCTTTATGGGTAGCATATGTATTGTAATTCTAAAAGCGTCTTTGAAACTCGATCGCATCCCGTAGTTACAGTGAGAACGAGCTCCTAAACCGCCATCACTGTTTCCCTCCATTTATTTCAGGTCAGAAGAATGTACTGTTTGAAATGCGATAAACATTAGAGCAACGTCTGCTGCTCGATATATCACACGCACAATGAAGATTTACTACAAGACTGTGGAGTACAATGCATTAATTCCTTTCTATACATATACATAAAACTAAAGCAGTAACAACCAGTGACTACTATTCACAGCTATTATTTCATCTTCTCATTACAGAGCATTCCCATGATGGTGATACTGTTCAGACTAGTTTGACAATTTGGGAGAAGCTTATTAGCGTTTGATTGGGGGATCGATACACTTACACTTACAGGGGAAGCAGGTAGTTAGACGTGAGCTAGCCCGTAAGGCTCAGTAATAACACGTTGTTCATTTCATCAGTGAAAATAAAGCCAAAGTTAATTTATGATTTTACGAGGATTATGTGCATTTCTTGGCTGTACCTGATAAGCCAGCTAAATGCCTCGTGGGTGTAACTTTATTTGATGGATACATATGACAAGCTGTATCGACCTTCTTATCTAACCCTCAGCAAAAAAGAGAATAAACACAGTTTCTGAAATGTCAAACTATTCCTTTAATGGAAGAGTTAGACCTGTTTTACATTTAAACCTGCCTCACTATAATTACACTTTATTCTCATCACTGACTTCATGAAATTGTGTCTGCTATGGTTCACTTCAAATGATATTTCTCTCTTTATTTGGGCTTTATATTGCACATAACTGATGGGATTAATGGCCTGTGTTCCTTCCCTTCCTGCCTTTCTTTGGAGTCCAAGTTAGTTCATTGTATGAATTTTGTAGACTGTTTAACAGGAAGAGCATCCACATACAACATGAAATATGCTTTGTACTTAAGATTAAAAAGAAGTTTGATCCTGTATCCTTCCTTTTTATTGTAAATGAGAGAAAGAAGACTCTATGGTGTTGACTCATACACCTCAAACTGCCATTGAAAGTCACTGTCAGGGCCTCTGTAATAAACACAGACCTAGTGTGTGTTTGTTTGTTGATATGTGTGTGTGTGGGGGTGGGGAGGGGGAGGGGGGGGTGGTACATAGACTCCGCTCTTATCTTTGTTCAAATAGTGTGGAAAGGAAAAGTCAGGAAGCACACAAAAGGGAGAAAAGAAAGTGGAAACAAAGCCAGGTACAAGATAATGACAAGGTCAAGTGTGCGTTCAATGGCTCAGTTCAGGCAGAGAGAGATAAGGCCAAACCTGCTGACAAGGTGTTTGCAACAGATGGGAATGGGAGGTCAGGTGGAGCTCTGGGGACAGGTCCTCCATCCACATCCGCACTGTTTCCCAACTTCAGCCGTCCAGGGGAACACAAGCTCTCCAGCACCACCTGGTGGAAAAATGAGTACAAACAACTGATAAGTGCACAATGTTACTAACAGCAATATCAGCTCCTGTGGTAACACATTTACATTTAACCAAAGCAGAACACCATTAGTGAGATTATAAAATAGCTCACAGAGCTGCTATAAAGACAAAAATAACAGCAATGCTTCCTTGTATGTATCATACTCTATAAATAGTCTGAGGCCAGCATTGTATAATGATAGCAGTTTGGGAAGCTGGCTTTAAAGGCACAGTGCCAATGCATTCATCAACTCTTTCTTGGAGCAAATCCAACAATAACCAACAGTTCAACTGGAAGACTTTTCGTCTTCCTTTGATGTTTAAGTTTCACTGACTCAGTAAAAAAAAAAAAAAAAAAAAAAGGCTACAGATCTCCCCGTCTGACATTGAGCATGACATTAAGTATGATTTCAAACGACAACAAATAAAGTGTGAAAGGGCTACAGGCTCGCAACTTACTTTCACAGAGCATAAAGGATAGGATTAGTTGAAGGCTATCTCTGATGTGTCACTCATCTCCAGGAGAGAGGAGGAGGAGAACACAAGATAAAACGTCTTTTGGTGGACCAGCAAAGATAGAGAGGAGAGAGAGAGATGGAAAGATATGGTTCAATCTGATACAACTGATCCCGATACTGACCCTAATCCTGATCTGGAATTTTGATCTCTTGCCTGGATAAAGGGATAAAAAGCCTTTTTTTTGGGGGGGGGTTTCACACAAAAAGAGAGGCCATGGACACATACTCTGCAGTGGGCTGGGTCAGTGGGACATCAGGCAGCACTTTGACTACTCGGAGCCTTGAAGTTGTAAGGGGCAGAGGGTCGGTTAAGTCTCATCCAACACACCCAGGCTCAGGGTGTGCGCACTGAGAGAAGGCACCTGGAGAGTGAGATTGAAGTGAACTACAGGGAGCGGGCTGGCTACACTGTTGTGACTGATAAAGGAGTGAGTCAGCAGCTCTTTGCTCTCCTTCATTTGCCTGCTTTGGAGAGTCATTGTGTGGAAGCAGGGGAATAATTTTGTTTTATTGATTGCATATATAAAAACCACATGAAGCTGACATTTAGATCAGTGAATTCCAACCAGGGTATTTTTACCCCAGGGTTTTTTTTTCTCAGGGAGGGATGAGTGAAGTGGCTCGGATTATTTGAAAGAAAAAAAGGAATTTATAATTTTACTAAGAATATGTCCACATATTAAGTCAGTTATAACACCTGAATACCATATTTTGATTAAAAATGAGTGAAAAATAGATCAAAGTGAGCAGAGAAGCAAAAGGTAGCTAAGAATAATAGATGAATGGCCAAAATGGTTGAATTAGATAGCAAACAGATAAATAAATGGAGATAAATAAACAGTGAAAATAAATATGTTGCTAAATTTATGCACGTGATTGTGCACATGTGAAATATGTACTTTGCCCACTGGGAACATTTGATTTTGGAACATTTTTATGATTTAATGTGTGAAGCACATGTAGATTACAAGTGAAAACTTTTCCACATATTTCCCCCAGGTTATCACATGTGGGAACATGGAATATTAATGTGCTTTTTCTGTAATAGTAATAGGTAAATGGCTGAAATACTTTACTAGAAGTAATGTATAAAGGGAAGAAATGTCTATCTCAGGACTGAGTTGCATTTCTCTGTGCATTTGTCAGGCAAACACTCATAACACTGATGGTTCAAACAAAGATTGAGGGCTGGGAATTATTGATTTAGATGAAGGGAAAGAAAAATGTATGTTTAAGTTCTTTGAAGCAAAATAATCAAAGGTTGGGGGCACAGTTTACTGAGATTAATACATTTATGAAATCAGTGCAGTTGTTTCATTAATTTTGTTCACAGTAATATAGAAAAATAAAAAAATTATTTGAGCTGATATTGCCATCTAGTGGTGGCTCCAGTATTTGATTTATTCTAATTCCTGCAGCACTTTGGAGCTGTGGCTAATGGAGGACTCCAGACCATTTTCAGGGTTTTATTGTATGAAAATCTTCCAAAATGTCCAAACTAACAAGCTGCCCCGATGCCAAAATGAACCCCATGACAGCTTGCTGCCAGAAGGAGGCAGTCTTAGGTCAGAGATGGAGGCTCACACCGACACAAACACACAAAATCCCTGCCAGAGCCCATGCTCCGTGTACACAGGATTAATCGGCCATAGCAGGGGCCCTGATGGAGGGGGAGCTGAGCGGAGAGAACATGGCTCGCCCCCTCACTATCAATCAGAGAACTCTTCTGCTACACAAACCAAATTGACCTGCCGATGGACTGGCCACGTCCAAGCTCTGGGTGGAAATAAATCACACTGAATCAGAGGTAGGTACCTGTCAGCTCTGTCTCTACCTCACAAACAGCAGACTGGACAGCTGACTAAACTGCACATGCAGACAGTCATAGAAATGACTTCTCTTTTATGGAGGAGGGACTTTAGCTGAGTCAGTTTATCATAAGTACATTAATTTTGATGTACATATAGGGTGTAATTATATAATCCCCTGGGATGGTCATCCACTGACCCAATCGCAGCTTCAAGAACTAACAGGTTAAGGATAATGGCGAGGGGAAAGTTTATATTCAAACTGTAATTACCTCTCCTTGAGAATAAATGTCCTGACATAAGTCAAGCTGGCATTGGTGCAGAGTTGTCGATATGTCCTTGCATCTGTGCTGACAAGACAAATTTCCTGACACTCACTGAGCTGGATGAAAACAGTCTAATTTCTATTAGAAATAGGACCATAACAGTATGCCTCCCCTCATCCTTCAGCTGTCCCTTTATTCCATGGTTGTAAGGTCTGTTCCAGTGGCTCTCAGCTCCAGGAGGTTTCACAACATGAGCAATGGTGTGAGGGGGGGAAATAATGTGAGGAGGGCCGGCTCTAAATCTCAGTTCTGCTCATCTCCTCTCATCCTCCGGTTCACCTACGCAGCCGGCTGACAGATGACACGGTGTGCAGTCCTGGCTGCATCTCTGTTCGTGGGGTCGTCCATTGCTCCCGGAGTGATAAGTGGCTCTGTCCTGATGTGGCTCATCCTGCCGCGCACATAGTCAATCACAGGGATGAGCCACAGCACAGCAGCAGCTTGTGGAGGACAGCAGAGCAATAACAAAACTAGAGGTGACATCTGTATCACCTGAAGTGACAAAAGAATTTCCTAGTGCAGGTCCAGTACACGACTTCTTCTACTTTTGCCACAGTAACTGTTTATGACTTGCAGATAGTGTGTTGATTTGTTAGTGTGTTGATTTGTTTGTTAAATTGCACTGAATACAAAGTGTTTGATGATGGAAACTGGTTACCTTTCACACAAAGTATTATGCTACTGAGGATTTCTATGCTATGCAGTGTCCAGCTGTCTATAAGGCTGTCACAATCATGACATTTCAGAAGTAACTATCATACAAATAACTTTTTCTGTTCATTTTATGCAACAATTGTAGTATAATCACAATTTAATAACACAAACACACCTTATAAATACAAGGCAATTAATGGCTGTGGTGTTTGGCCCTGCAACTAAATCCATGATATTAATGTCAGTAAATGCTCATCCAAATGTCAGTCGACTATTAGAAGTTAAGTGCCCCAAGATAAACAGTGTGTGGCGCTAATTCTCCACTCATATGCCACTAAACCAGAAGCATGGAGCGAGATGACATCAAACGAGATGATGTCATTCGCCAGTCATACCTCAGACGAGGGAAAATGGCACGGATGGTAATGGAAATATGACATTTCTGTTCATTTTAGCTGTTGAATGGAATGGAAATGATTCTGACGATTATGCAAAAATTATAGTGGTCATGTCAAATAGTCACTATGCACAAATAGTTCACTGTATAAACATGGATTAAGAGAGCTATGCGGTTAGAGCAATTATTGTATTATTTAAATTGTTTGGTTACCAATGCAGAACTCAATGAAAAAAATACAAAAAATACAAAAAGTCATATTTCATCATTTGAACACATGAAGCCAGGGTTTCCTCCAGCTTTTAAGTTTTCTCCCTCCGCACCAATACAACAGAGGTGAATTTCATTTGTGGTGATCAAAGCAACAACGTATTACATTTTAAACATTTAAGGAATAGCTTTAACTTTTAGGCATCTGCTTGGTAACTATAAGACAACAGCAAACACACTTGACACAGGGAAACAGCTGGGCTGGCTCTGCCTCCAAAAAAAAAAAAAAATCTGCCCACCAGCAGATGACGGGAAACAACAGTGAGAGAATAAGGAGCCCTGTTTGGACACAGGCAGGGGCCGTTGAGGTTCATGCTTGATGCCTTTACCCCTCAGCCAACAGGGCTTTGCAGAGCAGAACAGTTTTTTGGCTGAGCACAGAGACTCTCTCCTCATGCCTCACCTCACTGACTACAAGACTTTGGAAAGTCACTGCTCCCAACCAAGAAACTGTCCTGCACTTTATTCTCTGTAAAACCACAATTTGTCTTTTCTTTTTTTTTTTTTTAACATGGGATTAAACAAACTAGAAATAGCATGCTAATAAGGGAAATTTTTAGTTGGTGTATTTTGGATGCTTTTGCTAACTTTGGTCAGACCTAGGTTAACTGGTTTCCCAGTTTTCTGTGTTTATGTTAAGCTAAGCAAACTGTCTAGAACTTCATATTCGCAAATATGAGAGCAGTGTTTATCTTATTAAACTTACTGCAAGAAAGTGAAAAAGCACAATTCCAATTATATTGAGCTATTTCTTTAACAGCAAAAAAAAAATGTTCATGGAAAATGTCCCACTTACTGATAATTCGCAGAACACAATGTGACCAGTTCAGGGACGTCTTTGGAAGAAAGTACTTTTTAAATTATAATTTGAATGTATTGTGGCCGGGGCAAAAATCTCATATATATATATACACACACAATGGATGAAGCGTGGCAATAACCCTGCCAGGACTACAGCTTTGATTCCCTCTGGGATTACCCATACAGGAGATATGTGCACTCCAAGGCACTGTAAAATTCTTGGAATAAAAGTGTGTGCGAGGGCACAATCCCTAGTGACACACACACACACACACACACACACACACACACACACACACACACACACACACACACACACACACACACACACACACACACACACACACACACACACACACACACACACTCGCTCCACGGGAGATAAATGGAAAAAAAATGAATGCTGTGCAGAAATGAATTCATTTCTCGTCCCACTGCAGACTCAACAAGCAGAGAGGTGCAGCACTGAAGCACTAGATGGCAGCACAGCTGCACTGCTGCACTTCGTCCTGATTGAATAGTTAGACATTCACACATTTCATCTGATCATTTGTGTGACATAACATGATTACATATAATGTCATATCTGCCCATTCACATGCTGTAAGATTGACATGTTGCCTGCCCTAAAACTCCTCATGTGCACACCACTATACCCAGTAAGAAAAAAAAAAAAATCTAATAACATGGATGACTAACCGCTCAGCCTGCATGTCATGCTGTTGTGAGCTCGCATGAAAAGAAGTATACATAAATTAAAGTTGAGGTCTGACATCCACTCATTGGCCTTCTCCTAAACCATCCTCTGGATATGAAAAAAGCAGTCAGACTTTTGGATGAGAATATTCCTGTTAATCCTCTGGACCTGATCACGGTTTGCCAGGTAATTCCTGGAATTTGGCACTCTATCAGTGAAAGGAAATTGGGATTAAGATGTGCAGCCCCTCGGGTCATTCAGAGTGTCTTTAAGAATGCTGTAGGGGAAGACATGGAAGTTTAATGTTTACAGTCTGTACTACTTACTGATCCTCGGCTGCTGTTTCTGTTCATGTGAATGAATTAAATCCAAACTGAAACACATACATGTTCATTTGTTTCAGATTTAATCGAGGAATAATGTCTAATAAATGACAACAGATGATATAAACTGCATCCATACTATGTATCATCATGCATGTATAATCCGTGTTGAGGAATTTCCTGCATCCAAAACTCCAAGAATTTGATGAACATGTCCCAAGAGAGACCACGTGCTGTCCATATTGTTGTTGTGAATCATTGGGTGGTGTTGCTATAAACATACTTTTCTGACTGTGAGATTCCTGCCCGTCATGATTCATTCCATCATGACTGACTGTGTTCCCCAGAGCGGGAGGGAGAAGCTTATCATCTGTCTCCTCATTTCATGCCCTGTAGCAGACAGTCTTCAGCGAAGGAATAAACTCAGGATGTAGCCATCACTGACACACCTTAATTGCTACACAGGAAACATACAGAAGAGGGAGCAAGCACATATCTAATCGTCATTTAAAAAAAAAAAAGGGGTTTCAGGTGTGATATTCTCAGGAAAATGTAACCTTTCCACCGCAGCAGTTTCAGGATAAGGTGAGCCAGCTACAACTTTAAAATGTGCTGTAAGCTGAGATAACCTATCCAATATCAGCAACTAATGAGGCAGAAAGGGGAGTTGGAGCAGACAGACACTATCATTTCAGCTCCATACGTTTTCATGTGCAAGATAAGCTTTGTCAGAGGTCAGATACTGTGTGATAGTTTGACCAATTTCCAGCACTATTTCTGGCAACGGCTGTCGATTTGATGGCAGCTTGGATTGCCGGCTGTGGTGAATGAGCGGCTGCAGTGCTTTTGGCTCACAGGGGAAATCTGTTTGGGCTGTCTCGAGTTGAACTGCCAAGCACTTTTACTCCTGGTGAGAAGATTGCTCTCATGTTTTATTGAACGTTGCCCCCGGCACCTCTCATCCTTGACAATCTGATTCTACCAAGGTCCATCTCATGACCTTAATGTTCAACCAATGGCGTGTTGCAATTCACTCACGCTGACCCCTCCATCAACCTCATCAGCCTCATAGGTCCTTTGGGTAGCATTTATTGGCCACTCTCAAACTAGATTAATATCTTTGCTGCCTGCCTGCATTGTACTTAACTGTCCTTGCACTTAAATAACCTGTCATCTTTGCCCTTTAGTTCACTCGCCCAATTACAGACAAGGCTAGACATCACTTTATCATCTATTCGTGGTTCTCTTTCACTGTTAAGGTGCACAGCCAACAACCTCCTCTTACTGAGTATGTACATGTCCTTTTGGCAAACATATTCAATTTGGGTCAAGGCCTCTCAGCTTGCCAGCAACAGAAATGACTGTCTAGTCTCCTTGTTTGACCTCTAAAACTGTCGCCCAAACTGTATTGTAGTAGAGATTTAATCCACTATAGCTGTCATGGAGCGAGCGATGCTGCCATAAAAAACAAACTCAGTCCTCTCTTATCCATTTTACCACTTAACCTCTACACAGTTTTCTACCAAAGAGGAGAGGGAAGAATTTATTCTTCGAGGTATTCCTTTCCAACCCCAAAACTGGAAACTTCCTCTCAGGCATTTCTGTATAACAGAGTCTACAGCGATGCTGGGTGTCATGAGTACTTTTGGCACAGCAGAGATAATGGTAATGTCAGTTTGCTAACAAGGCCACACAAAATTCTAACATGCAGACAATGTTTACCATGTTCAGCATCATAGTTTAGCTTGCTACTATCATAGACAGTTTATAAAAGTGGACATAGTCTCAGAGGCTGAAAAGTGAAGTTGTAAAGTGCAATACCACTGAAGGCCACCACTATGAATGAGATCTACCTTTACTCCTCCCCAGCTCTGACTGACTGCAGAGGTAAACCTGCGCCTGCTAACGAGAGAGTCAGTTAGCTTAACAACATGCTTCAAAAAGTCTCTCTTAAAAGCCAAAAAAAATAAAGTTGATTCTGTAAATTGTGAATTCCAGAATGAATAAACTAACAGGTATTTATTTGGTTTGATGGCTGCAGCAAGTAATAAACCAATGTATTAATTGTGGAACAGGTGTATTGCTGTGATTAAAAAAATACAACGTGAAGAGTCCCTAAAGTCAAATCACGGCACATTTTCTGTCAGTTTTCCTGCAGGCTCGGATGAAAGGAAAAGGAAAGTGCAGATCACCTCCATGCATTCATGAGCGCAGCACTTGGGGCACATACAACGCCCATCATGACCAGCTTCAGCATTCCCATTGAGGTAATGCAGTTTGCTCATGACCTGTTTTCCATCAAGCCTGAAGCAGACTTCTGTGTAAAAGCAAAAGAGGTAATATCTTGATGTTAAAATAGAAAAATCAAGGCAGTGTAATTTCTCTCACTGACTCAAACAGGCTCAAAATGACAGAAGTCTGATAGGAATGATAGTTCTATAGAGGTATACCACCTGCTTGATGCATGTAGTGCTATTCTTGTGAAAATGCAAAGATTAAAGATCTGTTTTATGATGATTCAAACATGTCTTACTGTTTTTCTGATTTACTGTTGTCAACTTTCAGAAAAATATGGATATGGACCTGCATTAAGCACCTGCTTGGAATTGTTTTGTGGTGGTATCATAAACACAACCATCTATTGGTAGTCTGATGCATACTTTCCTCCTATGTTCACCTTGTCTTCTACATTTGCAGATATGGACTTGT
The DNA here is from genome assembly GCF_029030835.1 of Brachyistius frenatus. Classification (NCBI taxonomy): domain Eukaryota; kingdom Metazoa; phylum Chordata; class Actinopteri; family Embiotocidae; genus Brachyistius; species Brachyistius frenatus. The sequence goes on from NW_027210663.1 coordinate 1,747,512, forward strand.
CAGCAGAATACCTCATATCTTCTTGGTGTTTTAGACTTTTTACTTTGTAACTGTAACTTTCAAGGTTTTTTGTATGAACTTGCTGCTGTCTGGAGTTGATACAATAACATTTAAAGAAAATATATGCATGTCACTAGTTTATTCCTTGTGGTAATATATCTATTAACATACTGTAAGAGTTATTTGCAGCCATTAATTTAAAAAAAAAAGCCCATGAGCTCCTAATAATTTTGCTATTTGGCCCTCTTGCTATCTAAGTTGATAGCACTGGTGTAGGTTAACCAACTGTCATTTCCCACCCATAGAGTCATGCTGCTTTGGGGAAAAATTAACATAATGAATGAGACAGATGAGGGGATAATGAGTCTTTTGTGAGATATACATGATTTCTTTACGACCTCCTTAAGATAACCAAACAGGATGATCTGATTATTAAAACATGAGGATTTTGTTTGTAACAAATCATCTTTTTAGGAGGAAAATCAACTGTCGTATAATTGCTTGAAAGGCATTCATCTTTTGGCTTTAAAAGGAAATAAATCGTTAGATGTCAGGATTTTATTATTGTTTTATGTCGTTATTGTTAAAATATTATTTGGAGAATTGTCAAAATTGCCTGCAGGAAGAACTATTTGGTTCAGAGACATCAAAGCCTCCTCATTAGACAAAAATAAAAGAATAGGAGAAGAGGAAATGTTTGCATCATTGAGTAAGAATCAACTTTTACAGAGAAACCAAACATCTGGTTTTCATGCAGTAATATTCCATCTGGTCTTTTAAGACAGCTGTGAGATGGCACATGGAGGTGACATCAGAATATATAAATGAATTTGCTTTGGTTGGATGATCCTCAAGATCCTCTGCTTTCACATAACCAAACAAGACAGAAAATGAAATGAAAACCGACACAGAAAGTCTGATGGATTTCTTTCAGCAGGTCCAGAGTGTTTTTGTTGAACTAATTAAAGTTCAATAAAAGTCATTTCTGAACTAAATAAATGGTATTTATGTGATTTTTTTCTTCCTCTCGGATGGTTTAAGGTCAGGAAAGAATGTGACAACATAGTCGTATGCCACAGAACTCAATCACGCACATCCCAGATTGGACATCTGAGTCATTTTTTTTTTCCTACCCTAGACGTGACTCAATTTCACTCAAGTTGCAAACAGTCCTTAGTTGCTTCATACATATTTGTTATTTGTCAAGACGTGTAAACATCAATTCAATCGTCAATCAAGCATGAGAGGCAATTTTCATGTAAAGTGGCTGCTGTCACTGTGTTAACACTGTGTGCATGTGCTTGTGTATGTACACTACAGTCTGCGTTGGCTGTGTAGAGCCCTGCAGAGCACTGTCCTGCCTGCCTTGGTGTGTCTGATTTCTCTGTTGTGGTTGTGGGATTACTCTAGGGATTAGCAGGATACTGGCAGCACCCGTCGATGGGACGAAGATGACAGTTCCCATCATGTAGTCTCCCTCTTCAACCCCTCGCTAGTCCCCGGATTTAAAGCGTCACAAACAACAGATTACATGAGTACGACAGCAGGGGAAGAAGTCATACATCACACAGTGGAGATTAGGCTAAACAAACTCGTCTTCGGCTGCCTGGGGGTATTCAACCCAAACATGGAGAGCTGTCTCTCATGGCCCAGTTTGGGCAAGATTAAGAAGCTGCAGACAACATTTCCTCAACATTTGAGTTTGGAATAAACAACTACTGCTGTACTATTTAAATAAAAGTGTGTGCAAATACTATAAATTTGCAGATGTAAGCATTACAATTTTGACTCAAGCACTGGCAGGACATTCATCTTTGTGTGGATCTCACTGCAGAAAATTATGCCAGTGCACACTTTACACTTCAAGAGACTATCAAATGTCCAACACTGACACCAAGTGATCAGAATTACTCTTATACTCAGGCTTGATGCATGTTTGAGACTAACTCTCAGTGACATTGGTGCATAGCTGACCTGTATGCCTCTAGGACCCTGGGGAATGAACCGAAATCAGGCTCTCTGGGTGTATTTGAGTCATCCCAGCTTGTGTTTGCTCAGGTCTCTGCTTTGGACCTTTCAAGTTTTACAGACCTGCTATTAATGTTTGGAGAGCAGCGGCTTGTGTGGGAGTGCAATGGAAGCTGCACAGGCATGTCATATGAAAAAGCCTCCGGTTGCCTCCCTTCTATTAAGGACACAGCAGCCATTTTCTCTGTCATTTAATATGATGAAGCCTCCAGCATAATAAAGATTTGCCTGTCACTGTTTTATCCAGTGTAGAATATGATGGAAACATGTGCTTTGTAAATGGAGGGCTTGTTATTCTTTGGAGGTTGAACAATGTGCACTGTTTGAAGGTTTATTGGATAAATAAAAGTGGAGACAGAACCTACTCTGTGTGGGAGTAACTGTAATTGCATATAGTGACTGACATAGTTTAAGAAGACTGTGTTTGATCTGAAGTGCACGTGGGTGTAGTTTGACTTGTCAGATTTTATTCTTGTTCTTAGTCACATTACACTTTCACTTTGGCGCGCAGGTTGTTCCTGTGTTCAATAATGGCCAACACCACCTGCAAAAAGCCTGAGGTCTTAGCTAAGCTACACGCTTTCCCCTGTTCGTCCTAATGACACTGTTTCTACAAAGCTTCTGTTACTTCAATAGGCCGAGTTTGTGTGTAACAGGCTCTGCCAAAGTCCTGCAAACACCTTGAAGCAATTTTGAATATTGAGCTACATCTGCACAAGTGTTGATTTATCCAGTGAGAAATGGGAGAAATGTCAACGCTTGTTAACTCAAAATAGCTGTCAGTTCGTCAGAACTTATCAACACTGCGGAATATGCATGAATGACAACAATCAGGCTAGTTATGGCCAAGATAACTTCATGATTAATATTCAGCAAACACTGGCAGAGTGTTGGTGTTCAACACTCTTGTAACTTCTTTCATCGGGGAAATTTATTTTTAATGGTGTGAAAGCATCTCAACCGCAGAGAAACCATAATAAGTTATACAGCTTTCGAACAATACCTAATTTAAAAGACTTTATGAAGTGGCTTCATTAAAAGCTGATAAAGCATTTTTGAAGCTTTTTAGATCTAAAAAACTTTTGGGTTGCCAGTCTGTATCAAAAAAGATAAGAAACTTTTTAGCTGGTGTTTATTCTCCTTAAACTAGCTTTGTCTTATTGGATGCTTTTTCTAGAGAAAAAAACTCTCCCATTGATGCTTTTGACCAAATACTTTCTGCAAACTTGCTGCAGAGCCTCCTGAACACAATCCGTTTGGTGACTTATTATAAAAGCAATAGTTTTCAATTTGCCAATATATTTCCTTTCTTCGCAAGACCTGCATGTGAAGATTGATGCCACTTTCATGTTTGCACAGCATGTTAACCGACAGCCTTCAAGCTTAGCTTAGCATAAAGCCTAGAAACACGCAGGAAAACAGGCAGCTTTGCCATTTTCTAAAGGTAACAAAATCTGTCTCTTTGCTCCTTTAAAGCAGGAACTGTTTGGAAAGCAACCAGCAGAGACTTTAGGTGGTTCCCACTCAAACAATAAAATAGTTAGTAAAATGAAAAACTGTCTTTTTAGACTTGTAAGTTTGTGTACAGATGTGGAAGCTGTTGTTACCTTTACAGATGTTAAGCTGTTTCCACCACTGTGTCCAGTCTTTGTGCTGTCTTAACATCAGGTGAAGCCTGTTAACAGACAGACACGGGAGTGTTATAGATCTTAACTCTCAGTAAGAAGCCAAAAAATAGTATTTCCCAAAATGTTGAACACATCTTTTAACCATAACAAGAGCAGAAATGATTGTTTAGTGAATATCACCAACTTTTACAAATGCGTTATTATCAAAGAGAATCATACAGTATATATTGTTATTCAAAACAATTCAAGCATAGTAGAATTTATGGTAGAACAAGAAAGAAAGGACTGGTGAAAGACATAGACAGCAGTATGCAGATCAGTCCACACATAAATACTCTGTCTATGACTCTGCATATTCAGCTTTCAATGGTTATAACAATGCCATTGTAAAGCTATGTACATTTTAGTGCACTCCCTTTGTGAGTTCCCAATGAAAATGAGAATGGAAACATTAGAGCGTTGTGTGTGGCTAACTACACCGCAGCAGAAGTTACCTCTATCTGTCACACAGAAGGATGATGTACATTGAAAACACATTCCCTTCCTCGTGGCACTCACATCTATCACCAGTTTATGGCCACTCTCGCCACTCCAGCACATCTCTGCCGTGACATCCATCTATGTCAATGTCCTAACTTGCATATCCGGAGGCCCGTGTTTTCTCTCTGTCCTTTAAGTGTTTATAACATATTCTTGACAGGTTGCACCATATGTTTTCTCTGCATCTGTAAGCTACTTGACCTTCTTGTAGAGTGTCGCTAAAGGAAGGTCACAATTCTTGTTTTTTTTACCCACACAGCTTAATGTCATGTCAGATAATGGGTGAATGTGTGACGGTTCTGACAAGTGATTGGCCTTATGTGCAACATCAGGTGATAAAGAGGCCGTTTCATTACCAGAGCATGCCTCCGTTATTTTAATTAAGATTTCGTTGGAAGATTACTCAACCATTCAGCCAGCAATTCCTCAAGTCATACTGTTGAATTTACATAGCAGGGGAAATTGTGGTTGTGTTTACTTGCAGCTATTAAGACTGCTGAAATATTTGTATTTGTATGCTTGTATGGCGAGTATTTACGTCTTTCTCATTCAGTCTCCAGTCTAGCATTTGTGATTATGAATGTTCATGCAACCCTGTGCGCTTCAGTGCCGGTTTTGAGGGGTTTCCTCAACCTTTCTTAATATGGCACATGGTGTGGTTGCTGTTTCTCTGTATGTGAGGAGCAGGTAAATAGGAAAGGATCAACATTTTCCTTCGGCAGCACTACAGCACTGGAGCAAACCCAGCACACAGATGCTGCTGTTGCTGCTTATCACAGTGCTGCAGTGCCAGGGAGGAGCTCAAATGTGCTCACAGCAGTAGCTTGTGGCAACTTATTCCTGTCTCCAGATACTGAGCTCTCCTCAGACACTCTGTGGTGATATGTCGGTTAATCCTCTTTATTAGTCAATAAAGCCCCATTACATTTATCACAACAAGTCTGCAAGCTACAAGTACAAGACTATGAGCAAGTAACTTTTGTTGGACTGAAAGAAGTCAGCATGAGCACCAAGTTTAACCATTGAGCTATAACTACTAATATTTGTATTTTGTTTCTTAACACTAATTGACTGATGTTTTTCATCCTGCTGAAATAAAACATTCATAAACATGATGCTGCACAAGTGTTAGCATTACTTTCATAAATGCAGTGCTTGCACATTAAAATATGCAGATGCGTGTATGAATTTTAAATTTGCTCTTCTACTCATCAGGTTCTCTGTTAAAAAAAATGAGCTAAAATAAGTGGAAAACCTAATCATTTCTGATGCAACTTGGCTGCAAGTCAATCACTCACCTTTGCTTTACTGACATAGAAACTAATTTTTACCATCAGAGGGCACTAAAAATCCACCTGATGCTCTAAAACATGCAGGGACCATTAGAATTTAAAGATCTCTGGAATCAAAGCTGATGCATTTTTGATGGACCTTTTCCTAAAAAGTAGTGAAAGTTAAAAAAAATGTGGTCATAATTAGAATGTAAAAAGGAAGTTTCTCTTTAGTCAATCACTACATTTTGAATGAATTATAATAATGACTAAAGTGTGATGCAATCATGTCCCAACTTTCCTGCTTTAACCTGGTTGGATTTAAATTGCGATTATTATCAGCACTCCAGCAATCAAGATGGCAATATCTGTAGTCTCCGTGTAGAAAATCGTCTCCGATTATGGGTGAAAAAGAATGAACTTTTCCACTGTTAAAAAAGGTTGAACATGAGCAGAAAATTTTGTGAAATTGCGTCATGGAGTTACTTTTCCATACGACTTCGGGATGCAGTCAGTGCATTTACATTTCATAATAACTGATACTCCAAAAAAAATTCTAATGATGAAAACGTCAACGAGCCAATGTTGAACAAAACTCTCGGTAGAAAATAACCGTTATTAAAAGAGAACCAACATCCCTTCAAACACAAATGACATCATTGTCATATAAGTAGTACAATTTTATTGTTTCCAACAAACAACATTTTATATGTGTTTGATGCCAGTTTCACTGATTAGATCTGGGAATTAATTATCCTTAATGGAAGTAGCCTACACTATATATATATATAGACTCTGGGTTGACAGACATACAATGACGCAGATTAAGTCAAAAACGTCAAATTTGATAATTTCTTCTGCCATTACATTGAAACCAAACGCAGGGTTAATCCTACCATCTGCGTACTGGACGTGGCTTCCCGAAGGGAAGAACAGTGACAGATGATGAGTTTAGTGCCCTGAGGATTGCGCACAAGACAGTCAGTGATCTGCAAACAGCCGTTTAACACCGCAGAGTCCCAGCCGCAGCAGCAGTCTGGGAGAACGACTCAATCTGAACGACTTGCTGAGATAATTCGTTGAGAAGGGTAATATTGATCCAAACAGGGAATTATCTGCCAAACAGTTTCGTCTGACCGGTCACAAAGCCTTTAGGAGATATATCTCCAGGGTCGTTACGCACAACTTTTACGCACAGCCGGGGAGCTGCCGGTGAACAAATCTCGATGCGCGGTCCATGTCACCTGCAACACGGACTACACTACAATTTACACTCCCACAGGTGTGATTATGTTAAGTACGCGAACCGCAGGAATGGATGAAACGATCCGCTCCATACTGTGCTGAAACAGAAGCCGACCACACGGACACTGGGAACCTGCCTGGAACAGCGAGCCGCACTGAGTGCCAAAATGAGCCTTTACTGGCAGAGCTGGAGGATCTTACAGTTAGTCTTTGCAACAATCGCAGGAGTTGTCACTCAAGGTAAGTGATCTGGGGGTGATTGCGCTTGTTTTGACGTTTCTAAATCTGAGTAGCCAACTCCTGAGGAATGACTTAAAGACCAGCGCATGCCAAAGTGCAATGAATTCATCTACGACCTCTTGATTAGACTTGCACAGGGTCCACACTGTATATCACGATAACAGCTGAAAACAAATGAGCTAGACTGAACTCCTCACGTTGTGCATGTTACTGATGGGAGGTGGGCCTTCTGCCAGCAATGCCATTCCACCAGTAAAAATTCTCTAAAAGTCTAAATAATAATTAAATGCTCTCATTTTACTCCACAGTAGTACAGCATTCCAGTGGGCTCAACATGAGCATATGTGTCTTACTTGCGGTGGAGGGGGTGTCACAGCAGTGAGTAGGATATTAAACATTTAGGATGAAATCAGTGAGGAGTAAAAGAACTTGATGGGTTTATATTACAACTTGAGCCATGCTTCAATGCTCAGTACTTTACTCCTCATGGGGAGGTATTACTTTCCCTTATGGATGTCTGCTCGGATACCACCTGAGAAACCCCATTTTCACACACAGCAAGGCAAACAAGAAGCAGACAATCTAAATTCCCAACTTGGTAATGAAAAAGGAGAAAAAGGTACATCACAAAGGCATTTGCTGTAAAGCCAATAACTGCCTCTTAAATGGCCATTGCTAGGGAATGCAGGCTGGCTGATTTGTGGATATATTAAGATGACAAAAAACTAAGATACAGTGATAAAACAGATTTTTAAAGTAGCTTAAAGAGTCTTATTTGACATATAGAAGTAATCCCTGCATAATCTTAAACCTTCCTCTCTCTGTCTCTTTCGCCCTCGCCTTGTCTTTCCTTATCTTCTCCGCTCTGTCCCCAAGCACTTCAGAGCATTGCATGCTATATGATAAATAATGCATCAGATCTGTATGTTTATACATTGTAAAGCATTTAATAAAGCATGTAAGATAACAATATGGTGCTATAAAGACCATATTGACTACAATAGGAGATCTGACTGATAAGAAGTCTTGCAGTCTAACTTGTATTCTGCAAAGTGCCTTTGGTCAGTTATTTTTGCAGCTTTATGGTTGTCTGATCATGATTCACTGAGACATAGTGATAGTAAACAAAGTGGGCAAGAGAATATTGACCACAAAACAAGCTGTAAATACACTACCAGTGAGAAGTTTTGAACACTATTTTTAAAATCATTCTTGGTTAAATTTAATGCATTTTACGTAGACATTGTAACAACAAAGCAAACTTAGATCTTTGTGACTTTTCGTTTAATATGGACCATAATACTCTAATTAGCTCCCTGTAAAAGACACCACATTATAGCACTTGTGTTTCTGACGCATACTACGTCTTCCAGATTTTTTTGGTTGAAGGTTTATCCCACTTTCTAGATGCTCTTTGATAATTAACCACAATGATATAAGGAATGTTGTGGACTCCTAAGTGCCTCACAGAAAACATCAGTACAAATCTTTGTATTTAAGGACCTATCCGTTGGCAAATTGTCAGATTATAATGAGAGCGATTAAAGCCAATCTGGTTATCACACCAAACTGTGTAATACGCCCATCAGTCCACTACAGGATACAGTGTCAGTGTCACGCTTTGAAAAACACGCACATGTAGCTTAGGCACCAAAAAACACATTGTTAGGGTTATGAAAAGATTGTGATTTGGGTTAGATTTGACACAGTATCAGTTTGGTTAGGGTTAGACACCAAAGCTACTTGGTTAAGTTGGTTAAGGAAAAGATCATGGGTTTGGGTAATTTTACAAAGTAATGTTACATACGTGATGTAAGCTATTTAATGTATGTTATTTGACTTCAATACGTTGAATTATGTCAGTAACCAAGTTGACTTCATCACAAATTCAAACAATGTCTCCTGGGTGAAAGTCCTGTGTTAGTTCCATCCAACCATCCCTGACCTCCTCAGACAAGCTATTCATGTCCAGGCAAAGCAAAACACAACACTGCCATGGTGTCCTCTAGTGAACTGTATGCATGGGAAGGTCTGCCAATCAAAAGATAAAAATACGCAGTGCTAACATTAGATTAAGAAAGTGTTCTCTGCTATTGGTCATAGTTAGCGCCATTAGCAGCTGAGCCATTACCAACACTTTTGTATTTTAAAGTGCTTATAATCAGCATGTTGCTACACATCTAACCAATGTTTGATCAAAAGCCTTTAACAGCAGCATGAAGGAGAAACTTTGAAATACATCTTTTAATCTTTCAATAACTAATTCCAACACAGACACATCCAATGTCGCCTTGTGATGCTACTGGGAATCGATTCACTTCTGCAAGCTGTTTTGCACATATGGTAAAAGCCATTAGTGCACATTAGAATTCACCACGGTTGCTCAGGCTTTGTGCATTTTAATAGAATAATACAAAGATTGATTACATTTGAGAAAATAATGCTAAAAGCCAAACACACTGAAAAGCAGTTAGCCATCATGCCAATGAAAAGAATTGAATATGGAGCAATAAGACAAACTGCAGTGGAAAATGTAGCTCATTAGAAACAACAGTGTTTTTAATAAAACCGGTGATGGGGAACAATATTTGAAAGAAACATGTCTTGAATAAACAAAGCCTCAAGTCCTTAAAAAGGTCAACTTTGTAGTTACTTACAAGCACTGTGGAGCAAATATCAAGTTATAGTACTAAACTTTCAAGTTTAAGTATCCTGAGAACTTTTCACTTCCATTTTAATGCATGACAGTACAGCTTTGGCTGCTGGTGAAAAGCTCGATCTTAAATAGCCGTGTATTTATTTTGGGATGAGGTGTAAGTCTCAAATGATGTGTTAAAACAATTTGTAAAACTACTTTCATACAGGGAGCATTTTCATTTGGACAAAGATAGGGATGAACAAAGATTTATTTAAGAAAAAGGTGCTGGCATGGAGTGAGTCTTCTGTTAAATTAAATGAAGAATTGGTTCAAGGTACTAAACATGTTTTGTCTCCAGGAGAATTGGCTTTTAGAGGCAGTTGGAGCATCTGCATGGCAACGCTGATGCTTTCTGACTCAGCCAAGGAGCACGAGAAGCTCAGGGTCTTCAAAATGAGGAACAGCTGGTGCTGCGGATTTGCTCTCATGTTTATCAGTTGAGGGCAGGACTCTCAATCATGATACAAGTTTTTACTTACATTGGCTGCTTGTTAAATATCTAAAAGATTGGCAAAGGAGAAGGCTACATCTCTTGGCCTGCCATGAACAAACATAGCCTGCAAAGTGTGCTACCATATCTACACATAGATTGTGCATAAATGTGTGCCAAACTAAAAGCATGTAAAATAACAAAAGGGGCACAAATGGCCCATCAAACTGAGCCATAAAGGGATGGGCTTCCATGTGAAGTACTTTGTTGCTACAGAGGTGGTGCATGCTCCCTCCTGGAGAGAGTGAGCCAGTTCATATTCACTCCAACCGCAGCTGCCGCCAGCTCTGGTATTAAACAGCACATCTGTCACTGTGGCCACTGGTTGGCTAAGCCAGGGCAAGCCCAGATTCCGGCTGCAGTCTCTGCCTCATACAATGTGTTGCCCACTCAGTGAACATGCCCAACACGCTTTTCTGTGCGGAAGGGAGGGGAAAAAATAGATTTTGTTGTCTTCCTTTGAGGGCTGCCGGGTTGACATGATTGTGACATGTACAGTACAGTCATTGCTGTGTGAACTGTCAGACCATCTTGACAGGCTCTTTGCCGGGGTGGATGACTGGGGATGAAAAGCAGACGAGACCATGATAGACAGATCCATCAAATGCCTGCCGCCCTGAGGGACGTGACGACCGATTTTGACATAGAAAAGCTTTAAACCTTCCTCGCTGGATCAATAACAATTAATAATTCAGAGACAAACCACACTGTATGTGGCATATTTTGATATTATTTCACAAATCTGTCTCACACAAGTCTAAAGGTCTTGACATGATCTCTTTTCTAAGACATTGCCGATTTTGGGATGATTTGCTGCTAAAGCTGTTTTTACTATGCAATACCATACTTAGTGCATCCATTTTGTTATAATCTCCAGAGTAAACATCAGCGTTTTTTGTCCTTAATTCACCAAGTCGGGCAATTAGCCATCACATAAACAGTGCACACTCAGGTCAGCTGCCATAATCTTCATAATTCTATAAAAATTGACATTTTATTGAGGACACATGATGGCTGGGTGACCGCCACCTCTCCTCACTCCCACTGAGCCAAACACCCTACTGTCAAGCTTTTAAAGCAGATCAGAGCATATTCATGTTGTTGGTTTGTTTTTACTCGCTGACATACAAAGGTCATTCTACACACTAGTTAGTATTTAACAGTCAGCCTGTAATCCTTGTAAATGTATACTGCATGACACAAAACATCTGATTCTTCAATATACAGTATATCTTACTGAGTAATATAACATTTTTCAGATGTACTGCTGCTTTTTGTTACCTTAATATTTTCATCAATTTTGCACTTAGTTTTTTTTTTTTTTTTCGTGTGGAGGCTCTGCCTGATGACAATCTGAAAAGCCATTTTAATCCCAATTTTTGATGGCTGATTTCAACCTTGCGCCTAGGGAAGGCAGATCATCCATGAGAGAAATGAAACTGGAGCACTTGAATATTCATTCCTACATGAAATGCAATGTTTTTAAAGAAAAATTAATACTTTAAATCACACCACATTTCTGTAGCAAACAGATTCTAAACAGTAATTTCCATGGAAAATTAAGTAGTCATTTTGAAACCTTCATATGACAATATTAGCTACCTGGATATTATTAAGATAGTGTACAGTATTGAGAATTTATAAGAGGTGGGCATCGGGTTCAGCAAAAGGGCAGTATATTTTTTATTTGAACTGACAGTAGGTTGAGCTGACTTTCTTTTCTCTTCCTAAATACACATCTTATTTCAGACTTCTTTTGCAAATGTAGTTAACATTTAGGCAAAGTTCGATATTTGTTCCATGTTCCATTAAGGTGCACTTTATAATATGCCCAGTATAACTGTTCTGTCGTTGTATAAGGGTTTTCATTATGTGCAAATCTGAGGTGCTCATTTGGAGTTCCATCAAGGTGCTAACATTTAGATTGGGGTACATGATTAAACATGTTTTACCAGTTATGAGACATTTCTTGTGGTTTTTTCAGAGCAGCGTTCAAAGAAAATATTATCCTGGGAAAGGCTTTGCTTTTTTACAAATTAAGAAATAAGATTCAAACCCCCCTTCACCACCCCAATAACTAACTCATTCTCTTCCCGGGGCATCAAATACTGCCATTTTTTACCAGCTCGCTGGTGTCTCTTACACACAGAAGGCCTCATGGTTGAGGCACCAAAAACTACATGGTTTGATAGAAAGAGACCCATTTTTTTTAGGTTTGGGCACCAAATCTATTTGGTTCGGGTTAAACTTGGTAAGAAAATCTCATGTTTGTGTTAAAGTAAGTCATTTTATGTAAGTATTGGTACATCTGTCATGCAAGTTACCGTACGTACATTATGCAAACTAAATATGTTACATGTCGAATGTAAAATACTTACTTTACTCAAGAAAATTACCAATAGCTTTTGCCTTTTAAGGACTTGAAGGCTGGTTTCCTAAGTTCAAGTCCTGTAATTGTTCCATCCAACCACTCATTTTTATGACGCCAATGGCTCTGACAAAACGCCAGTATTTAATGCCCTCAGTTTAAAAATGGGCCGACAATGTTGTCACAAAGCAACAGAGTTCAACAGCTGCTCTGTAACAGAAGTTGGTGCCTCAGAAACTAAAACACTCTTTTAAGCTTCTCTGATAGTAATTTACATTATTTCACATATGTACTGTGTTACAGATATTTTAAGGTTAAGCTGAGAGAACATTTAGTGTAATACTTTGATGCCCCACTCAGCTGATCAGTTGGCCTTGGCTGACTTTTATGCTCAAGAGTATTTCACTCTAAAATGTAGAGGAGAATTCATTTCTACAGTTCTGTTTTTATGTCAAATAAAATTGCTTAGAAATGTGGTTGTCAGACAACAAGCTATGACAACAAGCCGAATGTAATTTTCTATTTTTATGTTACAGATTTGAGCAATAAAGAAGTGACTTACAGTAAGAGTCCAGTGCCTTTCCCTGTCTTCTTACCGGTCAACTACGAGGTGTATGATGCTGACTACCTGTTTCTGAAGGAGGCTGGGCAGGAATTCATGAGGAACTCCAGCATGCAGAGTAACACGCAGCCCTTTGTTATTTTAAGAGCCAGCCGCCAGCCAGCTGTCAACGCCAGCTACGGTACTATGTCCACAGAGAAGCTTGTGCCTCGAGATCTGGTCCAGTCTGTGCAGCTCTTTAACGCCCCAGAGGTCTTCACCTTTAATTGGAAAATCCAGGCCTTCGTGCTGACTCCTCGGGTTTTCTCCTCCAAACCCAAAGTGCGGGTCCTCTTCTATGTTGCAGGGAGGGACTGGAGCCGCGTGGAAGCAGCTGTGGATGAGCTACCATGTGTGACAGTGTATGCCTTTTGGCAAACCCAGGAGGTGAGAGGTTCCTGTGCCATTGGAGGAGAGAGAGGAACCTGCATGGCTGAGCTGGCTCCTGCGCCCGGCTGGTTTGCTCCGGGGTCGGAGGGCACCAGCAGGGAGAGGCAGGATCCATCCGCTGGAAACCCCGTGGAGCTTTACTACCAGGCTCGGCCCAAAGTCAATGGGAAGTGCAATTCTGTGGAGGGAAGTCGTTGGGGTGGTCCACAGCAGCAGGCCGAGTATGTTCCGGTCACTCCCATGCAGAGGATTGGCAGCGTACGTCTCCTGCAGGTGCCTAAAGGAATGGCGACACTTTCACGGCTCAAGCTTGGCAACGCCATCGTCATACGGACGTCCTCCAAACCTCTGAAGAAGACCGACATCGCCACTTTCTACATACTCATGGCTAGCTCCGCTCAGCTGATAAACTTCACGCTCAGGTAAAACAGTGTTTTTTGTTGCTTCTCAGTTTGCAGTGTTCAGCAGTGATGTGACTGACATTGTTATTGTGAGAGAAATATTGTCACCACTTCACATATCCCTGTTCATTTCTGCAATTAGTCTGAACTATGTGGTCAATAGGAATTCAGATTGGGGAAGTGTTCACTAACTGTATTAATCATCTTCACTAATTCTTGCACAAATCGTGTGCAATCATAAATAAGTGAATATTGGAGGAAATTAGATTGAGCATGGATTATGGCATTTCTCTGAACATATCAGTGGTTAACTATCTCTCTGGGAAATGGGGTAGATTATTTGAGTGAGCACAGCCTGATGACATTAAGCAATGCTTCAGGAGCAGCAGTCATCAAGGTTGACATGAATCAAAGGAAATCACGTGTAGCATGTGACTCATTATTTCTCCGCTTTTAAGGGTATGTTCGGGATCTGTGCTTTATCAGTGCACTGCTGTTAACTGTATGAAGATTATGGGGATTACTGGCATAGCTCAATTTACTTGAAAGCTCTGTTCTCATCTTGCAATACATAATGTTCCTTTTTGACTGGAGATGAGCGCATTTGTAGTACCATTGAGAAGAAATAGATATTCCTCGTGAGGTCTCTGACACACTTTGTAATGGAGGCTAATGTTATATGAAATATTTCAAAAGACTTGCGCTAATATATTTCCAAAGAACTAATGCCTCTGCCTCAACCATCTGACTTATTTTCCTATGGAGGAAAAGAAAAATACAAAAGCAAGAAAACCAACGTTTAATTCTGCTCTCATGGCTTTCTCTCAAGATGTCAGCTTTTTACTTCCCTTTTCTGAGTGAAATGATGCAACTTGATAGATTGGCACCTCAAACTGGATTTCAATTAAATGCTTCCAACTTGCTCTCACCAATTCATTGGTGTTTTTTTGTGGTCATCTGCGGTCTTTTGTTATTGTTATGCAGACAGAGATCAAACAGAACCACACTGCACCGAAGCTGGATTTGTCGAGGTGAGCCGTCAGAGCAGACGAGCAGAGATTTAAGCTGACCTGATTAGAGACTGATCTTTATTATTATTATTATTATTTATCATTATTCAAGAAAATATCTGCTTTGCTCTAAGCCAGTGAATAATGGTCTGTCAAAGGCATGAAATGCATTTTCCTCACAAGTCCCAGTTATTGATTTGGTTTGTTTGAGCATGTCATAAATTTGTCTTTAATATGTCATTTGGTTTCACATCTCGTAATAAATTAATTTCTATGTTAATGCTGTCCTGCAGTGCTGTTAAGTGATGTCCAGCAGGAGGACATTTTTTGTATTTTTCAAGCTAGACCTTATTCACCCATAATTTCCAAGTGACAAAAGGGACAACAGTTTTTGAAATTGGTATTGAGGGAGAGCGCCTTAGACAGCAGCAGCAAAACGGGCTGCAATGTAATACTTCGGGGCAGTTACGCTCTGTCAATGTTCATCCTCTCAAAGTGCTTGTTTTTGCCACTGACAGGCTCAGATTGTTAATATAAATGTCTGACATCCTGTAAAGGATCCTCAACCCGAGACAGAAATCTGATTCAAGGAGATTTCTCTCTGAAATCTTGTAAGAAGTGAGTTGTTGCAGGAAGCCGGCAGTGGAAACAGGAGTTTGTTGTGTCATACGGAGAGAGAAGCTCTGTGTTATCTAAAAGAGTGGAAAAATAAAAAGGTTTGTATGTTTGCATTTTCCAACTTGTGCCAACAAAATCTCACAACACTTCACGGGGCTTTGATAAACTACATTTCTTCGAAAGAAGTCTCACTCAAGGACAAGTCTCTTAACTCTCAAACAACACAATCACTCTAGCTAATACCATTACTGCCGCTCTGCAGCAATCTTTAAGAAAAAGTGCTTTGTTATGGGAAACCTTCTCTTATTCGGGTTGCAGTAGTGATCCCAGTAAAAACTTTCACTCCTGACCTGATGGTCTGCATATGGGGCAGTGGACACTGAAGTGAGCACCCATTTGTAACACAACAAGCCACAACTTCTGTATGTCCCTATCCAACAAAGACAGATGAAAGTTGAATGAAGTGCTGCGAGACATTACAGTGACACGATTCGGAAAAACACAAACACAAACCAATGTTTTCTTTAATCTTTTAGATAACACTAAGCTACCCTCTCTCTGTACTCCAACACAACAAATTCTTGTTGGAACTCCTACTCCAACTCTCACCGAGGTTTCCTGCAACATCTTGCCTCTTGCAAGATTTCTGTTTCAGGTTAGAGACCATTTCCATAATGTTGTCAGACAATTATATTAAGAATCTGAGCCTGTCAGTGACAAAAACAAGCATTTTAAGAGAACGTACATTTAGAAGGCCTAATTGCCTGAAAGTATTACATTGCAGCCCGCTTTGCAGCTGCCAGCTGAGGGTCCCTGCGCCCCCAAACACAGGACCAATATCAAAAATTGCAACCACCAATTAGTCACTTATACCCCAAATAATGGGGTAACAGGATCAAGGTTGATACATACCAAAGTTTCACTGTAGGCCTTACATGAAAGTTGTTTAAGGCAGCAATTGAACCTGGACAGTATTCACAGTCTGTCCTCGTAGTTTGAAAAACACTGCAATACACAATCAATAACTCCTGAAAAATAAATACTCGCTGAGTTACTTCCGCCATGACTTGCTCATGCATGCTTCAGTGGAGGTGAGCAGGTGAGGAGAGTCATGGATTGTGAATGCTGGGAAAGGTAAATATTGACTGAGCAGACAGCTGTGCATGAAGGCACTTAACTTCATTGTCAGGTTTCAACATTTCTTTCAGGTATTCAGTTCTTCTCTGGTGCACCAAAAGGAAACGGAGAAACGTGAAGCTGCAGGGGTTTTGGCCCATATTCCCCGAGTTGTTGAATTTCCAAGAGTATCGGAGGATCGTTAAATTGCGTTATAGATCAGTGCTCGCACATTCATGTATTTTAAAAGGTTAGACCATGCATTTGAATTAATTAGCTGGAGTCTTTTTCTTTCTGTCTCCTTATTTCAGCTGAAGCAATGAAGGCAAAAAAAGAAATCCTGATTCCCCCTCCTCATCCTGTCGCTTTTAATCATTGCTGCTTTAATTCACTTACTCAGTCACACATATGAACACGAACAAAGCGCAGAAAACCGTAACGCCACCTCACTTCTTCAATCTTTTCTTTTTGTCTTCTCCCCTGAGTGTTTCGTTTCTTTTTCGTCTCTTCTCCTCTCCTCACAGCTGTTTCTGTACTTGGTTGGAAAATTAACACTCTTGTTAGGGAGCTTTGTAGTAATTAAACGTGTGATGGGCAATTATGTCTATACAGAATGTATTGGGGACTAAACTCTGAAATTTCTTCTTTTTTTTTTCCCATCACATAAACATAACTCAGTCACTGTTCCTTTAGGTTATATTATCACTGAGACAGCGCTACCCTCCCCCAGCTTATCAACCCATTAACAAGCACTGTGCATCCGGTCCTCAACAGCTGTCTGTGTGCTTTATCACTGTCTGAATGTCCCATTAAGCTTTGCTTAATACTCGTTCATCAGCACGATAAACCTGTTATTGATGTCTATAGCCAGAGTCAAGGGACAGACAAATTTGAGGTCAATTGAGAAAATGACAAGCCACACCTGTCCGTTACAGCAAAATGAACCCGTCATTCTCAGAGAGGCTTTGATAAAGGTCATAGATAAAGTATTATTTTGCCGTCATGACGCTACCCACAGGAAGGGCAATCAGATTATCCCTTTACTCATAGAGTTGCATAAAGTTAGAATGGATATCTTTCTTTTTGTTTTCTTCTTAACAGCTTTTAAAAGTCAGCGATGTTCTCAGGGTTTTATTTCAAAGTAACACGGTAGCAATACATTAACATTGAGCTTCTGTTTCAATAGGACACTGTGTCAGTGAGCTTTTCAACCACAGAGTTCAATTATTCATCTGCGTGACAAATAGTGTTTTAACATCCATTTTTAGTGCCGTGGTTCCTGCCATCTGGTCGCCACAACTCCCTAAACTGCTCCATAAGTAGGATAAGCACGTTGCCGATGGCTCGCCATCAGACTGGCTAAACTGTGGACATTTGCCTGCATAATTAACAATTGCATCTGTTTGTGATTGCTCTGGGGTTGAATAGTGGTATTGTGGCCCAACAGAGATGCATTAACAAAGCTATAGATGGGAACACACATTATTACGATCCCTGTGTAGCATCTTGATAGGAATGCATCTGGGACAGGATGCCGTACTCTAATGGATGATAAAATCCATTTTCTAATGTGGGTCTTTGATCAAACCCAGTTTGTTTTATTGTGTTATGTGTTCACTGTATTGTTTCATTGTGTTACTGTCTTTGTTGGTCATGCAGTCAGCACAAGTTCAAAGAATACTACATCCCACAAACTAGTCAGGGGAGGGAGCTGGCTGATGAAGACCAAGAGCCATCAAGCTTTGCTTTGAGTGTATCTGACAGCATGTGTGTCCGTGCATTTATGTGGCACTTCTCTTGCGTTGGTCGTATTTTTACGTGCGTGCATGTACGTGTGAGTGAATGAGGAGTGGGTAAAAGGTGAAACAATAGTGCCACTCATGCCATGCCTGGTCAGAAGTGAGATGGATGGCAGGTGCAGCACCTGAGAGCTGCTTTTCTCCCACACTGTCAGATTCAGTCTCAGCAGCCATCCATCTTCTCTGCCCTGGTGCCTCCTCAGGGCCTGCTAACTAACGCCATGGACACTAGTTCCAACCACTCAGAAGAAAAACGCCTTTTCCAGTCGCAGGTTGTTTTTTGGGATGTTTTAAATTTTTTTTTTTTTTTTATCATTTTTTACACAGTTAGCTGAGAGAGAGAGAGAGAGAGAGAGAGAGAGAGAGAGAGAGAGAGAGTGAGAGAGACAGAAAAAAAGGGGCTTGAGATAAGTCTTCTTGTTACTGTCACTTTTTATTAGTTAAACCCTGCTCCACTCAGCTCAATACACAGAGGTGTTTCATCACAGCAGGTCACGTTATTCAGAAGCCATTACTAGATTAACAGTCCTCCACAGTTCTCTCATTAATACACTGAACATGTCATCCTGTTTACCTCATTGATTATGCCGGATTAAAATTTTTTCCCCCCACTGAAAGCAAACTGCACACTGCACTCTTAATTCTCTACAGTCAGCAGTATTGAATTTAATACAAAGGAGAAAATGTAATGTTGGTTGAACTAAAGCGAGGTAGGCTCTTACATGTTGAAAAAAAAAAAAATCCATTGCAAAGTTTGTATACATATTGCATGTGCTCGGTTTGATGCATTACATGTGGATGGGGTTTTATGCCTTATAATTTTTTTATGCAGGTAAAGCAACAAGCCAACTTCCCAAACTAGAGCTGGATGGATATTCTGGCTGACCCATTTCATCAGCCGACACTGGGCTATCAGATATAGTGGATATATGAAAACTTTTATTAATCAAAGCATAATGCAGAATAAGATGCTTGGGGTAATTTAGAAATTGTTCAATTTGTGTTTTTTTTTAAATTTTTATATTTATCTCTAATTACCAATAACTACAACCAACTATTCCTTTAAGTGATGCTCTGTTCGTGTCTGTAAAATTAATATGAAGCTATACCATGAGCAGCAAGTTATCTTAGCTTAGCATGAAGACAGGAAGCAGGGACATTTGTACAAAAACTGACGCATTGCCATTTTTAAACATTTCTTGTCGTAGCTACAGAAAACATTTGATCACCAGTTTTAAATGGAAACTGTGGCGAGGTAATTCAAACCACTGATATGCAAAGTGATTTCAGAGACAGAAATAATTTGTATGTGCCCCGTTACCTCTATTGTGTTGCCATTAGCGTAGGTAACAGGGTGCAGCCATCCCAATCACAAATCTGCAGCCCCTGACATCAAAACCTTGTGTATTCCTCCTGGCTCATTTAGACCAGACTGAGTGTTTTCCCTCGCTGTTGTTGGCTCTGCTGCCTCCTGGGAACCCTCAGACTGATAACAATGATGGTTACCCCTTTATTTTCTGTTCTGTCACTCACTCTCAGAAGATACAGTATTTCGGTCCAACTTGTGCAATTTTTGACGAGGATTGCAGAGAGCTGGAGGTGATTTAATAAGTTATCCGCCTGCAAGTTTAGTGCAAATTCCAGCAACACGTTGCATTGCTGTAGCAACCTCTGTGCTAAAATTGAGTGAGAAGTCAGACGCTTCAACTCAACGAGACGGTTTACGTGTAACTAATGCGTCATATAAAGTGTCCACTGACTGAAACTGTGGCATTCAGCTGTGTGCAATTGTCAACAAAAGTTTTCTGTTTAGAATCACTCAGCACTAGATGATCACACCTTTTTAATCCCTCTGCTCCCTGGATAAACCTGTGTTAATCAGATAAATCAGCTTCCGCAGTAAGAAACTGGAATGGCAACAAGCCTGTCACAATTGCACAAAATTAAACAGCTATTGAAAATGACACTGCTCATCCCATTTTAATAGTGACCTTTAACCTGTGGGCTCTTTGTCTCCTTGAACTTTAAAGTGTCACAAATGCTACAAGATGAGCCGGATTCATTCATTCTGAGAAAGGAGAAGGGGACACCTTTCTGTCTCGCTCTCCTGCCGTTCAGACAGCAGGTCATTAGGCTGTCATGATCATTACATTTTTATCAAGAAATTTTTATAAATTGAGATTAACGATTACATTTTTTATTTTTCAGTCAAACCTCAAACGCTGGAATAGGGCATTGAACTAGTGAAGGAAATATGACACGTCTGTCGGTGTCATCCAGATGTTTTATGCAGATGAATGGAAACGATTACTATAAATGACTGTGGTCAGCCGGTCACTTGAGACCTTCCTTCCAGAATAGATGTTGTAGATGTTGACCAAAACAAGGTCTCACACATGTGGCACATGCAAACACAACTGTGCACACCAGTACGTCAGTATTTCAATTCGAAATAAAGGACCGTTTGTTTAGCCGTGTTGAAGAGGGAGCAGATCCTTCTCCTCTTTGGACTGGTATTGGAAGTTAAAACCAAAGCCAGAGCCGGAGAAGTGCTCAGACTGCTGTTGCTCCCTTCGTAGATTACACCTCCTCAGAGAGTCATCATGCACTCAAAAGTCATGTTTATCTCACAGATTCAGAGATAAACCACACAGCTTTGCACGCAGAGGAAACCCAACGAATTACACTGGAATGTTTTTCTGTCCGTGCTGTTGCTGCATATTCAGCAGGTCTCGCTATAATCAAGAACCAATACATATGGATAGTTTGGCTGCATTATGCAGCCGAACTAGGGCTGTTCGGCTGCATAATGCACAGCATTCACAAACCGGAGGTCAAGAAAACTAATAATTCATCAGAACATTTTGAAAAATGAGATCAAAATTGATGGACAAAACAACAGTTTTCATTGCTCCTGCAAAGGGGGTGAGGGTGATGAACGAGTGGTGTACGTGTTGTTGTATGTTGCAGATTTTCAATATTTTCTTTTACAACTTTCTCTGCTTTTTGTTCTTATTTGCTCAGTTGCTGTCCTGAATAGGAATGCACATTTCATGCAAACATTCTATTCGATGCTTGCTGGGGACTATTTGGCTAATATTCGAAGGACCCTCTGCAGCTGTATGTACAAGCAAACACACACACAGAAATAGAAAGAGACTCACTCATGCTCTGAACACGGCCTCAACAAATGTCATCAAACTTCGACAACCCTCGCCTTTGACACAGCTGATGAGAAGCCTGTCTTTAGTTTCATCTTGGAGATGAGCGACGTTTGTTCCGCATGTTTAATATAAAACGTACTCCTACTGGTGACATAGCTAGCCACTGATTGTTGATGTATTGTTGGGCATGGAGCGTATGCTATGGGTGCTTTACTGTCAAATGACAGTGCATAGCTGTGATAGACTTATGACATACTAGTTTTACCTGGCAAAGTTTCAATGGCGTCTCATTTTTGTTGATTTGCACACAGAACTTTTTGATGGCCGTAGGTACCTCTGCATGTTTCTCCTGTTTGTACTGTAGCATCTAATCTTACAGAGCCACACACGCTTATTAGCGTGTTGATTCTTAAAGACGGTTGGGCAAATGGATTTTAAGTGCATTACTGCGACCTAATGGCAGGAGTAACGCTATATTGTTGTTGAAATGTTGGGTTATTTTCTATAATGTTGTAAGATTGTGAAGATTTACCATGTTAAGTGCCTTGAAATAACTTGTGGTGTTCCTCGGCGCAACATAAATATAATTGAATTGAATAATTACAGGTGCCTGTAAAAACAAGGGAAATAAGACAAGATCATACTTGCATTAACTATTTGATTTATAATTTTTTTTTATGACCATTTGGATACTATAACTTCTCAATCGCTAAATCTTTTAGGCTGCCTTCATGTTTCAGAAATCATGGATTTATTGTGACAGGACAAGTAGTCTAGATTAATGCATTGAACTCTAAATACATTTCCATGTGCAAGTTTAAATCTACTGAACACTATGGCTGGGGACTACTTATGTAACATAAATGTCATGTGTATAAAAGAATGAAGCTCAGAAAAATGTATTTGGTTGACTGTGCACATCATAAACCATTTCATATTTTGCCAAAATAATGTTTCATTGGCTTGAATTCTTGTGGTTATTAATATGGGACATTTCACATTTACCACATTCTTGACCTTTTTCATTTTTGACTTTTCACAGAGCGACGGTAAAGAAAGGTGTGACCTTTCGAACAGCGACACCCAGTAACTCTTTACTATGGGACATCACTCTGGATATGGGTGCAGACGGAGCCATCGCTGTTATTTGTCAGAGAAAGGCACCCATACCTGGGAAAAGGTCTGTTCTCCTCACATTACTCTTTATGCAGGTATAGGCTATTTATATGTCTCTATTTTTTGTTGCTTAGGAATTTATCACTTTTATATATATTTACACTCCAAAGGTCAAAAGGGGATTTCAGGGGATTATTGACTGCCTGTGTCTCTACCTGTTAAATGTGGCACTGTTGCATCTTGTGTCCTGCAAACCATATCAGTATTTGTTTCTGCACCCAAACAGCAAAACACAAAACCATTCGCACATGGGCACCGGATTATTGCATTCTGGCAGGACATCTCAGGTTACGATGTAAACTGATGCTCTTGTAAATCTGACACTTGTATACAGGTGTTGCTATTTTTTTTTTTTAAACTTTATTGTCCATTTCTCCTCTACACTATAATATTTTCGAAACATTTACCAGCTGTGCACGTCCATTCATGCTTACCATGCAATTAAGCTTATTTGAACTTAGGAGTTAGAGGCTGACCATCAGGAGCCAATTTCAAGCATCACACTAAAACTATTTACTGGACAACTGTAGGTTTGTTTGATCAAACTCAGCTCTCTGGGCTCCTTAGAAGTTCTTGACTTTCTTCTTAATCTCATTAAACGGGACTACAACCTTTCCCTGACAACCAACCTATCTCACATGTCCTTACAAGTTCAGCCGGGTGCAGCTTTATTTCATTGAACGGGGATGAGTTGACTTCAATTAGGAGTTAAATCCAATAAGTAAGGCCCAAGCCTCCTGAGATTATAAGGCACCTGTTTTAAAAAAGGGAACAGACAACACAGGGTAGAAAGTCTATTCCACATTCTTTCAAGCCATCTGTTTTATAAAATTGCTTCCTAATTTTTTCCCTTTTAGCTTGTTGGCATGCAAACATTTACTGATATACAATAAACACAAAGTAGGTCAGCTGAGGCTGATAATGTCATTATTTATATGTAGAGTATTTGGTTATAAATCAAAGTATGGGACAAACTGAAATGTGGATCAGATGAGGGCACTAGATAAAAAAAGATAAAGGATCACCAGTGCTATTACAATGCATCCTAAGGGAATTGAATCCTGATCTAAATTTCCTGATATGAATGTCTGCCCCAAATTTCATCCAATGACTGTGGAGACATTTTGCTCATGGACAGCACAGATGTCAACCTCTTGGTGGCGCTTAATGAAAAGTCAGGAGCTCACTACAGTCAATACGATTCATTCTCTGGGGAGCATGAACACAAGTCTCTCTAAAAATTATCATTGAAATCCTAACCTATAAACGTTGAGATATTTCACTTTGAGGGGAAGCTGTGGACCAATACACCAGCATGGCCATGTCACGAGCAGTGTAATAAGTCATCTACGTGAGCTGAGCACGCAACATGCGATATATTCAGGGTAATACTATTCATGTTGTTGAGCACTTAATTATAATTCTTTTTTCCAATTCAAGATTGCCAGTGAACAAAAGAAAACTGATATATTGAGATTTAATCCAAACACTAAGATTATTTGTGCCATTAGAACAGTGACATGAAATACTTGTAAAAGTAAACCTCTAATCTGTGTGTGACTGGTTGGCAGAGCTGGAAAAGAGCAGCCAACTTTCATCGGATAAAAATAAATACTAATAAAAGTAGAGTTGAAAACTCAAGAGGGTGATTAATTAAAAAGTCTTTAATCAGTCGTGGGTATTCAATCATAGTAAAAACTCATTCAGCCTCTAAGGCCTTCAGCATGGCAGGTACAAATAAGGTGCCTTTAGGCTGTTCCTTATATGTGTTGGTCAGTGGTCACATGGCCAGTATGGATCAATGAACTGTCACCCGGTTCATGGGAGCAGGTAAAAACACATGATAGGAAACATAATGTCCGGACTACAAAACAAATGCAGATATTAATCAAAATCTTAAAATCTCTTAAAAGTTTAACATACATTTAAACATTATGTGGAAAGTCTCTTTTCCAAGAGAGAGAGAGAGAAAAAAAACAATACACAAAGGCACAGTTACAGAAATGGAGACAAATCAAGTTCTCCATTCAAACCGGGATATTTAATGTGTAGAACCAAAATGATTCTCTTTGTAAGACACTTTTTAACCTGTTGCCGCCCCTCACTGACTTTTCTACATGCTCGATACCAGATCTCCTCAATGAATTAGTGTCTGTGCCCAGCCTCTTTGTAATGTAAAGCCTTTGGGTATTGTGGGTTACCAGTTCTAACAGCAGGTTTATGTTCAGCCAGTCTGGCTTTCAGTTTACGTTTCCTTCTTCCGATGTAGAAACAAACACATGGACACTCAAGTCTGTAAACAACACAAGATGTATTGCAGTTTATAAATGATTACAATTTCCACACTTGTGGTTACCTGTTCTTGTGGTCAACCAAGTTTTCTGTTGTAGAGGTTTAAGTTTGTCATTCAGCTTTGGGGCTACTCTGAAGAAGATGGTGGGGGTATCTGGAAGTGTTTCTTTTAGGAAACTGTCGCTTTTCAATATGTCCCAGTTTCTTGTGATAATCTGTTTAATTTCTGTTTGCTTCACTGATGTATTGTGTTATAAAGTACACTTGACTTCACTGCGGTTGCTTTTGCTTGTGGTCCAGTAACTTCTCTGCTGAGACATTTTGCTTTATTATAAGCTGTTGATATAGTTTTAAGTTTATATCCTCTATTCTCAAACCTTTTGTGCATATCTTGAGCATTTCTTTCAAAGTCTTCCTCTGAGTCACAGATACGTTTATGTCTCTGGAATTGACCGAAAGGTATGTTGTCTATCACTCACCGTGGATGGAAACTGTCTGCTCCAAGAATGGTTTTGTGGTCTTTTGGTTTTCTGAATATGAAAGTATGTAGGATGCCATTGTCATCATTAGAAATCTTTAGATCAAGAAAATGAATTTCTGTTAAAGAAAACTCTAGACCAAGCTTTAAGTTGCTATTAGTGTTGTTTAAATCTGAGTGGAACTGAAGAAGTTCTCGCTCTGACCCAGACCACAGTAGAAGAATTTCATCTATGTATCTGCCTCACCATATAATCTTATCTAGATATGTATTTATGCCCGAATACACAAATCATTCTTCCCATAAACAGATTGGAATAATTAGGTGCAAAACATGCTCCCATTGCTGTACCTTTTTTCTGTTTATTAAATTTATTCTGAAACAGGAAGGCATTATTATTCAAAGCCCATTCTGCAAGTTGCAAGATAAAGGCAGCAGGGGGCCTCTGTTCTGGTTGTGTCGTTTCCAAGAAATGGGATAAAGCCTCTAGTCCCTCCTTATGATCAATGCTAGTATAAAGTGATTCTACATCCATGATCACTAAAAACGATGTTGATCCAATATTCTTTATGTCTTTAATTTTGTTTTGCACTTGTATGCTGTTATGAATAAATGCAGGAAGATCACAAACCTTGATGCTACATAACTATTTTAATGCTGGTTCTGTGACTGACTTATTCCCACTTATTATTGGTCCCCCTGGTGGATTTTCTAAGTTCTTATGTATTTTGGGAAACATAAAAAGCAGGTATTCTTGTTCTTTTTGTGAAATCCAATCTTAATATTTTGCCTTTAAGAGCATTTCTTCAAGTTCCATCGGATTTTGTTCTATTGGGTTAGACTGTAGAGGTTCATAATACTCACGATTATCCAGTTGTCGTGTGGCCTCTTTGATGTATTGATCTCTACCCCACACTACTACTGCTCCCCCTGTAACTAATACAAGTATAAAAAAGAATAACATCCTTTCACCGGATTTATTTCAACAATTACAAAAATAATGTTATTTTACTCCAGGATAAAGGATAATTTTATAGATCCTGAATCTGAACGTGGACTTGTTTAAGAGAGACTTGTCAGGTTATAGACCACAAGAGACTTTGCTTCAAACAGAGACAGAAAATTTAATTTATCTGTATTGTTATTTATTTGACCTCATTAATTTGTTTTCCCCATTTATTGTGGATTATGACATTGTTTATTACAACTTCTTTATGGGTTAACATATTTTTCCACCCAGTAATTTTGTCTAATCCTCTCTAAAATGTCATGAATCTCACAGGACCCCTGCGGAGAGTGTCTACTGTCATGCCACTGTGGGGATCTCTGCCTTTTGCCTTCCTGGCTTTAGCGAGTACTAAAAGTATTTGTAAATTTAAGTGTTTTTTTTGTGTGTTTTTTTTTTATCCTTTGTTGATGCAGTTTGGTTTGGATCTTAATATTAAAGCGGTGCTACTCACAGACAGACTGCCGGCTGTAAACAAGTTGTACAAGCATCAATCCCCTGCAAGCTTCATAAGAATGACAGTGGGCGTAAGTAGCATGACAACATCCCCTATCTTATGGATATCTGTGTTAATGCAGACTTTAGGGGATATAAGCATGCTTATGAAAGTCAAGTTTATCCTGTTTTGATACTTGACCAAAATGCAATTATCATCTTTTAATCTCAGGTCTCTGAGCAATATGCTAAAATTATTAAATTATAGTAAATCTCTGTCATGCCCTTAATAAGGGCAGATGTAATGGAGGCTCATGCAAGAGGAGGATACAGAAAAAAGGCCTTTTGCATGCTTTGTTATTGAGTTTGAAAATTAATGGAGGCTTAGCAAAATTTACACTTCCTCCAATTGTTGTTGCTATAGTGTGGGAAGGCAGCGAGCATGAAGTCTCTTGGATCTCATTATCATGCAGTAAAGAGGACTTACTGTGTGTCTGCACAGCTCTGACACAGATTTATAACATGCACACAAAGATGCAGCAGCAAGTCTGATAATGCTCATGTGGTCATGCTTATTGTGTTTTTGTTTGCCAATATATCTTTTCTGTAGTTCAATACGGAGCCAAGAAATAAAAACCCAGGACACTAACTTGGGCCGCAGGAGAAAATTGAATCCATGGTTGGGACACTCTGTTCTATCTGGCATCACCGAGAGGCCATTATAAGTTACAGAGGCTTACACTTTGTTATGTATGCAGGACGCAACTGTCCTCTGACCACCTTCTTCTCTACGCACATCCAACGCTACCGGCAACTTCAGTGTCGAGCCAGCAAAGAGAAATTCTGCTCTGTACTTTCTTAGTTGAGTTTGCGAGGATGCCTTGAGAGGCAAAGGCCTCTCCAAAAAAAGGAGGGGGACTGTATATTGTCACAACTACTGGAATCACATCCCTCTTCTAAAAATGTCTTCACTTTTTTTTTTTTTTTTTTTTTTTTTTATCCATGGGCACAATTCACAACATATTAGTATGAATTTATAGCAGGATATCAGCAAAACTCCAATATCAACCTGAACAAGAACTGTCACAAAAACTTCCTAAAACTCAACCAATTGTAGATTCAAAGTTTGATAGTAGAAATTAAAATAATACCCAGTCCATATATTAGAGATGTCTTGTCTACTGGAATTATATCTCTAACCAACACTAGCCTTAGCAGTAGCTTCAACTAGCCCCGTTTGAAAGTAGTAGTAACATTTTATAACTTACCACCATCTTGTTCTGCAAAACGGATAAACTTCCCTAATTCCGTTTACTCAGTCATGACTTCATTCGCAGTGCATCCGGTTAGGTTTGTGGCGCAAAACACAGCTGGTTAAACAATTTACGTCGACGGACCGCCTCCATCTTTGTTTTTGCTTCGAAGTCACGTTTGATCTCGCGAGTTTCTGTGGGATCTTAAGTCCCTTAGAATCGCCACTTCGGAAATCGTGAAGTAGCCTATGAAACTGCGAGTGTGTGGCCCTGTTACTTGTCTGAATGGCCTGGTGTGTGTTATTATTGTCTGTGATCTGACACGTTTTTGAAATCGGATATGATTTGAAAAGAGTGCACCATTACTGTTTTAGCATGTACAAATGTTCCCATTAATACTTTATCAAAGCCGCATGCATTCTTTCTTGGTACAGCTGCACGGAGCTGCTAGTGTGGCTGTTCTCTTAATGATATTTATCAAGTTAAATATCAAACATCCTACTGCAATGTTTTTACATCACACTTTTTGGTCTCCAGTAACCACAACCTTTGGGCTACACTAAGTAGTCCTGCACTGTGAGCACTGAGCCATGGGTTAAATACACTACTAAATAATCACTGCACCTCAGATGTAATTGTCTCTACGGAAACTTAGTGTGGGGGAAGAGAAGTGAAGAGTCCAACGATGAAATGACTATATTAAGCGTCAGCAACTTTTGTGTAGTGATTTTTCTTTCTGATGCAAATGTACATAATGAAGATGTTGAAAAATCCTTTCCAACCAGTCAAAACACAAAATGTTACTGCTTGATCCAGCATTTAAATGAGACATTGGGAA
This sequence comes from Brachyistius frenatus, assembly GCF_029030835.1. Taxonomy (NCBI): domain Eukaryota; kingdom Metazoa; phylum Chordata; class Actinopteri; family Embiotocidae; genus Brachyistius; species Brachyistius frenatus. Next base: position 1,776,597 of record NW_027210663.1, read on the forward strand.
GCAGCAGCACTGTATTTGGAATCTGTTTTGTCTTACAATTTTATCAATCATTTTTGCACATGATTTGTTGCATTAGAAATGTAGGCAGGTAAGTTTGTTTGCATACTTTATCTGTCTAATTAATCCAGCTCTTTGCTTCTCTTGCAGGCTCGAAAGCAGTCTGCTGGAGATACTTCAGATGGATTTTGAGGTTGAGGAGCTGAGCAGTCCGCTCGACAGTCAGGTGATCATATGGAAGCTGGAGATACCCTCCTCATCTAAAAATGTAACCAAGACCGAAGGAGCCATGAGGATCTATACCACTCAGAGAGACTTTGTCGGCCTGGCTCCTCTCATAATGGTGAGTTAGCTGACAGCTCTCATGTCACACCTAATCACTATACAAATGTTACTGACAGCAGCGTCTCCAATAACGCAAACAGTTGGACTACATCCTTTGAGCGTTAGTGCATGAAAATATCATAAAATGCACTTTGCTCTGATCCATTCCTGTCTGGTTTGCATACTTAGACGGTTGGATATGCTTTGGATTGTTTAGTAAATGGATTCTATTTTCAGCAGAGTGACCTTGTGTTGTTGACTGTCAGCTAGCTGATGTCTCTATTCTGTGTTGTTCTGCTCTGTTCTGTTGTGGCATGAAATATGTGGTCATCCTCTCCTCCTTACAGCTGCTTCATGCGCTTCTATTTTGGTGCCGCCGGCCTCTTTATCATGCTACCTCTATAATTACTCAGTGATATAATCTGCACTACTAAATACGGAACATTATAGCACTTTGAATCATAATGAGGTATTTATAACCTTGGTCACTAACCTCTGACTAAAACATTGTTTGGAGGGGCAACATAAACATAGAAATAGATCTAAAAGTTCATATTTGTTATAATTTTACTTTTAGGCAGTAGCTTTCTAATATTTCACAGGCTATCTGCTGCATTTCCATCACTGGTGCTGGAGTGCTTAAAGTTATGAGGATATGCTACAGTATCCTGATTTGTGAATTTGACATGGTTCATCTCTCCTGTGGATTAGAAGCCGACCTCAGGCCGAGGGCCAAACGAGGAGATTTGATGGTTGGTGCAAAGGGACATTAGCACTGACGGATCACTCTTAACCTTTCTCCACAAACTCCAGCTTGTGCTGCTGCTCAATACTTCTATGTAATGGCAAAAGCCTCTCTGACATAACCTTCAGATCAGTGTTTTTAATTGGGGGAAAAAAGACGTTTAGATATTTCAGCTTCATTTAACCAGTTTTACAGTGGAGGGACACATATCCATCTGCTTCATTTTCATCCTGACAGTGGCCAAGTGTCTCTTTAAATTTGATTTAAGTGATCATTCACACAACTCAACCGAGCTGCGCTACACTGCTCTCACACTAATTCATACATATGATATTCTGTTATTTCAACTTCAATTAAAACAGCATGTTTTTTATAGAGGACAACGCATATCCATCTGCTTCCCGCTTTGATTATCCAAGCATGCATACAAATGCATGCCTGTGCAAATTAACGCATATTAGACAGAGAGATGACCACTTTACTACTAATAGTGGTATTCATATACATTCCTTTTAACAAAACACCTTATCATTTATGTAATGTTAATTAGCCTGTATTCCTAATGCAGTCTCTCCACTACCAGGACCAGAATGGCTTGGGTCCACTGCCACAGCAGTCTTCTTAATCAAACACATCCCCCATCAGATGCTGCTCGGTGGCACTGTATACTCTGATGTTAAACAAATCAATACTCATATTAAATCTTAATATTCAAAAATGAAGATTTAATCAACAACTTGAATGGAAATATATGCTGAGTACAAAAAAAATCTTCCACACCACCCACCAAACAAGGCACTTCTGACTTGTGGAGAGGGAGCCAGAGATCAAAGTGCCAACCATGCTATTATAAGAAAACTTCTTACTCTCCCCTGCCACAGCTGCCTTATTCAACAATACACTATACATTAAAGAACAGGTTTTACCGTATATGTGTAGAGATCATTTTTAGTCCATGTTTGTAGTTATTTGGCCATGTTTGAACTGATATAGCATCCCTCTGAGGGGCACGCTTGTGCAGAGAAAACCAAGATTAGCTCTCCCTTAAGTGACCTGGCCATCACCCAGCCTTGACTCTGCTTCCCCTCCTGGCTTCCAAAAGGGGGACTGGCCTTCTTACCTCACGGACTGCTGAGTTAGTCAGTCACAATTCGTCACACATGTCTTCTACCTCCCGTCTTTACTCGCACCCCGTGTCACTCCTATTACAAACCCTTTTAGCTGTCGGACAGTTGCAAAACAAAATGTAAACCATCAGGAATTGTTGAATGGGTTTTGTTAATTTTGTGTTATGACTGCAGCACATTTTCCCCTCTCTCTGCAGGACACAGAGATCCTGAACACAGCTGTGCTGACTGGAAAGAAGGTGGTTTTGCCTGTGAGGACGGTAGCTGTGGAGGAGGATGGAGTCGTCACAGACGTATCTGACTACACAGACTGTAGCACCACTGATGAAGATGTTCTCAAGGTAGAACTTCCTCTTCCTTCTTTTATATATCTCCACATACTGCACACCATCCCTCTGATTCATCATTTCTAATTTGTTTGGCGTCACTCATTCCAAGTACAATTTTAAGATTCTTTCATAAAAGGGAATACGACAAGTCAAGAGGGATGGAAATTGCTTCAAATTTGTTTCAGAATCTTAATCACTCTATCACTCTGTTGCAGCAGCATTTTGTAAAATTGTTCGCTAGTTATACATTTTTCCATTAAAGAGTGTGAGTTGTTTGTATCTTCTCTGGCTGTCCTGATGCTCAGGGAAAGAGAGCAATTTGTAGTGGTTGTTAGAAACTGCTCCACAGGGGCAAGAGTGGTTTCATGTGTAACTGGAACAACAGCCACGGACAAATAAGTGGTACCAAAGTCACTCCTGCTTTGTGTCTCTTCCACATGGTAAAACAAACTATTAGCTAGGCTCCAACAACACCGCCTATCAATCTCCCTGACAGTAAACAGCCAGTGTCCTAAATTGCTTACTACACGTGACCTCACAGTTTACGTCTGTGCCTCATCCCGCAGCCTGTCCCCTTTATCCCGCGAATCGTTGCCTTTATCCCGTGGACCTGAGCACAGCTGACTGCCAAAAGCCAGCTTTGTTTACTAGATGAAACTGAAAGTCAAACCCTGGACCCTGAGGTCAAAGGCTGTGAATATACTCAACGATAAACAAAGAATTAAGACATGCAATAGACTCCAGCGCTCCAAATGCATTTTTTTGCATGCCAAATATTGCCCAAAGTGGTTATAACAAACAACAGATGTCTTGGCTAATAAATAAATGCGGTATTTTATTTAGATTTTTGCTGCATGAGGAGATTTGAAATAAGGGATAAACAGTAAGTTTACTTGTATTAGGCGCAGATGGGTGCCAGTTATAAGAAAAGCAGGATTACATGAGGATGTCAAAAGGGCGAATGTAGACTAAATCACTCTGTTCAACCCTGTAATGTAGCCGTCTCTGCTGTTGTTCTAAGCTTACTGTAGCTATTTGCTGACCAGATAGCAGCGTCACTCACTAATATTCCCTTTAATCTTCTTAGTCTAACAGCTTGACAAATATCTTTTCTCTTCTGGTGTGCCTGAAGAGTATAAAATCTGCCAGTGATAGACGGGGAAGGATTTATTTAGGATGTAGAGCTCATGTGACAAAAGAAAAGCGAAACAAAGTTTGATCTGCAGTGGCGGAAAGGTTGTTAAACTGTCCAGGAATAATGAGGAAACTTAAAATGTGCAGAGACACTCTCTTAATCACTTCAGGATTGAAGCACTGGCACTTTAGCATTTCAAACATAAATGTTTACTTAGTTGATGAATCCAGTCGTTTTATGGTGCGATACAGCAATTGAACTAACTCATTTATATCAGGCCTGAACACAGTTTAACACTTGAACTTAATTCGTCCCTTTGCAACCGATTCGGTCTGCTATACCCATTAAAATTCTTATTTAATGAGTATGCATAATTATTACATTTTTTTATTTGCACAAAAAAATGAAAGTCACAGTTGTGTGGGTGAAGCGCACATTGCAGCATTTTAATTTTTTTTAATTTTTTTTATTTCTGCCTGTTTCTAATACCGTACCCAGTGATTAAAGTCAAATCCCATTTCACATAAATATCTTTTCTGACACCAAAAACACAGGCATATTCTTGGACACAGAATGAGATTGTGACTGGGATGAGTGGGCGGATGGCACATTAAAATGGCATTCCCTTCCAACTGATGCTTCAGAGTATTATTTGAACAAGGCCCTTGTTAAGTTCAATGGAGCTCTTGGAAGGTGCCTCTAAAGAAGAACAAATGAGCAAATTGTCTTAGATTATGGATCACTGATTGACTGCCTCCACATCGAATTAAAACGAGAACTAGACACGACTTCACTGAAAATAAATCAGCTCTTTTTTATTGTTTCAAGCTTGCATTTGAACTTTTCTTTGAGAACTAATCAGGGGGCTTCAGTTTCACATATTTTGAATCTGCTGTTTAAATGTACAATCAAGCAAAGGATTGTTTGTAGAGAAGATGTCATTCCATCTCAGGTCCTGTTTACATCTGGCTTCAACAAAGGTCTTGGGTGATCCGATCACAAGTGAAGAGCTTTGAGTATGTCAGTTCACACCTGTCATTAGGATGCATCGCCACATGTTTCTCCAGTTCCATTAGCAAATAAACAAATATATAATTTCTGTTTTGAAAAAACAAATGCTTTTTTTTTTTTTTTTTTTTTTAACTGGTGGTAGACAGCAATGAGCTTCCATGCGTAGATGTCAAAACATCTGGCTTCTTCATGCTGTTTTACATTTTAAAATGATGACAGTGGTGGACGATTTTGGCCATCGCCATCTTGGCTTTTTGGAGGCAGAAGTGACCATATTTGGATGAACTGGGGAGAAATGAGCAGAGGATCTGACTCGATCTGACTGAGAACCCATGGACCTATATATACCTGAAACCTGAATGCACACGAGGCATCTCAGTGAAACCAGACACAGCCCCAAACATACCGCTAATGATTATCAGAATATTTTCAGAAGGACTACTAGAACATTAATCAGAAGGAGTGACTTTAGCTAATGACACCATAAGGACTTGTGGAGAAAATTTTGACTTTGTATTTCATGAGAGAAGCTGAATGGGAGTCTGTGGAGCCAGATGTTTTTGGTGCCCTCAGTGGTATTGCACTTTAAGGCACTTCTGTATTGGCTTTTTGGTTCTGGAAGCTTGGAAGTTTATGGTCCCAGCATGCATTTATGCACACACTGCTAAAAGAATGTGGCCATATTCAGCCCATGCCGTGGTCTGAGCAGATCCACTCTCAATATGTCCTCAATGCGTACTTACAGTAGAGTTGTCTACTTGGGATCGGATCACTTACCAAACCTTTCAATGGTAGATGTGAACAGGGCCCAAGTTATCAGCAAATATGACACAGTGATGTAGTCGTTCTAGAGCTTCAGCTCCGGTCATGAGTGTAGGATGACTCACGCTCAGATGCAATGATGACACAAGATCCTCTAAAAAATAGCGTGTAGCTGTGGCAGTTTATCACCCACCTAAATACTGGGTTCACACAAACAAGAGCAGGAATCCATTTCCCATTTGTACTCCTTTTTAGGCTATCTGTCAGTCCATCCACTCCCGTGTGCAGCTCCACCAGCTAGTAACTGAATTTCATGAGATCTTTGAGTAGTTGCCCAAACTTGCAAAGGTCACCTTTGAAATCATACTGTAATGAATGCACTTGGCTGTGAAGGAATGATGTTCTGCGCTGCACCACATGATATTTTCATTAACATAAAATTGCAATGCTGCTTCTTCCTAACGCTTCGGACTGGTGATCATCGCAGTAGTTTATTATAGCCAGCTGACATTACTGTGGTAACACATGCAGTGCAAAAGTGCTGCAAGCCCATTTGTTGTTGTAAGAATAGCCTTTTGTTAAAATAGTGACTTTTATGAGAATATTTGATTATTTTTTGTCATTGGTTAGATGACTAACGTCTCCTACACTGACAACAATTTCATTCTGGGTTTGATATAGATTGTTTACACAAGCGTACTTATACAAACTCTTTAATGTTATCAGGGAAATTAAAATGATATCATCTGATGGATTGTTTCCCTGTAATATTATCTCCTCCTATCCAGGTGTCAGACAGGTGTGACTATGTTTTCGTAAATGGCAAAGAAACGAATGGCAAGGTGAAGATGATGGTAAACTTCACCTACAGCTACCTGAGTGCTCAGCTGGAACTGAATGTGTGGATGCCCCAACTCCCCCTCCAGATTGAGGTGTCAGACACAGAGCTGAGCCAGATCAAGAGCTGGAGGGTACCCATCCTAACCTCAAAAAGGTGGGAAATACAAAATATTCATTTAACATAGAAACTCCCCGTTTGGTTTCCGGGAGTAATTTCCAGAGGCATTATTTAGTCCATACAAATCCAAATAATATCTCTCAGGATTTACGTGTCTGAATCCATTACATAATGTATTGCAATATCTCAGTGTGATCCAATCAAGCAAAGAGTTGGGGTTAAGGGATTAGAGAATAGCAAGTGAAAGTATTTACTGTGTGACAGGTGTTAACTGCACGTGAATTTTTGGACTTGTATCCCAGAACTGGCTGGAACAGTGAGGAGGAGGACCGGAAGGGGAAGGGCTGCATGCTGCAGTTTCAGCACGCCTTTGTGCGAGTGATAACCAGTTTTGTGGCAGAGCAACAAGAACCTCGTGATCCTCAGGCCTATTTCCTAGGCCCTGATTGGCAGGTGGATGTCACAAGGTTGGTTCGATACTTCATGAAGGTAGAGGACCCTCGAGTGGCAAGGCTACAGGGAGGAAAGGTGCTGTCGGGGCGAGACGTCGGTACCACCACCATACAGGTAAAAAACTGAACTACTTCTTGCATTACAGTTTGCCCAGACAACCTGTGTCCAACTTCATAGTCAACAGCTAGTCAGACCCTGGATATGATGCTTTAATTTCCTATTTGGGTAGACAAAAGTTGGATTTAGGCTTTAAAAAGAATAAAGTTTTACTTTGAATCTGATGAATCGAGTGGATTCGGACAAGAAGATACAGTCTGAGGCAACCTAATTTATTTATTTTACCTGATGTTGTTATTTGACAGGTGTTTTCCCCGCTGTCTGATACCATATTGGCTAAAACAACTATCAAAGTTGTAGATGACAAAGTGACCATCACAGAATTGGGGGTCCAGCTGGTTACAAGCCTCTCCATGACCTTACAGCTCAGTACAGGAAGCAACAGGGCCATCTTGGCCACCACAACCACACAGGAAGTTCTACACAGCCCCAAACAGGTAACACTCATTATCTTATAAAATGTCCTTTAAAAATATTTTTTGATTTTAAGTGCAATTACATTTTCTGTTCTCTCAGGAAGCTTTGGTCAGTGCCTGGGTACAGTTCAGTGATGGCAACCAGACACCTCTTGACATTTATGATCCAGCCTACTACCGTGTGACTGTGACATCTCTAGATCGGGGGGTGGTGTCAGTGCAGGGCATCCCTCCTGTTGTGGTGGCTGAGGGAGAGGGCGAGGGAGTCCTGGTCAAAGTCGAAATGTCCATCTGTGAGGCCTGCCAGAAATCCAAACGCAAAAGCACCGTGGCTGTGGGAAACGGTAGCCTCAAGGTCAAGTTCCAGGTGAACAGTTGGCGGCCGGACGGCAACACCAGCCTCTTCGACAGCAGCACTGTCAGCAACAAGGACAACGGCAGTGACTATGGGAGTGATGGGGAAGAGGTGGACAGTGAGAGGAAGCCGAGGAAGCCGTCTCAGGATCGTCCATCACGCATCTCAAACTCAGACAGAGAGGAGAGTGCCATGCAGAAGATCACAACCACCATTAAATCCACAGAGAGAACCTTGATAACCAGCGGAAGCCTCGGAGGAGTGGGTAAGATCAATAATTATGGAAACCCAGGCAGTCCTACCAGTGTGGTGAATGTGAGCCTAATGAGCAGCCCCAGTGGCCGCATCAAAGGATTTGGCTCTGATAATATGATAGCAAAGGATATGAGCAGTGTTGGCTTTACAAGCACTGTGAAAGCCCCTGGGAATCTGGTAAACTACAACAACTACCCCACCAAGGTGGAGATACCTGACCAGGACACAGAAGAGGTAGAATTTGGTGGCGAGGAAATATTGGCCAACAGGCCACTCACAGACTTGGAGATCGGCATGTATGCTCTGTTGGGTGTCTTTTGCCTGGCCATCCTGGTGTTTCTGGTAAACTGTATCTCATATGTTATTAAGTTCAGGCACAAGAAGCCTCTCTCTCATAACCAGGAGCCAACAGGGCACAGGCACGATTGGGTGTGGCTCGGTACAGATGCCGAGCTGGTGATGAGTGTGCCAGGCAGCCCGGTCCAGCAAGACTCTCACACTACAACCACTGTGATAGACATAGGGCCTGATAAGACTGCCTCGCTTTCCAGGAGGCCCAGTTGTCTGGCCTCTGTCACAGACTCCCCCGTCAGCTGCGTAGGTTCCCTGAGGAGCAAACCTATGCACACTGAGTCTCTCCACTCGCCCACCAGCAAGAGAAAGAGAGTCCAGTTCACCACTTTCTCCACACTAGAGCGCCAGCATTTGCCACACATCCTGCCCAGGGAGAACGGCCATGGCATCCACTGGGTTGGGAAGGAGGACAGTTGTGGGGAGGAGCCTCAAGTGCCCATCACCGAGCCTGGGGACCCGTTATAATACACAACCTGATCAGACCTCACATGTACAGTAGATGTGGCTTTGATCACCTCAATGCCTTTGTCAACTCCGACAATTGTCAGGACAATGTGATTTTGGAACGGCCCTCTACATTTCATTACCTATCAAGGCCTTTTACATGTACATGTGTACTGTATATTATTGTTAATACTGTAGAGAGGATGAGTGTGATGATGTTTCAGATGGCTGACCAGATGGACTCTTAGTTACACAATGTAAAGCCACCAAATGTTAATGCTGCATGTGAATATCTACTTCTCTGAATTTTTGCACACATGCTGGTATGTACAGTACAAAGAAACACTGAAACAATATCCCCGATTACAAATATATCAATTATCAGTTGTAATCCAGACCTCAGTCATGGATTTCACCAGAAATGTGGCTTTGATTAAAAAGAATACAAACTAAAATGGGTGTTTTCTATAATGCTATATAGAAGACCCTTTTCTTCGTAATTTTCATTTCATTTATTTTCATTTTTCATTAAAACACTATGATCTTTAATATTTCCCATCACTTTATTTGCTATGTCAAGCATCGACCGGTTTTTAATACTGCTAACAGTATGTAGGTCTACTACTGATGCTAATCTGTAGTTTGCATATTGTTTATTTCTTTCAGGTTTTTTAACCTGCGTTGCCAAAATCAACCTTTGAATGAATGGGGTAGGATAAATACTGCAGAGACCGTGGAAACGTCTAAAAAAAGGGAACTTCAGAATTTTCTTTAAGTATGACAAATAAAGATTTTGCTCTCAACAGAAAACATGTTCAGATCACCAAGTAGTCAAAACCAACCAGTGGGGCTGTTTGCCTCTAGTTTATTAAGTAGAATGAATAAACAGAGAATCTACGTTTTTGCTTTATTTATACTAAGGCATAAATAACAGTACATCATGAGATTGTCATGCATGAAATATGTAAACAAGGCAATCAATAATTGCTACTCAAAGTCTTTGGTTCAAAGTGACCCACAGCATAATTTTCAGTCTGTCAGTGCAGATAAACAGGATTATTTTGTGCCAATAAAGACACTTGTATTAATTACACCTATGTAAAGTAAAAACACCGGCTTAATGCCATGCTGCTTTAGTTCCTGAGAAAGTATACAGTATACACCTTATGCTCAATGCAGTGTGTCCACCAGTCGCTGGTAGGTTCCTCTCTCCTGTTTCAGGTTGTGATGCTCCTCCACGTAGAGTTTTCCATTCCTCACCACTCTCTCTCTCAGCTCATGATCTGACAACAGCCTCTCAGATTGATGCACAAATTCCTGGCAAAGATAAAGGCAAAATAAGTCTCATTTACTGCCAAATGCCATTTAAAGCTCGCCAGAGAGGGTGCCTGGAGATATTTTTTTTAAAGCATAAAAATATAATCCAAGGCACAAGAACAGAACACAGATAGAAGCCTAAGCAAATACTTCAAAAGTGTCTCTACATTGCCAAAGGAAGATATTTGTGGCTCCAGATCCAAATATGGATGTCCAATAGATCTCTTTAACTTACACTAATAGTTGCCACCTTTCATTTGCTTATGAAGAGATGCAAAAACAATCAAAGCAACTGCCACAGTTAAGAAGTACTGCCCAACCAGCTGTCACAGATACACAGGGAGGAAAAGATGAAGACACAAATCTGACAATTAAATTAAGAGTGATGGTGACAGAGATGTGGTGCATTCACACAGCATCCGGAGGCGTAGTTGGTCCTGTGTTGGCCCACTGCCTGAGAGAAACCTCCATCAAAATGAACTCAAAGTGCCTTGAAAACATGGCAGCTAACTTTTACCGCTTAAGAGAGCCAATGGCCCCTCAAAGTTTCAGCCACTGCCAGTCAACAGGCCACTTCACTTCACTTCACTTCAAGTGATGTGATTATGTCTGGAGAGGCTCTTGGTGGAAAACAGCTCTTCTGTATGGAGCTATAAATCCTCAGCAACAGGATTAAAGCTCAATTTATGAGCGGAGTGCTTATAATCACTTCACTCTTAGTGCAAATTAGAGAGCCAGACAGGAAGGCCATTTTTCTCTTTAAAGCTTACAAGTGCTAGTGTCTGTTTCTTTTGACACGTCTCTTGATACCCATACTCCTCATGTAATTACTTTGATGTCGCAGAGAACTAGTAACACTGTCAATCAAAAAAGGGAGAAGATTTTAAAGCATGCAAAAAAGTCTTTGACTGTGAGACACCGCGAGGATGGCTGAGGAACTCACACTTTCCGCCCATCAGTCCTGGCTGAGGTCATAGTTTATCCGACCAAAGTTGCTACAACCATCTGTGTGAGCTTCCCTTCCAGCAGCTCAGCTGAGCACACGTGCTGAGAGGAATTATCTCCGCCATGACAACAGCATCACGCTACAGCATGTTGTCTGGGAACACCACGCTTAAGCCCTCTGTCAACTGGCCTTGGCCTGTTATTCTCACTTTGCATCAAGCCTCAATAGAGATCAGAATGAATAGTTCACATGCGGGCTTCCTGTTTCCAGCTTGCTGCTTGTGTTGCATCACTACATGATTATGTGGTATCTTTGGTCTCTACAGGCTAAGCTTTTTGATTCTAATCTAAGCACCTGAGAAAAAAAATAAAATATAACAAAGGGAGGTGCCTTTTGTTATATTTTACCTACAGTGGTTGGACTAATGATAAGAATTTAAAGTACAAAGTTTTACAAACTGATGAAAAGTTAAGACTTTTTCTCATTAAAATTGTGAGACTTATAAGATAAAGTGTGGCAAGAAGGGGACATAATCACTTTCACTTGTCCTGGGTCAATGGTTTAGTACTTCTTATTAGCCGTAAGGAGTTTTTCTGGTCAGTCGAGTAGCTGTAAATGTCCCAACAGTATATCCGCTCATACAGTGACTGTGTTTATGCACTGCAGAGCTTAATAGGACGAGACACATGTGGTGACCAGGTCAGTCACTATCTTATACCTGAGGAGAAGAATACAGCAGACCGGTGACCTTGTGCTGCACCACAGCTGCATTTCCTGGAATGTCTCTGGCTAACACAGGTACACCAAGGTGCATGGCCTGTTGGAGCAGAGAGCATTAAACAGTCATAGAGCAAAGCTTCAAGCTCATTCTATCATTAATTGGAAAAAAAAAGAAGCATCTAAGCACATTGGAAATTGTAACAGCTGTGCATTTCTGCTCTTTAGTGCAGACTTAACAATCTGTCAGCTAATACTGCACTTTCAGCAAGTTGTTGAGTGTAACAGAGTAACATACTAATCAGACTTTAAAAGGGGCCGTTCATATTTTTTAAGTATGAGGTACTTAATCAGTGTATTACCTGCAGTTGATGGAGTTCAGCACGTCTCCAGTTTGGAGAAGCCGGCAGCTGCACCTTTAAAGAAGCAAAGCTACAGTATGTACGGCTGTAGACGGGGTCAGTCAAAATGTATTTTAGCCACGCGTAGTTTAAGTGGCACTTTATTTAGAATATTTATAACAGCTTTACCTTACCCTCAGACAGGCTTTTACAACAGGGAACCGTTATATGTCAAAAACAATAATTTTGCCACACAGAATACGGGAGTTGCTGGTCTACCGCTGCCTTGATTGGTTAGTTTGTTTGTGTGTCTGTTGTGTGAACAGAAGTGACAGAAGTCCCCCAATAACACAAACAAACTAACCGAGCAATAGACCGGCAACTCCAGTGTTCTATGAGGCTAAATTACTGGGTTTTTTTTCAAGGGAGTCTGGTGGCTTTAAAAAGAGCACTTTAACGGCTTCAGTCCCTGTTTGGAAATGGCTGTCTGATGGCAAGGCAAAGTGGTGAAAATATTCTAAATATGGTGTACAATGAAATGTTTTTTAGGTGTGTCTTTTTTAGGTGGCTAAAATATGTTTTTTTGCTGACCCTGTCTACAGCACTACATAGCTTAGCTTCTGTGCTGGTACAGCTGCCTGCTTCTTCAAACTGGGGATGTGCTGACCCCCATCTATTGCAGGTAATACACTGACGAAGGATAAATACCTCATGTAACCCCACTTAAAAAAAAAAGAACTATCCCTTTAAGCCCACTGTGGGTTGTCTTAATTGACTATGCTAAAAAGAGATTAAGTAGATTTGGAGGTTTTGTTCAGTCAGGGATGTGAACATTGAAGTCAAGCAATTAATTTGGCTAATTGTCCCTGAGGTGGCCAGATAACATTGTGATTAAGCCACAAAAAGCGTGATAAGAAAAACTCTAAAATATTTAGGTGGTTTCGATTCTTTTAAAAGGACTTCGGCTGAATAAATTCTACGTAAATAACTTGATAAATCAAATTCCCATTCCTAAACTTTTGTTCTTGCTGAAGTCTGGGCATGCCACTGTCCAATTACCCATGAGCCCTGAAGATATTTACCTCCAAGATGGCTGCTGACATGCCCTCAGAGACGGAGCTGTTGACCATGGCAAAGCACCTTTTCATTGCGGCATGAAGCTCCTGTTGGCTCCTCTCCTGGGCCAAGAAGACCCCTGCTGTTCTGCAGAAGCAGTGGCAAAGCTCAGTTTTGCGTGACTCAGGGCTCATAGAGGCGTGAATGAAGCTGAACAGCAGTGACAAGCTCAGGGTAGGAAACACGGCTGCATTATGTGTGACACGCACGGAGCGTCCAGGTAAAGTCTTAATCAGAGAGGGCAGCTTCCTGCTGCAAAGATGTTTGTTGTGGTGAAGGCCCTTGGCAAAATACTGAAAGATCAGCCAAGACTTGAGAGTGGGAGGACAGATGAAAAAAACAAACAGAATTTTGGCGCTCCACTTCGATTTGCATTCTGTTCACATTATGTTCATATAAATGTAAGATACATTTGCTTAGAAGTATTTGTGCACCACATGGGATAAATGGAATGTTAAGCAGTCTTTAAAAGAAGCAAGATCATGGCAATTGAACTGTCAAATCTCAAAGTCTCTTATTGGAGATATGCAGCTGATAAAAAAATAAAACGAAGCAGAAGGCTTACCTTTTAACAACAGCTTCCACTTTAGCAGTAAGCAGAGGATCAATCTGAAAAACAAAACAAAACAAAGATTAGTGTGACACGTGAAGCCCCTTTTCCAGCGGTCATACAACTCTGTTGTCTTCAAGGATGCTGGTGGAAATTTAATCGGACGGATAAAATAAACAATGACACAATTAATAATTTCTATCATGAGGAAATCATTCTCTGAAAATCCTGTATTTTCAGAGATTGGGGTCAGGGTGTGGTGGGTGGCCAATCTGATTAATTGCAATGTGGGATTTGCGTGCATTAGCTTGCCTACGGAAAAGTCAAAGCATAGCAATTTAGGTCAAAGATGTAGCATCAAGCAAGCTGCTACTATTTCCTCTTTTAGTTCATAGGCCAAGAAATATCTATGTTGAATTTGTTATAAAGTACACATGCATTAACGTCAAAGGATCTAAATAGGGAAAAAATGTCATATCCTGGTGTAATCTGGGATTTAGTGGACTTTGTAAAACCAGCAGGGGATGAATCATAATAAAGGCTATACCGACAAACACAAATGATTTAAGCCCTGTCCTATAGTGACTCACCAGAAATGTGACCAGTACGAAGGCAAAGGCAGACACTATATTAATGTACTTGTTTTATTTTATAAATTTTCTATCCTGCAAGCTTCCCACAATCTGACATGATATTTTTAGAACAGTCTTTGGATGTATTTCATTAAGGAGAATATGTAGCAGATTGTGGTGCTTGATAAAGCTCCGTTACAGTGGAGTGAGATGTGTCATCCCTGACAAACTGACCTGAATTTTCCTCTTAATGACAGATGCTGTATAGCCAGAGCACTTATTACTTGAATGAAGTAGCTCTGGATTTATAGTACACCATTCTGAGCGACGCATGTCTCCTTCAACCTCCTGTTTGTATTTATAGACAATACTTTTATTTCTTACAATCTGTTCAGTACAGTTTAAGTTTAACCAAAGGTAAAACGCTATAATTAACATGGGGATAATCTGGCGGTCCTACGTGTTTACAATAATAATAATAATAATGATAATAATAATAGTATTTTTTCATTTCTCAGACAAACAAACATGCTTCCGCTGTGATACAGGGGTGTCGAGATGAATCACACGTCTCTGCTTCCACTGAACCATTTCATCAAACAACAACAACAACAAAGCAGAGCGGAGAAAGAAGCAGCGGTGAGGCTGTGTATAAGCCCTTGGCCATGTCTAATTGAGTTGTTTTTGAGCAAAACTAAAGCAGAACGTACCTTTTGCCTGACACCACTGCTAGAAAGAAAGAACAGACGCTAAAGTACTGTACACTGATGTCATATCAAAGCAAGTCAGGGGGAAGAGAAGATGAAGAAAAGCATGAGGAGAAATAAATGAGTGAGAGATTGGAAATGAAATGGAGGAAAGAAAAAATAAAGAACAAAGCACTGAGGCTCCTGCCGTTGGCCGGGATAAAACTATCTGCAGGACCAAGAAGACAGAAATTGTAGTATAAGAAATCAGCTTTAAAAAAAGCTTTTAGAGTAAATGTTTAAAAACTCCTCTGATTTGATTTTGATTGGTTGATTTATGAAAGTCATAAATCATGGCAGGCAATGAGAGCTAATGCTTTTTTCCAATTATGTGACTTGCTGGACATGAAGCTCCATATGTAGCCTTTATGTTATATCAGGGGAGATGCACAGGCCAGAAGAATGATGGTGGGTGATGGGGCTAAAATCTGCTTTGCCTTTCATTTACATTTCCAGATGTATCCCCATTTACACGTATTAAAATGAGGTAGCTCTTTAGAGGTCATCAAAGGCAAGTGCTAATCTGGAGTGGGCAATGCATCTGTGCATCAAACAAAACAAATAGGACCGCTGCTGTTGCTGACTCGCCCCCAGTTTGCAGAAGACATTTCTTTCCAGCGCTGCACGTTAATTCCAGCTAAACGGCTAAAGCCTGTATCTCTGCTTCATCCAATTAGAGGCTGCCTGAATTCCCAGGAAAGGTTTCTAGATAATTTCAACAGCATGAAGAGGCACAGTTTAGAGGATGAAACATGGCAGGTATGAAGAAAAAAGAAAGAGACTCAATGTGTAATGACTGTGTATTTACCTTCGGCCCAATAATGATCAAAACATTCAGCAGATTCTCACAATGCCACTCTGAAAGAAACAGCATAAAACTGGCAGTATAAACAAAAACACAACAGTTTGGGGAAAAAATTAGCAGCAACAAATTTCTCAAAAGAAGTAAACCTGTTTTTGCATAACTGTTTTACTGGTATATTTTCTTAGTGCACTATATGCTGTAATTCTTAAGCATGTGGATAGTACTCTTTCAATCAAAGAAACAGCACATGAAAATCCAAACATCTAGCTCACCCAAATATGAATATGCAATTTGACGCCCTCTAGTGCTGCCTTATTACTACCTCAACTGTGTTCTCTGAAAATCACATAAAATACATGATTTAAAAATATAGGCCACTCCTGTCAATGAGTGGCAATTTTCACAGCTGTAATTATTAAATGTATAAAAAAAAAAAAAAAGTATAAAATGAAACACCATTAAAAGGCAAGGCTCAACAAGATGAGCTGTGTGAACAAGCTCACTGCACTTTCACATAAATTTTCAATTAGTTGAAACTCAACCGTGGAGATCTAACATCATTCCTAATTGATGAGGACACTGCCTCCACCACAGGCTACTACAGAAATACATTCAGAGAGGCTTCGCATTCGATGGTTTAACCAACATTAAGATTAATCTAGTTGAAAAATCAGAACCTTTTTATCTTACTTGACTGATTTAGTTTTGTTTTTAAGGGTTAGTGGATAGTCAGGGTGGGATGGTTAAAAAAAAAAAAGGAAAGAAAAGAAAATCAGACCAATTCGGTTTGTTGCATGTCTGTGTTATTGGGTTCATTTGAAATAAGCTATGAGGCATGCTCAGAAAAAAAATGTCAAATAGCTATTAGGGCAAAAAAAGCCTTGCACCATAACCCAGTGAAACATCCGCAAGCATTGTTTCGGTCTGCTGTATGGGCGCATTACGGGTTTAGTGTTATGACGATGATGGAAAAAAAAAAAGTGGTGGATAAAATGGCGACTGTGTGCAAGCACTGTGCAACAAGTGTTGCTTATGCTAGCGGCAATATTTCCAATATGATGAACCATTTAAGGAAAACATCTCCCAAGTGTGTCCCATGACAGTGCAAGTAAGAGAGACTCGGGTAGGAAAGAGCAACTCCTTCTCCCCGCAGCATTTAAGCAATCTCTCCATGAAGATTTAGACACAAGCACAATCCAGAACTAAAGCCTGGAGGGGTGTTGATAGTAAAACACATACAGTCCTACGCAGTTATGGAGGATGTGGGGTCAGCATATGATGAAGTACTTGAGCTGTGCAGTAATTCCTAAACTTTATGAACAGTCACGATGAGGAATTGTTAAAAGAATTGTCTAACACAGCCTTCACAACTTTTACTACACATGGATGGACCTTCAGAGCTACTGAAAGTTACCTGACTGTGACTGCCCCCTGTATAACTTTGGAGTGTTAGATAAAAAGCTCCATTATGCAGACACACCCTCCTCATAAGAAGCCACACAGGCAAGTGTCTCTCTCTTATTCTCTTATTGTTGACGGTCTTTATGTCTTTAAGGAGGCAATTTTTTATTCAAGTTATATTTTTGTTTGCACTAATTGGAAAACCTATTCTTTTAATTAAAGTTTGACAATGAAGAATGTGTATGTTCCTTATGTTCTTAGACAGAAGTTTGTTATACAGTTGTTAACTTGAGTTTGCTACATGAAAAGAATAAACGTACCGAACTGAACCGAAGCTTACATTTTGTGAACGCTTCAACCCCTCGTACATACCGTATAAAAAAATAAATGGTAAACATAATATATTTCATGTCATACCTGAAAATTCCTCCACCAAATAGAGAGGGTCCTTGACTCTCCTGAGGCCGCAGACCAATAGGAAGACACGCAGCTCATCCACATGCTCACTTCTCACACCTGGAGAGAAGACACATGCACACAAATACAGCACCACAATATCAAAACATTGCATAATGAACATTCCAAGTACATCAGCAGATAATGAAAGCAATACA
Organism: Brachyistius frenatus; assembly: GCF_029030835.1. NCBI lineage: Eukaryota > Metazoa > Chordata > Actinopteri > Embiotocidae > Brachyistius > Brachyistius frenatus. The sequence continues at coordinate 1,794,504 of NW_027210663.1, forward strand.
TCACCCAAGGTCATGAAGAAAATAAGAGAGCAGTGACTAATGTGCTTGCACAATTCTCTGATCGGCGGGGAAATAGTCTGCTGAAAACACTGGAAGGTTGCAGCCAATTCGGTGTGTAATGCAGCATCATAACTAACAGAGCCACAGTGTTTGGGTGACAATTTGCTCACTGAATAACCCAAGATAAAAAAAATTTGCCAACACAACAGCATGCTAACAAGATCAAGTGCTGCGGAATCAGCTCTTTCCTCTGATCATCCAACTTTCAGGTTCAATCCAGAGATTAGTCAGAAACTGGCAGGCATACAATTGTGCTCAATGCCAACTTCTTTTTGCGTGGCACCTGACCCTCCAAAGGCAAATAAAGGATAACGGTTCTGATCCAAACAACATAGCTCCACTACGAAGGCAACACACACACACACACACACACACACACACACACACACACACACACACACACACACACACACACACACACACACACACACACACACACACACACCAGCCTGTTGGTCTCAGACTTCTTACAAGTAAACAGACTCTGAAAAATAAATGGGTAATACCACTGTACTCCCTTTGTACAATCGATAAAACGCTCAAAAGGCCTAAACTATAAACAAAGGACTGTTGTATCATGTTTACCATGTGTATTACCTCAGTTTATTGTGTTAACGTGCTAAAAAATTGCTAATAAAGACAAAACATAAAGCATTGGTAAGAATAATGGCAACATTTGAATACATTTTGATCATGGCACTGAAGGGCTCACAAAAATTACAACAATTTAACTTGAGAGGACGGTGACCTTCTGTACCAATTTTCATGGTGAGTGCAGAAGTCAGAAGATCGATCATCAATGAACCTGGAAAGTTTTGTGCCAATCCATCTCGTAGATGTTGACACATTTTACTGCGTATAAGTGCAAATTTTAACCTGTCTGGTGGCTCCAAAAGAATTCATTTTCAAGGTCAGTTTTGGTTCTTTGAGTACCATAAATATTCTGTACAAAATTGAATGGCAATCAAGCCAAAAGCTTGCTAAACCGCCATATGGCATATACAAAAAACCTCATGTGAAGAGAAGAGTTAGCCTTTACTTTAGTTTTGAGGGCATCATGCCCAGATCTGAAGCATGAGAAGACAGTCTAGGAACCTTAAAGGCAATTCAAAGTAGAAGTCTTATGAATATATGGAAGAAAATTACTTCATGAATAGATTTATAAGGATATTGTGAAATTAGAGGGTCAGAAAATACATTTTTAATCCCTGATCTTCTACGCTTGATAAAGATGCAAAATAAAAAAATAAAAAATCATAAATATTGAGATAGCTCTGCTGGCAACAGCACTAGCAATTTAAGAGAAGTAAAAAAATAAAAAAAAATTAGTCAGTGTCAGACAAAATAAAAAGGAAATCATTTTGAAATTAATACCACAGACAGACACCAACACGTGCTTCGAGCACGGTGACAGTCGAGAGAAATCCCCTGCTGCCAGATAAGTCCAGATCAGAAGGCTTGAAGAAGCTCTTTTAATGCTATTAAAGAGCATCTTAAAATGACAACATGGAGTCTGGGCATTGACCCTGATCCTCGGAGCCGATTGTCAAAAAAGCTCTTACTTCCGCGGGACTTATCGAAGTTTATCGTATCGATTCGCAATAGGAGAAAAAAAACATCAGCTAAGTTAAACACCACTGTCAATCTCTGCAGAACAAGGTAAAGAAAAGTAATGTAAGATAGCTGGAGTCATACCAGAGTGCAGACCTGTCAAAACGAACGAGAAACTCAAAAGAAACTCCTTTTTTGTATCTGAGACACAATTAATCTTTACTCAGGGAAGAAAAACAAATTGTACAAATCATCTGCTGTGCCAGCAGCAATCTTTTCTCTCTTTCTCTGCAGTTGTGCGAGTTCTATGCAAAACATGTTTTTGTTCGTTTGACTTTGATTTCAGAATTCTGAACATCATCCTAATGCTTTAATCAGTCCGTGTGCATGTGTTATTGTAGGCATGGATGTGGGTGCACATACTGTTTCTATCAGAACAGCTCATATAAATTAGTTGCGTGGCACAAAGAACAGAGTCTGCAGGGAGTACACAAAGAATGACAACTCCGTCTAAACAGTAAATCACATTAATGAGCAAAGCTGCACAGGTGAAATATTAGGATGATTAGCAATATGTCTAAATCTTAAAGAGGTTTGATGATCAACAGTTCTACTGTACAGTATATGTTCAGTTTTAAGTCAGCTTACAAGTTCTGAAGAGAAATTACATTGTCCAAACTTGACATTATATGGACTCTTTACATCAGCACTGCACAAACATGCAAGCCAGATATGAAATGTACAGCCTGCATTTTGGTTATTCAAATATGAATTATGCATTACTTTACATGCTTGAGTCAATGCTCACAGTTATGAAGCCACCACAGCAGAGATGCACACCAGTAAGGCAAGGACTGTGACTGTCCAACAGCACTTAAGAAAATAAAAACCAGACTGGACAAACAGAAGCAGTCTCATTTGTGCTGCAAATGGTCAAAACGTTTCACTATGGGCTGGCCAATTTGTTGATTTCTGTGCTGATGTGTTAAAAACGGGGCTACTTAAAGAATGAGCTTTCTTTAAATAGCAGAGAAAAGTTTAGAGCCTAAATAACTGCAGCTGCATCTGGGTGTGAGACAAGTATTCAGAAATATAAGTGATCTATCAGTTTTGTTTCAATATGGAAGCGATAGTCTGAAAATTGATGGTAGTATAGTGATCAAGGACATGACGCCATTTTCAAGCATGAAAAAAAAAAACAGGTAGGGGGCTACAATTTGAACAAACTATGCAAACAGTCTAAAGCGTGTTGCGCAAGTGCATTTAGGTTTTGTCTAAATCCACTTTTGTTATTTTCATGGTGTGATGCTCAGATGTGTACATTTGCAATATAAATAAAGCAAGTGATGGACGCTGGGTGAAAGATAAAGCCCATGTTCTTCCACTGTAAGATAATAATAGGCATTGCACTTTTAACCTTTTTAACCAATACACTGACCTCACTAAAAGCTTCCTGTGTAATTCATTCAATAATCGTGCTCCTCCTTGACAACCATGTAACTGGACAAGGTAGCAGACAACTCCCTGCTTGTTTTCCTTCATCCCTCAGTGATTTAAAATAGCACTGCTCCGTCTACTGTGCTGTACTTCTTCTATCCCCTTAACCCTACCTAACAAGGTTCACAGCAGGGGCACAAAACAACACACACGGACAAAGACACATACAGAGTGGCTTTCATTAGCCTCTGGATTTCAGTACTGAAGTTTGTGCCTTTGGAGGCTACAAGACATCCAAAGGATAACAGAGACACATACGGTATAGTCGTGTATCTTCAATCAGGTGGCAGGATTGCTTTGCCTCTTTTATGTTCACCATTAGAGGGCTTTTTGCAGTGAGGCACTGCAGTACTGGTTCACAGAGAATATATTCCTGAATGCTCACATACCTCCATTCAGCCAGCCCTATATACGATACGCTCTGCATTTTGCGATTTAGTGCTGATTAATTTATGTCACACCAGATGGAAGGATGAAGAAGTAAATCAATATACACCAGGATCTGGGAGGAGACAATACACACAACGGATGGTGCCCCCTGTTGTGTGTGTGTGTGTGTGTGTGTGTGTGTGTGTGTGTGTGTGTGTGTGTGTGTGTGTGTGTGTGTGTGTGTGTGTGTGTGTGTGTGTGTGTGACAAAGGGCGGATGAGAGCTGACAGGAGAGAATACAGATTGCTGCGGGAGTCACTTCTGTCAGACTGCGTTGTTATGTTTGAGGATAAGTAAAACATGTGCCAAGTTGTTGACACTGATAATTGAGGGTGACAAAGCAGGTCATCGAGGTTCAAAAGGAGCGCATGCAACATCTACTCTTTTAGACAGCAGAGAACCAAGGCTGCACGCTGAAAACTAAACGACAATGGCTAAATCTTTTTCAGTTTTTAATGACAACTTCACACATTTGTCCTCACAAAAGCACATTTATGAAAATAAAGTGTAGACTGCAGAATCAGCTAATTGGAATGAGGCTTTTTCACATTTAATTACAAGTAAAAATCCTGAACATGTGAACATGAGAAAAATACAACAATTGTCTAATGGAAATGAAAAGCATCTGTCCTTCATCCACATTAAACAATTCAGACAAATTACCACCGTCAGTTCAGCACATATGCAGAAACTGGAACAATGTTTACAGGCCTAAAAAACAACTGTGAATCAAAGAACATTGCTTTCATCTGGGTAAATGCCCAATAACAGTGACTCTAATTTCAAGTCTAACAAAATAGAGAAATTGCTGTGGAAAATTAGAATCACTTGCACCAGTTGTGAAACATTGTGATAAATGGCCTTGAGCTTGAGAGCTATTAATCAACTGTTCCTCTATGTATTCAACGGTGCTCTCCATGAGCGCTAATGTACTTGGGATGGACATCATCTTGCAATGTAGTATTTAAAGTCCTGGCTGTTAGTGAAGACGAGTAACTCGGAGCAACTACATATTTACTGAGCAATTCAAATGGGAGCAGGAAGATCGGACGTAATGAGTGAAAACTTCAGAGACCACCGCATGGACGCATTTAAAACAGCACAGTAAATTTATGCTCTCTTATTGGTACTTTTCATATCAGGGGAGTATGAATGTATTCCCCACTGTACTCCCAGAGGTGGCTTCACTGCACCACACCACACCAACTGTGTCTAATAATGGAGGTAAGAAGGGGATGTAATCTAAAATATGGCAGAGGGACAAGGGATGTGGACAATGCTACCAATGGTTACAAAATGTGGCGCGCGTGTGTGTGTGTGTGTGTATACCTGGTCAAAACAACCCCACCAAACCTGATTTACAAGGGAATTTACATTTCAGTGTGGGCGTGTAACTTTTTATTTTTAGTACCTGAGCTCCTCAAGAATTCAGTCCAGCAGAATTTCTCAGTCACTTCAGTCTGGATACCTTTACAAATAAACACAAAGAAAAGGCACAGAGCTCTTCATAAAGATTTTACTGGACATCAGCTCTAACAAAGTACTCATCATCCAAAATATTATTTTGTACACACCATGTAAAAAGCACTTCAATGTAATCACTGTCTGGTGACAAGCCGAAAAAAATAAGCTTTCACTGGTCAGGGCTCAGCCATGCAGCTTGCCCAGGGGCTCACATCTAATCTATGAAAGGACACTATTTGCCAAACAAGGCTACTGGTGGGAAACAACATGGAAGAGTGATTTGGGCTGTCCTACATGGTACAGTGGCCAATGGCAAGAGCAAATACAACTCAGTACTGCAGACAGTATGATAATGGAGGAAAAAATGTCAAAGCTGATTAATGTTACACTTCAATAGAGTTGGGGATGCAAAGCATCGGGGAGGATATTCATCCTGCAGAGCATACCTTGGGGCTGCACATAGATTTTGCTGCTCTGGGACACCTTTGGAGGGAAAACATAAAAAATAAATAAATCTGTGATTAAAACAAATACCAAATCACATGAGTGTTTTAAATCCATCAATAATCACAGGCAGTGTTGTGTAAATTACATTTAATTATTACTGACTGTGCTTCTGTCTTTTTATGTCAGACAATAGAAAGAGCTATTTATCGCTCTTTGAAATCAAAGCATATTTATACAAAATTCAAACTTTAAAAGAGAGTCAAGAAAGCAGTTGCTAAGATAATGGGGCTGCTGCAAAATAAATCAGAGGGGATGAAAAAGAAATTGACTGGATTTTATCATACCAGATTCATCCCCTATGTGTGTTTTCTGTCACAATAAAAAGCCTGCCGATGCCTCTCAGTGTCTGTCCTATCTGCCTGCTGTCAGCACTAAATGGCAGAGATAAAGCATGCCACTTGCCTCAATCTGCAGCCTACGGCTGAACTCTAATCTGAAAATAAAACAGGGTAATATTGTTTTAATGCCACACTGTTATGGGACGGGGAAAGATATTGTGTTTGTATGGTAAAAGCCCTTCTGTTATAGTTATTGATGCTGTCATGCCCCTGCTGTCTAAAGATGTGCCATAAAACATAAAATGTAGTGGTTTTTCACAGCATTGTAGTGCAGGAAATGATCTCATTGAGCAAAGGGTCAATGTTCTGTTAATGCTAAAATATCCTTTATCCCATAGTAGGCAGCCATAATCATAATGATGAACCAACAATAAAGCACATACAGAAATGTTGTTGTAAAATGTAAACATGTAGAGCTGGTTGCAAACATACTGCATGTGTGAAACTCTCACAGGTAAACATCAAGCATCAAAGTTTAGACTGCATGTCAAATGGTTGGACAGGGAAGCCACTAAAAGCCCCTGCTGGGCCTACATACGCTCTAAACTCTCTGCTGCTGTGATTGGTTGTTTGACAGTGACTCATCTGCCCCCTGCCCCTAATCCTAATCCTCCCACAACGTAACAATCAGTGCCAGGCAGGCAGCCCAGGTATGCAGGCAAGGCTAGGGCATTTGGGCATCAAAACGTGCACTTTCTGCACCCGTGGACTTCAGTCACACGTACTCTGATGTGTTCACCATCATCACGTGATGTTTACAAGGGCAAGAGACTGCAGGGCGATATAAGCCAATGACAGACAGGCCTAAAGACCACAATAATAAAAAGCATTTTGATTATTTCGGTAGCCTATACCGCCACACATTTCTATATCTTTATGTCGTTGAATATTATTTCTGGCCTACAAGATTCAAGTAATGTTTTAATAGTGTAATTGTTTTTCACTTTTATAGTTATTTTTCTTATTTTAGTCAGCATCTGGAAAACTTACTCCATGTATTGCAATGAATTGTGGTTAATTATATCAGTAATATATATCACTTTTTCTTTTATGTGTTAATTATTTGCGGCGCTTTTCATGTGTACAACCCAATGCAACATAGCCAATGTCTCCCTGGAGAGAATGTCTGAAAATGAGCACTAATATAGATACAGTATAAACTACTGCACTTAGTGTATCAGAATACAAAAGAGTGTAGACCTACCAAAAATAACTCTGCCTCTTCTTTCAGTTTGTTAGTAAATGCAACAGCAAACCTGATTGGGAACAAAAAACACGTCATTATCACTGCTGTAAAAGACATTTTCAATATAGACAGTACATTTGATCCTTTTATACGATATGACAACTTTGACAACAATAGAGGAAGACGCAGTGGAAACAACAATAAAACACTAAAGTCTTCTGGTTGAGAAATGAGAGTATAGAAGCTGCTGGTGGCTTGAAAGCACAAAATTTCAGGAAGAATATAATGAGGAAAAGGAAATACTGAATAAAAAAACGGTGAGGATTAATTTGCATGTGTGAGCGTGCATTATTTAACAAACCAACGAGCTCTGGGTGGTGACTGAATCTCATGAAGGTTTGTGTGAGAAAGTACTAACAGCAGGAGGTGCATGGATTGAGATGTTTGAAGTCGCAAGAGTTGGATCTTCCCAGTTCTCCCAGAAGGAAACTATTATCCCCTTAGACTTACTAGAAGGATGCTCTACAATCTAGTGTCATCACAGTGAAAACATAGACAGCACAGTCGGATGTCAGTGCACAGGAAAAATACTGATAAAAGTTCATTAAGGAAGTAGAGAACACACAATCTGCACATCCTCATTCTTTCATGCCAGTACTGCAGGCACTGGAGGTTCTTGCAGAGATCTAGACCTGTTTTACCATCTGATAAATGATACCCCAATAAAAATCATTCAAATTCTTTGCAACAATTAAAGTAATTGGGACATTTTTTTTTTTTTAGCATTTAGTGACCTGGCCAAACTGTAAATTTAGTCTAAGACTTAAAAATTCCATGATTAATGGAATTATAGATTGTCTAAGATACGTAAGTGGTAACATTTACTTCCGACTCGCATTTCAAGACGCACCGTGACAGCTGCATCAAACCTCAGTTAGTAAACCATGGTAACAATACGAACATATTTGGTCAAAATAATGTCACACTCATAAAACATAATTTCTTCAAACACAGCTAGCAGGCCTTATGTTTGGCAGACATTTTGCTTAGAACAAGCGCAGTTATAACAGGAATCAAAGGAATGATAGCTTGCTTCCTTTTAGAAGTCACATGACAGCCATGCCAATGAATGACCATGCACAGTGACAGGACCTTTGAATTGGTGCTCCTAAATGGAATATTTCCATAATAAATGTAATTATTTGATATGTTCAAAAATGTCCAGTATAAACAGCCTATTACACATTCATTAATCAAATGGTATGTCTAATTGACTAACAACGATATAAACAAACAAACGGGACAGAATATATTCTTCATCTTGTATTTTTTTTTTGCAAGCTGTAAAGCTGCAGTTATTTTAACAAACTTTTCAATAAACATTTTAGAAAAAGGTGTAGTTTGTATAATGTGTTGAAGCAAGGACTAAAAGTTGTATACTGATCTTGGAGCTATTTGGAATGAAGTGTTTAAAAAAAAAAATTGTTTGCAGCAACATCACCTGGCTTTCAGTAGCACCTGCTCCATAACCACACGCTTCTGCTCAACTTTCACATCTTCATTTATGTCTGTTCCACCAAAGATAACGCCAAACGGTACTTGGATGTCTGTTGTGAGGAGCAGACATAAAACAGAAAGGTAATGACATAATGACAGGTAGCTGCATATTTACAGGTATATTATTATTCTGAGAAATGCAAATTACAGAAAGTATGAATAGTAGATAAGTTATGAAATCCATTTACTCAAGTACTGTACTTTGGTACAAATTTGAGGTACTTCTGCTTTCCTGATAGTAGTATTTCCATTATATGCTACTTTGTATTTCAATTTGACATCATTGCAGATGGAAATATTTTACTTATTACTTAACAACATTTAGGTGACAGTTTACTTTTAAGATGAATATTTTTCACATGGCTTAATTTCAATAAATGTTCAAATGATCCTAAATCTGACCACAAATCTAAGAGAAAAAGTCAAAAAACTGAAAAGAGATTTGTGTATTAAAACACTGTTTTGTTGTAAGGATTTAACGCTGTTAAGAAATTTAATTGTTTTACTTTTTCTTTCCTTTCCCGGTAATCATCTGACAAACCCGCATATCTATCTTCTGTCCCTGTATATAAAACTGTACAGAAAGTAGGTCAAACTAGGTTCCCTTCCAGCAGCTACAACAGTTGCATGCAGCTTATACACTGATGCTTCAGTATAAATAAACTCTATATAATAATATATCAGTCAGTGGACCAAAGCAGTATTTTCACTTTAAGATTTTACCTACATTTTGCTGCTAAATATTATTAACTTTTATTTAAGCAGGACTTTTCATGATGTGATACTTTTACACTGCAGTATTGGAAGTTTACTTCAGTAATGGATCTGTATACTCTTTCCACCATTGGTAAATAGATCATATGACAGTGAGCATGTTTACCCAAGAGAAGTCTGCCTGCCCTGAACAGATGAATGGCCAGTGCACCCTCAAATGGAGGATTTCTGGACACTAGATTTGCCACATCAGCAGGAGACTGGAATTCTTCTGGATCTCTGAGCTCGCAAGTGTGTCCTGCTGACTCAATGTGAGATCTAGAAAACACTGATTATGGATGACTGGTAGGAAAACAAGGTGGTTAAACAAAGTTACAGCGGCTAAAGCCACTGTACAGGAAGAGAGGCAGTTCAATTATAATAGTACAGTTGGGTTTTTTACTGCCATTGTGCCGTAAGGTAGGCAACAACAGCTGTATTTTTAAATAGCCCTGGTTAACAGTTAACTTGTTTCTATGGTGTAATTCAGTTTCATAGGCTAAACAATACGTTTCAACAAAGAACTAGACAACGATGTAAATTACCTTATTCTCTCAGCTGTCGTGTGGTTCCCAGTTTTGGGTTTAAGACAGGCAAGAAAGAGTAATTTCATATCTCCACTATAGTCTGGTTTTTCCGAGTTAACTAACTTGTTAAAGCATAAATATTATTAAAACCAAATGGAACGATGTAGCAAGCAGGACCTATGTGTTTAAGCAAGATCGCTAAACTTGACTCCTATTACATTTCCTGGACCAACGCCTGTAATATACAATTAGGGCAAGCAGCGAGCAACAGCTCGACTAGCCCATCCTGGCAGTGCCCCATGCTTGAAATGTTTGCAAGTCCGTCCACTATATGTTCCCCTGGAAACACATGACTGCAGCGGTGGAGCTTTGCTCGCCGTTTCAGTATTTTTGTTCCCATTATTTCAAACCCACTTAAAAAAAAAAAACGTAGTACACCCATTGTGTGATGAGAACTTTGAAAATACAGAACCAGCAGTAACAACACACACATATATATATATATACATACATATATAAAAAGAAACCGCACCACCACTTCCTTCTCCCGATGTTACACCGTCTGCGTAAAAGGAACAAACTTCCAACTCATACGGATGGACCGTTGCTATGCTCTTTTCACTGGCACGTCACGTGCGTGTCACTTATAGATCGTCACCTAAGCAACGCAAGAGTGACAGTTCGTCGGCTGGGCTGTGTGTCACGCGGTAGTACTGTGACTGTTTTTTTTTTTTGTTTTTTTTTTGTGTTGACTTCCAGTTCTCTGGTGATAAAGTACCGATTTTAGACGAGACAGTGTCAACCTTTGAGCAGTTAGTATAATCCAGGTTAATGGAGTTTACTGAAGGCTACTGGGACTCGTGTCAGTAATTAAAGGTAATGTAAAACCAAACTATTACCAAGCTACCGGCGTGCTAAAGCTATCTTGCTTAAAAAGCACGTGACAATACATTTGTTGTGAGGTTTGGCACAGCTGGCTGTTTTAATCTGTGTTAACAGTGGTGACAGCGTTTGATTTACTTTTTTTTTTTAATTATTATTATTTAATTTATTTTTTAACCCCATCTGTATTTTACCTGCAGGTTTGGACTGAATCAGGAAGAAAACCTAATTCCATTAAGTTGGTTGAGAATGGCGAACAACAGGGATACCAACGAGAGCTCCCCTCTTTTGGAGTCAGGTTCTGCTCGACCTCCACCACCGTCAGTCTTTCAGGGGAGAAGACTGGCCTGTGCAGCCATTCTGCTGGCTGAATCATTGGAGAGGATTGCGTTTTACGGCATCACATCCAATCTGGTTCTTTTCCTCAATGGTAGTCCTTTTACTGGGAGGGCACTCAGGCGAGTCAGGCACCTCTGATGTTCATGGGGATCACGTACCTGATTTCACCGTTTGGAGGCTGGCTGGCAGACGCCTACTTTGGAAAATTCGTGACCATCGCTTCAAGTTTGATCCTGTATTTTATCGGCTTGCTATTTTTCCCCTTCATCTCAAGTGAAGACACCAGGAATCACTTATGTGGAGAAGAGGCAGCGTTTCCTGTACAACCTGCTGAGTGTCTAAGCACAAACAGTACCCCTCCGAGTAACGTAACCTGCCCCATTCGCGCCTCATATTGTGCCCCAGTAATCTACAGTGGACTTTTTATAATTGCATTAGGTGTGGGCACTGTGAAGTCCAACATCACTCCATTTGGAGCAGATCAGGTAGAGTATACATTTTTTTTTTTTTTTTTTTTTTTACTTTCAGATCTCAAGGTCTGTATTAAATCAGATGACACTGAGTTAATGTCGGCTGGAAGATTTGTTTTCTGACAGGCCTGTATAAAATTGAGAATGCAGTGAGACTTCATGGAGGATCAGACATGTGATGGGATTTCTGCTGCACCATGACATTTCACTGAGATATTCATGCTCTTGATCATCACGGCCGCTTTTAAGTATTTCCGTTAAAAAAAAGTATACATTTTGAAACATAATTTAAAATCTATTACATATCTCCCTCACACAAATTCATTCATATTTTGGTGGTAATAAGAAGTGAAACACACATCTTTCAGTTTGCTGTCAAAATAATGTCAATTTATCCAAAAGACTCTTTACAAGGAGCAGTCATAGAAATGGATAAGTTAATCAATGGAGTCATTGTTTCTCAAAATAATCTAATCAGGAGTGGGTAAAACCGTTCAAAGGGGACTTGCAGCGTTAACATGATTAGTACTTGATCCCACTACACATATTATACGATTTTTACATTTCTGTCAATGTTTCTTTTCCAAGTTTAAACATGCGTTAAAGTAATACCAAGGAAAAACAAAGAAATAAAGAATACATTAGCTAGTTTTTTTTGCCTGTGTCAGTCAGCGTTGAGGCAAGTCAATATAACTCAATTATACTTACATAAACATCATGTTACTTCAGTGTGTGAAGTTTTACAGAAATCTTAAATTTACCATATAAAGGCACTATTTTCCCACAAATGATCTTCCAGCTGAGTCCTAAATCTGTGGGAACTGTGAACACTTGAGAGGTACTGAAAATTTTCTGTTTCATATGGCCTGAATCCTGTCTTAAGAAGTAACGGCACCCTCGTGCAGCATAGAAATTGCCATAGTTCATGTGAATTTGCATCATAAAATCAATTATCCTGGGACTTTACACTGGACCAAAGGAGAGGCATCTGTGTAGGCAGCTGGTGGTGGGTAAATCTTAAAGTCAGGGTGTGAAGTTAAAGCAGGAATCAGAAGGGAGGAAACTGTAGAGTCACTTCAGATGTTGTATCTGTCTGCCTACACTCAGTATAATATATGCTGATCACATTGTGTATTTGATCAAAGGTCAACACTTCAACAAGATAGTGTACTAAATGTTTGTCTTATACTGGAACGACTAAAATCTGGAGGGAGTACCACCACTCACTCACTGATCTTGTGTCAAAACTAAATGTAGAAGGATCTAAAGCAAATGTGCTCGGAGTGTTTCATTTTAAAACATATTTGAATATAGTTGTTGGTAACATTGAAATGAAGTGATTAATTGTGGGAGTGACACTGTACCACTGCAGTGAGGAAGGCCAGAAAGATTTATGCCGAGTGTCGTGACAGTATCTTCTCAGTAGTTAATTGTATCTGTACCAGTGCGTCTTTTGTGCTCATATATAAAAGACATATCCACTTCATCATGCACTGATAAAATCTTTTGTTCCACAAGAATAACTGCATGTGGAGTGGGTCAGTACCATTGCTAGAATAATGTTATTTCCTTTCAGTGATGGTTAACTGGATTTATTTTAGCATTGCTAAACTAATATTGGACACCATTGTTGCGGATTCTTTGAGAAGGCTCAAAGCCACACCGAGCAGAGAAAGAATAATTCAGAAATTGCTGTTAATACGACCAAAGATATTCCATGCAATGATAGCATAAAATACTACAGTATTTTTTTTTAACATTTTACTATTTGAATCAAATGTGACACAACATCCCACTCAGTTTCAATTTGGGATTATTGTTCCCCTTTGTTCGTCTTAGTTTTCTGTCACGTGTTCTCAAGTGTTTTATTTATTTTTTCAAGCTGATCTATGTAATGTATTTTGTATTTATTTTGGTCTCTCTGGAGTCCTGTTTTTACTGATGACCAAACTTCTTGTAAAGCTGAAAAAAGCTGCTAGTTGACATCCAAACTGGTACGACAAACAACTATTATATAGTTCAGAGTATGAGTCATTTTGTATGACTTTGATTTGTCTTTACATTCTCCCTGTGTGAACATCTGTATGTGTGACATGACTGTTGTCATCATGTGCTCTGTGTGATCACAGGTCAAAGACCGAGGACCAGAGGCCACGCGCAGATTCTTCAACTGGTTCTACTGGTGCATCAATTTAGGAGCCATCCTGTCTCTGGGTGGCGTGGCCTACATCCAGCAAAACATCAGCTTTGCGCTCGGCTACATCATTCCCACTGTGTGCCTCGGAGTCTCCTTCCTGGTCTTTCTCCTGGGACGCACTGTTTTCATCACCAAGCCCGCTGACGGCAGCGCCTTCACAGATTTGTTCAAGATCCTGGGCTACGCCTGCTGTTCACAGAAACCAAAGGAGCCTAACTTGCTCCGGTGAGAACGGCATGACACCCCTGAGTGTCATTTTAGTGCATTTTATGCAGTGATGAGACCAAGATGATATAAAACAGCATTTCAAGGGAATAAAAGGGGTAAAAATTCCTTCAATGAGCATTCATCAGTCTGAATGGGAACCTCCTTCCAGCAGTGTAGTAAGTGTTTTCGTTCATGGCAGAGTTCAGTGGGATGGTGACTCTGATCCAGTGGAATAACACAGCCAGGTGTTGTTGATAGACCTTTATCTTAAAGCTTGCTTTCATCCCCATGTAAAAAAAAAAAAATTGTTTCTCCCCTGGTCCAGGCGTTAATCTTCCTCCCCTGTGGTGAAAAGTTATTCTGAAGTGCTGATACTTGACTTTGAACCAAAGCAGCACAATCGGCTCAGAAACTTGACATTGAATATTTTAAATTGGACAATCCCGCAGCCTTTCAAGAATTCTTTATTAAGGTATTTCCTCCAGAGATGGGGATTATAGGCTTTAGAAAAAAGTTTGCTTCCTATCTCTAGAAGTGCTGTTGTTTAAGGGTAAAATGTTCACAAAAAAAGGCTGATTAAGTCTTCAACAGTTCAGACTAATTCTAGCTTATTCTCTATTTATTTACTTTTTCATTTTATGTTATTAATTCCACTGTAGTTTTAAAGTTATTTCCTTTTGTTTTTGTTCCCATAAAGCAAGAACCCAGGACTACTAGACAGTGCCAAAGTGACCTACGGTGGAAAATTTCCAGAAGAAAAAGTAGAGGAAGTGAAAGCCCTGGTGAAAATCCTTCCGGTTTTCTTTGCCCTTATACCTTACTGGACAGTGTACTTTCAGGTAAGATCCACCCACTTTAAATTAGATAAAAAATTATGACATATATTTTACGATATATATAGTAATTCAATATGCCAATACAAGCTTTTCTGGATGCACACACGCACACACGCACACACACACACACACACACACACACACACACACACACACACACACACACACACACACACACACACACACACACACACACACACACACACACACACACACACACACACACACACACACACACACACACACACACACACACACACATATGAGGGGAGATTATTTTCCGGTTTTAAATTAGAGAAGAATGGCTTTGTACTAGACACCCTGGTGATCATAAAGTGCAGAATTACTTCATGCTGAGACTCTAATCTCCTTATTGTGTTGCAGATGCAGACAACGTACATCCTGCAGAGCTTCCATCTGAGGATTCCAGATGCAGCCTCGAACAGCACTGCTGACTCTCATCAGGTAAACATGCTGACCTTGCTTTTTGTTTAATTAAAAAAATAGCCTCAGTGTGGTCTGACATTGTGATTTGGTACTGTAACTATACTCTATGATTATTTCCCCATACGTTTTTTTTTTTTTAACTACATTTGTCACTGTTGAAACTAAAGGAGTCAGTAGGTCAGTGACTCACAATGGTAGGCAACAGCTGGAGGCAGCAGCGGAGGCTGGTAATGCCTTTGGGATTAAGTCAGAATTTCACAGACTAATACCGCGCAGATTAGCAACCTTGCAGTTATTATATCTCTCCACAGCAGCGCCTCCACCTGATTCGTTCTGGTGAGTGTTGCTCCTGTACCTGTGTATCACTGACAGATTGTATATTGAGTTCTGGGGGGCTTTGATGACTGAAAGTCCCTCAGCTGTTCCACATGGTACTGGACTCCCCAAAAATGAAAGGTTCAAAAACTATGAAAGTGAATAGACTCGAAAGTGCAGTTTTATATTGTAATGTGCCTGTTGGTATTTTTGAACAGGCCTGCTTGGGATAACAGTACTGACTTCATGAAAAGGTGAAGTGAAACACTTGCCTGTAAACCACACAGTTTAACTTAGTGCTATACAAATACCACATATATATTCCTATATTTCACAATAATATGCACTGAGACTTGTGACTCTGACACTCTCAGACAGAGTTTTGTTTACTCATCTTCCATCATTTTTTCTAACCTTGTTTTAGAACCATACTCACATTTTATTTATTTTTTTCACGTACAATTTATCTGGTATCAAAAACGGAACTAAGCCTCTTCTGCTACCAGCCTCGACACTTCTCAACATCAAAAGGGAAGTGAGATTAGATGCCTCTGTGATTTGCTTCCTCACCTCACCCAACACATTTCAATAGCTAAACTGAACAAACACTGTTTCTTCAAGGAAACAGAACCCATACTAATGATAATAATAAGTGGAAATGGGTGGCAAGAGTGAATGTGTTAGGCTTTTTTTTATGGCCAGATTAAATCTGTTAATTTACAATACATGTTTGACGATTTACATGTTTAAATTACATTTTGTAAGGAATCTGTTCTTCAAGTTATGAGTTTGTGTCTGAACCGGTGGTGGTTCGGACTGATCAGCGTCCTATTTAAGAACCTATACTGGCAGCTACGAGAGTGGTTTAGGTGTGACAACAGAGAGATGCAACTCTTTGTTCAAAAACAACAGTAATCTGATTGGTTGAAGTTAGCTCATGATAGACAGATGGTTCATCTAATCACCTGCCAAGTATTTTTTGAAAGTGCATGCCCTTTTCCAAACTGTTTCCAAGGACGAATAAAGTACTCAGATGGTTCTGTGTAACAAACCATCTGGCGTGTCGGGTACTGACGAAACTATACAATATTTAACAAGAAAGCAAAGAACAGGTACACAAAAAGTAACAAAAAAGCAAAGATGATTCAGTTTGAATATAAATATCCAAACAATTTACCTTGCAGAAATATTTATATTTTGAAATATATATTTATATATGATAATTGTTAATCATCTTGTGAAGCCGTGATATGGAGCCCACTGCACTGTATTGTATGCATATACTTATGCATACAATATACGTATGCATGTATGCAGTTCATTTAGGGAAGTGACTTGGGTCTGCTGGGACATCTCTGTCATTAATGCCAGGCTTTTCTTGACCAAGAAGTGTCACTTGGGACTACCTATCATTTTGAATATGATAATGCACAAACAAGAGAGGAAAACACTCTCAAAGGACCTGTGTATAGATTGCCAGCAGTTACTCCCCAGAAATGGAAATTCAATTTGAGAATAAATGATGCTATCAGAAGTGTTAAACCAGGGACACATCAGGAGCTGATAGCTCTTGGAATTTGAATTGCTAAAAAAAACAGCTCCAGCAGTGTGCACTGTTTCATTGTTCACTCACTGAGATATTGCCTCAACCTGAAGATGCTTTGTATGCTTAGAATGGATTTTCTATCTGATTGATTTGTCATCCAGTCTGTTTGCACACTGTGATTCCTTTCAAAGATGATAATAGATTCAGATTTGAGTTGAAAAACTTTTATTATAGGATATATTGTAATAAATTTGTCTCGTGCCAATTTTAATAAATAACCATGTTAAAAAAAAAACAATAATGCCATCAGTAATACTGCTGTTGGTATTAGTATGAATAATTCTACTATTTATTCAGTAATAATACATTTATTTAACTGTGTGCTTTCTTTGCTGTGAATTGAATGCATATTTTTTTCATCACATTATGTTTGCTTTTGACCACTTGGTGGTGCCAAAGTAGTATCAAGACTGAAGTAAACACACATGCACAATCTTGAACACAAACACTTGGTGAACTGTGTTGGGCTGCACTGACATCCTCTGTAGTTTTCATGCTTTGTTGCTTTTTGTACACTTTTATCTCATGTCTCTCCTCTGGATCCACCAGATGACATTCCACTTCCCGGCTGCCTGGCTCACCATGTTTGATGCAGTGCTCATCCTTATGCTGATTCCCCTGAAAGACAAAGTGGTAGACCCCATCCTGAAGCGGCGTGGCCTGCTGCCGTCCTCTCTAAAGAGGATTGCAGTGGGGATGTTCTTTGTTATGTGGTCGGCCGTGGCAGCGGGTGAGTGCACCAACAGACATGCTCTCTCTGCATTGTCACTTAGCTAGGCCAGACAAACACTAAGGAAACAACAAAGTTAGCTCCTATTTGCTGTGGTAAATGCCACATGCAGTCAGAACAATGAGGAATGCAGCTGCAGAGCCACATCTGTGTCATTTATTATTTTAATTTTCAGCATTGTTTTTGAGAACTTATGAAACATCAGTCTTCTTTCACCAGTTGTGATACAACTGTGGCATACTATATGGGGAATGCTGTTGCTGAGGCAACTTTTGATCTGCTCTGAGGATGATTTACAGGTATTTGGCAAATCCTTTTGTTAACTAATGATTGCCTTTGGTTTTTGTGGGACTCAGCAGATGGTCTGTCACAGATATCAAAACATCACTTTCGAGCTGGCAAAGGAAAAGCAGCCCGGAGTTTGGTCCTTTTTTTTCTCCACTCCCACCCGGTAGATCACAGGAGGAGCTGTGGTATCTAACAGTGTAGTCCTGTGTGACTGCACCCACATGCAGCAACGCTCCCCAGTCCTTTTCACTCGGAGTGTGTCCGTTATTGTGAAAACAGCCTTTCTAGCCAGGCCCTGTCAGCGGCTGCTGCCGCCGCACTGATACATCCAGGCTAAAATGTTCTAAGAGATTCAAGCCTTAAGGCAGGAAGAAAGCAAATCAGCAACCCTCCTGAGAATCAATGTACATTACATTTTCATCAACCACTGCTTTTTCTTCTTTTTTTTGCAGGTGCACTTTACATCCTCCACATAGAATATGAACACAGCCTATCATTATTAGTGACCTTTAGATATTGCCTGGTGGGCTTTTTCCAATTGATTGTTAAACATGCAATTCATCAAAACTGACAGCGGTTGTGAGAGAATATTTTTTCACACAAAATAAAAGAAAGATAAAGTAGGGATTGGCAAACACACAGGTCAATATCGTTAATATATAATATAATATAATATAATATGATTTGCTGTCTCATTAGTTAATTTAACCCCCAAAGAGATCAGGGGATCCTAATTCATTCTTTCCTATTATTTCACATTATTTTTTAGTTCAGATTGAAAAGGTCCAATTTGAGCATACAAATTAGCTATTGTTTACCTGTTGCAAGAAAAAAAAAAAAAAAAAAAACAGTTTTGTATGCTGCATTATCAATTCACAACGAGACTACTGGAGTTCACCAGGTGAAATCTCATTAGATCACACTTATTATATTTTTCACTTAATATTCACAACCCGGTAACTCTCTTAATCCTCACTTGCATAATAATAAAGTATTCATTCTTGCCTGTTTATAGTCATCTGAGTGTGTAAAAGGCCACAGTACATATAAAACACAGACCAGTACGTATAAAACACAGCAGTTAAATATGGTTCATTATCTAAAAAGAAGCCATACATTTTTCCACCTATGGTAAAAGCCTGCTGGATGACATGAACAGTGTTTTAATCTGCTCAAATCCAAATTCACAAACAACTAATGGCTGATTCATGCAGCTTTATACACTGTTCATGTTGAGTTTATAGACTGAAGGGATGCTCTGCTGATTTGAAGGTAATAATTTCCATTTAAATATGTGTGTGGCGTTTTTTATGGGTGAGAGAGGGGAAAGGGTGCCGGACCAAACTCTCATCTCTTCCGCACCCCATCCAAATAGAGTGAGGCATAAAGACCACAAAGTGTGTTGGGGGGGACAGCCTTCAGATGTTATAGTTTGAGGGTTATTAAAGTCTGACTTAGCCCATCAGAAGCATCCTTTTCAATCAGTGTGATGTGGTCCATTAACTAAATCTAATGTGTCTACTTTCTGGTAAAATGTAATATTTTCTTTTCAAGGGACACGGGCTTTCCTACAATGAGAAGTGCTCTAACATGTTCATTGCAAGGCATTCAGGTGTTTACTTTTCCATTTGGCTTCTTGAAAGAAGATGCAATCCTTGCATTTGAATTCAGGCCTAAATAAATTCTGAATATTGTAGAAAGCAATTTTGAGTTCTGGGAGTGGAGAGAAAGGGTTTACGATGGTGCAGTGGTGTGAGCATTGGTCACAGAACAGTAGGTGAATACACAACTAGTGTGCAACACAGTTCTGAACTGGATTATTTTAGGAAATAAATCAGATGACTGGATCCAATCTGTCCAGTTATATGTTTTTTAAAACGAGTTATTGAGACACTGCTGCAGCTTATTGTGATAACTATTCATGCAAAAATAATGTGCTGAGCATTGGCGCTGTTTATCCCCAGCATTGCCCTGCTTCACATTCATGTGACTCGGTAACAGTAAGTCCTGTGAGCTGCCTTACATTATTATTAACTGTATCCATTGTTGGCTTTATGTGAGCCCTCAGTGCTTATCGGCATCTGTCCACAAGCTGAAATCATGATGTTCAGAGACTGACAGATGGATAGTTGTGAATGTCCAAGCGTGGCATCTCGTGCCCACAGAAAAGCCAGTTGAACCCATTACATTGTCAGCCTGCCCACGGCATTGGTCACACTGCTGCTGCTCAGCGTTAGAATCACTTTCATCACCTTGTGCATGAAATGTGCAGGAATTTGTCATGTTTGGGTGCAAGCAATATTTCACAGGGTTTCATCGTACGTGCTGACGCACGTGGTGTGAGGACAGCGGGACCTTCCGTTCAGTGCAAAGAGACGGCTGAAGACATGCTGTCAAGCAGACAGTGGGCTGTTTGTGATCATTTGTGTACAGCAGTCACAGACTTCTGCCACACACTGAGACCAGCTCTGAAAATCTGTGCAGATACTGGTTTCAAAGCGATTCTTTTTTCCCCCCCCACAAGTTTTATCACATTCTCTTAAGTTTCTGTACTAATCCGGTTTGGTTGAAGCTCAGTGGCTTTTAGGTGTCCAAAAGCCAAAGTTGCCAGGAATCACACTGGGTTGTCTGATCTGTGATATTTAGTTAGAGAGAAAAATAAAAAAGCAGGGATGTGTGTTTATAGAGTGAGATTCGCTTTGGACTGCCCAGTAGCCACGCCGCATGAGATGGACGACTGGTATTATAGGATATCCGGATTACAAGGCTACAACTCTACTCAAATACAGCATTAAGTGTAGTTATGATAGGAAGCTGTCTCTAGGAGTTATCTGGAAATAGCCGTTGGTTACATGATAATGGCTATCGAATAAAGCTTTTAGGAGGCAGCAGCAGCTGATGACAACTGCTTGGTTCTTATTATTGAACTGTCTACACTGTCCCATTACTAACTGCCAGAATAGAGAAGCGTGCAGATGGGATCTTAATGAAGTGGTGGGGCAGCCTTAAACTAGCTAAATCCTTAATGGACTGTCACTGAGTCCTCGGCTGTTTGTTGATGTCACAAACTTCAGAGTGTTTCTTTACCCTTCCCGAAATATACAAGCCATAAGATTTATCCAATGCCCTGCTTGAATTATATATTTGAGTTCATGTGTTGTACAATTATAACTATATATATGTATATGTGTAGTTTATTTAGGATATCATGTCTTTCTCTAACCTTCAGCTCAATGTGTTCATGTGAACTGTTTTCTGTGTCCAACCCGTCAGGTATTTTGGAGACCAAACGTCTGGAGATTGTCAAATCAAATGGTACCATTGACCAGGTGCTGGGCAACGTTATCTACTACGCAGCAGATTTACCCATATGGTGGCAAGTGCCTCAGTACGTGCTGATAGGAATCAGCGAAATCTTTGCCAGCATTGCAGGTACAGCTGTTTGACATATTGTGTGAAATGTTCCTCTCCGTGTTCTCATTTAATACTGTGGTCAGGGAAACATTATGATTTAGACTAATAGTGAAATACAGTATCTTGCAGTGATGAGCCTGGTGCTTTGCCTTCCCACTGAACCACTCTGAATATATTGTGGGCTAAAACCCCGTAGTGCCCATTGTTGTAAGCAGAATGCGATGAAGATGAATGCGTAAACCCTTTTTGAACACTTTGTTTGATTCATTGCCAGACTGCACCAGCTTAATGTGTTTGTGGGTTGTAGTCCAGAGCAAATAGCCCAAGACGTCAATTGATAATTGATCATCCTGATTTTCTCACTCGACTGTTCAGTAAAGGGACGTTTTATGAATAAGGTGACGATGAAGTAACCTTTTTACATTTGAATGATGAACGCTTTGCATTAGCGGCAACCAGTTACCGGCCTCTTTCTCTGCTACTGATACAATAGTTAGTAAGATGGATAGATACACAGACATGTACATTACACTGTCCTGTATATCCCTGAGGCTCTAGTCACTGTCGCAACACAATTAACATCATGATATCAACTTTTCACCTCAATGTTCAGTCAGCTGCTACGCTGACATGTACCACAATGAACTTAAATACGTACTAGCAAATGATATAAATGTATGACCTCCGCTTCACACTAGACACCACACACTCAGTAGAGATATTATCAACAAATCGTACTGACACACACTATATTGCAAGTCAAACTTGTAATTATCCAATTAGCATGCTTCCCCAGCAGACATGCTGTTAATAAGGTCATATTACACAGAAAATGATTGTATGTTTATTGTCAGTCCAGCATTTTGAAGAAGCTGACAGTTACATTCAGACTAAACATCTTTATAAGAACTCAGTGTGTCAACTCCCACTTTTATTCTGTCGACTGTTAATGACAGCAGGAAGAAAGGAGCAGCCTGTGATTCACTGTAAAGCCAACAAAATATTTCACATGAAATTGGACATCAATTATAGTTTAACTGTATGGAATTCTGAGCAATATGGATAAAGTCTATCACAGTTATAGCTCGGCTGAAACTGAATTTTTGGGGCAGATGCTGATACCAATTTTATGGAATACAAGTACTTTGATATTGATATACCGCCCGTTATTCCTTATATGTATACAGTACATACGATATATATAAACACACTTTCTTCGCAATGATCCCTCAGTCCCTGAGGTTATCAAACCCTTGTTTTGGAGGCATGATATTTTACAGTGTTTTCTTTCCACTGACATCAGTCCTGCACTGGGAATTTAATAATCATAAATCACTATAAAAAAAAAACTAAAAAAAACCCAATGTCTAATTTACCACAAGCATCTTTTTCTGCATTATGTTCAGTCAAGAATAGTTTTCATTTCGGGGGACATTCGTAACATATGCGGCGTTACTAATAGATGTGATATTTGTAAAATTGTCCAGCTGGTATGTTGAGCAGACTCTAATCACAGTATATTTTCAGTCATGAATCCAAAGTGTCTTTTTGTTGCTGGTCAGAGGATTCATTCCAGTAAATTTCATTCAAATTAGGCTCATAATCCTTGTCAAGAACTTTAACAGTGTTTATGTTCTGCAGAAAAATAGATATCCAGTTCCTTTTCGAAAAATGGTTAAAAAAAAAAAAAAAAGCAGGTCAGAACAGTTCAGGTTGGAAATGACAGCTGCAAAAAAAAAAAATGTCGATACTTTTTGGGCATAAACTGAAAACGGCTCAGTAAGTTGGCTCTCATTTCTTCTGAGCCCTGGTCTAAAGACAAAATGTAATTTCATAAGCAGCCATGAGAAGAGTATGTTGTCCCAGTAAAACAATAATGTGACAGTGAGGAGTCGCTCTAATTCTATATTAAACTGTGGTCGCACAAACTGAGACATAAATGGAAACAACAGCAACAATATTGGTCTTTATTAAAAGAGGAGTTTATGTCTGTCAGAACTTCAGAACCGTGCAGTGTGGCAGCATTTCTACCCAACAATACACCTGCACTAGACAGCAGAAATCTGCCTTTTGTTTATCTGTTTGGAGCCTATATATCCGTTTATATCTGTCTTTGTTTATTTCTATTCCTCTACAGTCATGACCTCAGTCCTCAATTATTTTAGTGATTCAAGTTAATAAAGGCCTCCAGCCATGATTGAGTCATTTGACCTATTACTACGGGTCATGTTGTTGTAGGGTCTTCCATATAGTACTTTATTTCTGGATCAACAGTGAAGATTGAACCTTGAATATTGAAATACTTTTTTTCTCATCCCTTCATCATCAGCGTTTTGTGGGAATGAACATTTATCATCTTTAAGTTTAAAATGTGCAGACATTGAAATTTGCTTAATGAGCTTGGGTATTATATAGCCCTTGAACAGATATCCATAAGGCTCCTAAAAAGCAGAGGAATTTACACAAATCCAACAAGGTCCATATGACAAAGTCCAATCCAGACTTAACTAAGCTATAGGGATCCTTAAAATAAACGTACTCTCCTCTCTCCCGCCATACAATCCCACTGGGCTTACTTTGAGGAAAACTGGATGACAGAATTGTGACATATGTCTGGTAAAGAAGAACTATCCCCCTTAGTCGCTCTCTATTTCAATATGCCTGTTTTAAAACCTTCTGTGCCATCGAACTTCCTCGCTGCCATCCTCAGTTTAGTAGGACAATGGTTAATACTTTCCACACACACACACCACACAAGTTAGTCTGCTTTCAGGCAATACGTATCAGAAAAAACATTTGCAAAATGACCCCCTGCATTATTTTTTAATGATGTATTTCACTACTGAAAAAGTTAAAGGCTAATGTTATTTTTTTAAGACAAAAAATTGACCTCTTTTCTAAAAGAAAAAAAACAAAACAATATATATATATTCATTGCATTTATACGATTTCTCTCCTTTTGGCCGAGAATGGTCAGGCTGTTGTTTTGCATGTGGTGAAAGTCATTGGCATTACTTTGTTTGGATCTCAAGTTGTTGTCACACACATACAGCTGTATTGAGCATAATGACAACGCTGGTCTGTGCTGTTCCCTCGGCAGTGCAGAGCTGTACCTCAGAACTCCCAACAACCTTTGAAATCCCCCGTGATATGCAGGGCTATTGACCAGTGCTCGGTGCTATCCGAACGTCTGCTCAGGATAGAAACAAATGTATTCCTGTGAACCTCTGGAAAGGTCATTCATGTTGTAGTAGGAGTAATAACCTTGCACCCATCTCCTTCCTTTTTTTTTTTTTTTTTTTTTTTAATGAAGTTTTAATTTTTTACACAACTAGCACAGGTATCTGTCAGGAAACATTCACTTGTGCAACATCCCCCTTAAAGGAAGGTGTTGAAAGGCAAATGTATTTAACCACAGCTCCCTAATCTCTCCTGACAGATGTAGCTATAGGGCCTCATCTGAAAAATCACATGTTTGAGGTGCCATGAAATTATCAATGTCAGCTTGCAGGAAGACTGATCTCTGGGAAAGAAAACAAAATCTGTCTCTCTTTTGCCTACACTCATCTGTCTTTCTCTTAGGTTTCTTACCAATTTTCTTAATCCTTCTCTTTCATGGCACAGTAAATGCTAAGTGATGTGTTTTCCACAAATAACCGTTTTGAGCCCAGTACCAAGCCGAACAGGTACCAGAGCCACCACTGCCGAGGAGGCCTTTTGTTTTCAAATGCAGTATATTTAAAAGGGAGCAGTCACTTTCAACAAAAACCATTATGTTACATAATGAATGGATAAGGATTGATGATATACCCCAGAACATAGTGTTACCTTGTTGCTCAACTATCACCTTCATGAACTCCACAACACGTGTTCAGGCAAAGTGTCTCTCTACATAGCATTATATCACAGGGTACAATACACTGCCGCTCGCTATCGAGCTTTCTCTATTGTTTGCTTCAGGTCGTATAAACTATTTCCTCTATTTATATCTTAAATATTCCACAACAGTAAAACAAATATATGTCTGTGTACGCTCTTTGCTACAGGTCTGGAGTTTGCCTATTCTGCTGCCCCTAAGTCCATGCAGAGCGCCATCATGGGGCTCTTCTTCTTCTTCTCGGGGATCGGCTCCTTTGTGGGCTCCGGTTTGTTGGCTATTGTCTCCATCAAGGAGATCGGCTGGATGTCATCCCACAAAGACTTCGGTAAGAGATTTTACACTCATAATTTGGGACGTTTAAGGCACACACCGCCACCAAGTGGTGCAGAACTTCACAAACGAAAGCAGCCGTAACTGTAACTGATATTTAAAGCTACAATCTGGAATCGCTCCGATTCGTTCTCTTTGGCGGTACCTCTGGCGATAAGCGCTAATTGTTTTTTGGACTTCACTTCCCAGAGATCCAAACAGCCTCACATGTGTGACGTCAGCCAGTTGGCAATTTACAGACAACAGACTTGAATAGCGAGCATGTTTTGTTAGCTCCGCCCATCCTCTCTGGTAGAACAACCACTGCCCGTGAAGGAAAAATCGTTAATTAGCGATTATTACTTCAGATACAAGGGCTTACTTGTCTATCACAGCTTCTTTCATCCCACCATTTTGGGTTTTATACCTGAAACTTTCCTGTGTTGGTTTTCTCTCACCTCTCTCTTTGGTTAATATTTGGCCGCAGCAGAAATCTGTCAAACGGTAAAAGCTTTAAAAACTCACTGCGCACTACCTCAACAAAGAGACAAAGTTAGCAACTAGACAGTGAGCACAGTGAAACATATAGCAGTGAAGGAGCCAGGTATTTCCAGAGTTAAAAGGACACTGAATATTGGACTCCAAATGACTGACAATGTCGTTATGTGACTGCCGTGTGTAGAAATAGGCAACTGTTAGCTAACGACTTTGACATATTAACTTAAAATGTGATCATTATATCAATGTTGTGTTTGCACTTCTTTCTGCAGTCACAAAAACATTCTATACCACCTCTAGGATAATAATCACATTTTCTTCAATAAGGGGCTTTGAGTAAATATAAATAAAGTGCAATTATTGGATATATATATCAAACATATTACAATATGGGCACTGATGTTGCGCAGAAACAAGCTATTGACCTACATGCTGATATTCTAGTGGGTATGGATGTGATTGGATGATTGATTCATTGCCATTTAACATGCAGATGCAGTCAGGCTCATGGGAGTGGTTTATGAGATGACTTTGTTTTTGCTTCAATTTAAAGAATGATCTCTTTGAAATATCTTTATCACATGATCATTATCCAAATAGGACAATAGTGGTGATTGATTTCCAGTATTTTGTCTACAATTGTTCTGAACTACAGTTTGCCAAGCCTGCTGTTAGATGCCCCATGCAAGAAGAATGTACTATTGACTTTCAGCATTGACTGTATGTATGAACACCCGAGAGAATTGTTGGAATCGATTAAAAAAAATATATAGAAATTAATTTTCCAACATACCCTAAGAATGTTCATAGCTCGAGCTGATTTAAAATCCACTTACAGCTTCTGTAAATTAGTCCCAAGAGGGGGGGGGGGGCACACCCTGTGCAGGTCTCTTGTTTTAAGTGTTTCACATTATGAATAGGGATGTCAGGCTAACGACAAAAGGTTTGTGTAAATCTGTCCAAGTGCTGGAATGAATAGCGTGGTGGTGGCAGCAGATGGATGGGCTCCCTAGCGAGAGGAGGCTCCCAACCCAGATGCACTTTTCCCTGATCATGCGGTAAATAAGCCAGCACTGTAAATTGTTTACTCTCAAACACCTAATAGCTCATTAATACAGTGTGCCGACAGGTAGGGAGGTACTTTTGATGATGTTAGCACTGGAAGATGCTTGGCGTGCTTCATAAATCCATCCCTTGCTCAGGCTTGTGTCACTCGAGGGGAAGTTAAACTAAAGTCGGATTGCCTGTAAGACTCCTTTTGCTTTCCAAAACAAGTCATTTAAAAGAAGGTGTGCTGCAGGAATGGAACAAAACATCCTCCTGGCCACTGATAAAAGACACATGGCATGAAGCTTAGGCATTAGGTACATTTAGGAATCATGCAGTTTGTTTTTCTGGCTGTTTTTCACAGTTTGTTGGATGTTAGGTTCTACCACATTTCATGGCTCTCTAGGTGCCATGGATTCAACTTATTTCCATGGCTGCGGGCAGCATGGTGTGCGGTAAACAGCATCCTGGGTGAGCTGTGCTCAGTTTTACTGAGCTGCACGCGCCTGAAGACAGACAGCAAACATTAATCACAGGCTGGGGGTCCGATTACGTAGCCCCGCTCCTCTTAAGTAAAGCCGTCCCCGGGGCGGTACGTGGAGGACGGCACTGCTGGTTTGGCATCACACTGGTGGATGCTCAGCTCTCCTGTCAAGCTGTCGCTCCATCATCCCGCCTTTCTGTGCATAAACGAATGCTAGTCGGCATAGGTAGGGTCACACAAAGACCCCATCAAGTTTGTCCTTCATTACGTTATTCTAGTATCACGTCAAAGCCTGCAATACACCCATCAGTCCACTAGAGGACACCGTGTCAGTGTTACATTACGCCTCGTCCAGTACACGCATGTATGACCACGGTCAAAGAAGAAGGTAATGTCACGAAGAACTAAGAGGGATAAAGTCCAAGTAGGGAGGAGATCGGGGGTAAAGGGACAGAACAGACTTTCAGCTGGACAACTGGTGTTTGAGTCTGTGACACAGTAAGGACAAGTATGTAAGTACAACCATAACGCAATGTATTTAAATTACATAACGTATGTGATATTACCTATGTAAAATTACTTATTTTTACCCAACCGTGATCTTTTCCTAAACATAACCACGTGGTTTTTGGTGCCCAAACATAAGGTATCTTACTTCTCACTCCTTCGCAAAACGCGACACGGGTACTGTACAATAAAAGACGAGTGTATTACACGCTTTGGTATGTCAGGTTTACTCGTGTGTCTCACACAGATAACCCCCCCCCCAAAAAAAAAACAAACAAAAAAAACAGGTCACTTCTTTAAAGTGCTGTCACTGCTCTTGTTCTTTGGAGTGAATGACGTATGTGGCAGCGGGCTGCAGAGCAGCGGTGAAAATATTTATGGAGTGTTTTGGCCACATCTGTTCTCAAACTTAAACCATAGTGAGCTCATGTTGAAATTATTGATTCCTCAAATCCCACTGCACATTGTTTGCCACTGTGAAAACATATGGTTGAGTAGTCATCCATCACGTTCTTTTATTAGTATTTTTATAAGCCTGGTATACACTACATCATTTCCTGTCAAAGGTAGCATGCATCTGTTTTACTTTTATAAGCCACGTCAATCATAGATGAACCTTTACTCTCTTCACAAAATGTTCCTTTTTGCAGGAGGAGCTTTTTGTCTTTAGAAAATGGCTTTTGAATTAAATGGTCTCCCCTTTTGTGAAAGTATCATTCACTCAAAGTGAATGCTTTTTGTGAACCAGTACAGTCACACTGCAGGAAATGGCCTTTTCTTTGACCAGTCTTCAAGTCCCGACTGATGTTCTATTAGATGTCTGGGAAGTGTTCAGATATTCACAGAGCTGACATTCGGACATCCTGTTGGGTCACACTCAGTGAAATGTCAGGGTTTTAATAGAAGTCTTTCATGTCACATATGGCAAATTTTACAGGAACTCTTTTTCTGTCTGAAAGGCCTGTATGAAAATGTAATTTCTGATCCGTCAGAGGTAAAATAGGGCACATAAAGATGGTTGGCATGTTGTGGCCAGTTAGAAAACTGCACCATCAATCATAAAGTTTTTCAAGGCAGATCTGCAGAAAATAACTATATTTATAGCTGAAACAAACATGCATTGATTCCCTCTCTTGGACTTCATTCTGAGGCAGAGGATGGCATTGAAGTCACTGAAGCATTAAAATGTTGGGTCATTGCACTGAAGGGTCTAGATCAATTGATCCATTTTCAAACATTAAATTGATATTGACCCGTTTCATCTGGACTCGCATAGTCTGCTCAAACCCACTCGCAGGTATATTGTCCTGCAAGTTTATATCACTCAGATATTCGATGGCTAACCCCTTCTGTTGGGGCATTCAGTGTAATCACTACCTTGTAATTTACTAACTGTGAGCTGTCAAACACAACCTCCGGCCACATGTAGAAATCTCAAATTGTGTAACAGCAATACGTCACAACAATCTGATTGTTTTACACTATTCCCTGCCTTTAAAATAACTGATGGACGTTTATGGGCTTCATTAACGATTTTACAATATGTCCTTCTTTGGTCTTTTGCTACCATAATTAGCCTTCCATATTTTGTGAAAGTGCTTGGCAGCTGAGTGGACCCGGGGGAGGGGGGGGGGGGGAAGGGGCGGAGACTGAAAGAAGGAGGTTGAGCCTAATTTAATGTATAATGTAATTAGAGCAAGAACAAAATTGAAACCTTGCACAATTTTACAGCACCGTTTCAGAAATTGTATGTTGCTTTTTGCCGGTCCCCCTTTTTCTTTCCTTGGGTGCTGAGAAGTTTAGAAAACTAGAACAAAGGTTGCGATCCAGTCATCTGTCAGAATAATCTTAAGGCTGCTGCAACATTTTTTTTTTCCTTCAAAGGAGTAAAAATGCCCTAAAATCAGGATTTGTAACAGGCTTGGTGCTGATATTCACTATCTTCCCACGAGCAGAAATTGTTGAATACGTTGCTGCAAATCCTCCACTTATTTTCACGTTGTTCATATTTCCCTTTAAACGGATCATATTTTGCTAAACACTCTGGACATTGCTGGCAAGTATACACATGTCTTCGCCCACATAATTTGCATGCTGAATTACTTGCGTTTTGTGAGCGGCTCCTATAATTAAGACTGCAGCAGCAGAGTCTTGCTTCACTTATCTGTTAAAGCAACATATCGATCGAAAATACAAGCGCCCTCACTGCAAACACACTTCCCTCTTCCTCCCCCGGCCTGCGGTCAAGCATATTGTTTTGTACATAATTAATTATTCAAACGACATTTTGTTTCTTGATCTTATTTCTCACAATTTAAAACCTTTGACCAGATTAAGATGACAACAACATAAATTGAAACTGCGGCGGGGGTCAAAGTGTTTGTCAGCTTTCCCGCTTGCCACTCGCGTCATTAATGCTCTGGCAGAACTTCAGAGTCATCAGCCCGGTCTGTGTTCCTCGATCAAAGGTTTCCTGCTGTAGAGATAGCCCGGTGCACAGAGCATTGACAAAGAATCACTCCTGAGTCATGCCTCCCATCATCGCCGTGTCCCTTTATTCTCCTCAATTTCTAATTATCCTCAAAGACATGCACAGAGCGGAGAGAGTGGGACAAGAATCATTTATATGCACGATACGCGTGGTGACATCATGGAGTGTGATCTGCTCTACCGATCGCTGGTGATCGTGCCACGCCACCGAATCACTTTTGAATCTTCACCGCATCTTGTTCTTTTATTCGTGGCAAAGGATGTCCTGTGAAATCATGTTCAAGAACACGAAGCTGAAGATACTTTGTGACGCAGCTGCCTCTAAGTGAGGTGGCTGTTATACAGGGCTTTGGTTGATATTACACATTCTTGTTTATCGGGTTAATATATTGTTTTATCGTCTGTGTATATTTGTCGAGAATCACCTTACTTTTCTGTATTCTTGACATACCAATATTCTGCCCTCCATGATCTCTGGTTTGATAAATAGAATTTTCCATTCATAGCAAGCAGTGAAGTCTGTCGTCGAAAACTTTGGGATGGCAGTTAATCCATCACTCTGGTCCGGACTAAAATAATTGAACAACCGCTGGATGGACGGCCAAAAACTTGTGTACAGACATTCATGGTTTTCAGGAAAGAAATATTAATGAGTCCTAATTTTTAAATACATTTTTAATTTGGTTTTATTTAGTGGAAAACAGAAGACGTTTAGTTGGTTCTTATCCAATTAATTGCTTGTGTAATCAAGACTGTTTTAGTCAGTGCAAAGGGTTTCAATTTCCCATGAGATAAATTAATAAAATATTTCCTCAGGTTTCAAATGAGATTTATTTTGAAGGGATTTTTGCTGTATTTAGTATCAAATCACAGAGTTCTTTCTATAAAATTATTATGAACGCATTAAATGTTAAATATAGCCGCTAGACATTAGCTCATAGTGGCTGTAAACTACTCGGGCCGTATTTATATGGTGACTATAAACTGTATATAAAAGTGGACGTAGCTTCCAGATTGGAAAAGTTAAGCCAGGGCGTAAGGGCCTTAAAATGCAAAACCGCCAGGGGGTTTGCTCCAAAAAGCCTCGGGCTCCATTGACTCCCATTCAACTTCTCTAATGAAATACAAAGTCAATAATTTTTTTCCACAAGTCATTATGGTCTCATTCACTAAAGTC
This sequence comes from Brachyistius frenatus, assembly GCF_029030835.1. Lineage (NCBI taxonomy): Eukaryota > Metazoa > Chordata > Actinopteri > Embiotocidae > Brachyistius > Brachyistius frenatus. Next base: position 1,826,496 of record NW_027210663.1, read on the forward strand.
ATTCCTTCTTAATAGTTTTCTGGCGGTCCATCTGAAAATAATCCCATCATAAATGAGATACTAGGCCTCATAAGTGGTATGCTTAGAGGCGTGTCTGATGATTGACAGGCCTGTGCCGCAGTCAGGTTTCCACTAGCGGTGGACGGATGAAGTTATCTTTAGAGATGTATACGCCATCTCCCGCATATATGTTGCTAGCTCGGAGGTTGTTCATGATTCCCATAACGACGAGGATTTCGAACACAGTAAGGAGGAGTAGAAAGTTGACTGAAATAGTCGGCCAACGGCAGGTTTGTTAAAATACATCTGACCCGCATCGCATTGAACACGTTCCAAAGTGACTCTGTAAAATAGTCGGAAAGTGAAATAATTGAAAACTCTTTCAGCATAAGTGCCATCTTGACCCAAGGGTGTGTTAACTTTAAACTGGCAGGTGTAATTAGACTGTACTCGAGTACACAGAACTTATACATGTCTAATTAAAATCAAGCCCGCTTCTCGTTCTCTGGCTCTTTATTCAGTGTGACAGATCCACATGGAGGAGCTAATGGGAGCTTTCAGAGGACGACACAAGATTGATCCAGGGCTTCACATTTACAGATAATGAAAGATGGAAGATATAGGTATCTCTGTCCACTGGTAAAACTGTGCTGTACATGGAGACTGTTTCATGAACCAAAAGCTATACTTTTAAATATGCAGTTGTATATTCCCTTTGTATAATGACCCTTTCAACAAGCAATCAACCTAAAATGCCTCCTTGTCCAGCAGAGTAGTAACGAGCATCATCTCATGCCGTCGGCTCCAAAGTCAATTGGTCTGCCTCACATGGTCAAGAGGACAAAAGCTGCTCTAACGCCAAACCAATTCTCTCCATACTTGAACAGTAAAGACAATTGTATTGTCGTCAGCTTTGCCCTTCATGTAAACCCCGAGCAACACGAAAACAGGATTTGTTTTGCGCTTTTCCTCTTGAGCTTTGCCGCTGAATGACGACGACAACTTCAGTCAACAGTGCAGCAAATGTTACGATTTTAAAGGCTCCTGGCCAAATTCTCCAAACCCATAAGGAAAAAAAACAGACCGGGGATGTCAACAAATAATGTCTGTTTGTCCTCCTCTGCCAACAAGTCATATTTCAGTCCTACAAATCACAGCGGAGGCATCAGTTAATTTTGTTCCTCCTCTTTATCACATCCTGGTCCCGTGAGGAAACAAACTGTTCTTTGATAGTGATGAAAGACTCCCTAGCTCGAATCACAGCTGAGAGTTTGTACTGCTGTTATTCTCTGATATTTCAGTTCCAGATCATCAATACCGCCTTCCCGTATCAACGCTGAAGTGCAGGGTCAATCGTCTTCACTTTCGGGAGGTTTCACTGTGGTGAAATGAGAAGTAACAAGCTCTGCCGCCCCCCGCTGAGTTCTAATTCCTGACAGAATCATGTTTCCCTGCCATGCTCACTTCAAGCTCGACTTTTATGTCGAGTAAATACAGAGCAGCCTATCACAGTTGTGAGCTTGTGGCCATTTACCTTTGTTATTTCTTTTAATGTGGAGTAGCACTTTGTGATAAAAGAACCCCCCTGCTGTCCCCTTCTGAATATGTTGCGAGTGACACTTTTGTTCTCCAAATTTCCATATTTGTCATTTGCCGTTCCCCTGCCAGTTTCCAAGTGTTATCCAAATGCCAGTTTTATTGTTTGGTGTCTCAGCGAAAGCCTGACATATTTTTTTTTAAATCACACCCTCATTGTCTCTCTTGTAGGTAATATCAACGACTGCTCTCTGCACTACTACTTCTTCCTCCTGGCGGGGATCCAGGGCGTCACCTTGCTGGTCTTCCTCATCGTCTCCGTCAAGTATGACAAGCAGAAGGGCAGAGCAGGAAGTCCTCGACAGAGAACCATCTCCTCTTGACCCCAGCAGGCGTCCCAGGAGCCCCTTTACCACAACCAAACCTGCCTTTTCCTGTCACATCACTCAGTGCCCAAAGACCCCCTCCAATAGGTACTGATTTAATCGTCCTACGGCAGTTTGAGTTGCCTATTTTATAAAAGGTCTCGTATGATTCGGTCATGACTTTGAACTTATTTATGTTTGAGTTTTGGATGTCGTATTCTTTATGCTTTCTTATGACAATAATGGTTTTACATCACTGGATGACTGCACACGTGCCACTGAAAGTGTAGAGATGAATGCAGGAGCTGCGTTTGAATAGTCTCCACTGTACTCCTTTACTGTTGTGTGTTTACTCCTGTTGCCTTTCTTCGATTATTTGCACTTAAGTTGAGGAGTGGTGCCATAAAGTGTGATATTTTCTAATTATGAAGAATGCTCAGTTGTTTTTATAGGTTTACGTTCTCTATTCTAACAAAGACTTATTTTTTTGACTTTTCTGCTAATCATTTTATTGTATGAGACATCAGTATTTATAATTTGAATAATTTCTAGATCATCCATGACCTGAAATTGGGGTGTTTGTGCATTAAGTGTACTTGAATGTTAGCATTATTTCAATTACCCCCATTGGGCTTCTAGATAGCTTCAAACACTCATTCAGTAACAAAGTAGTGATGTAATTGGTAAAGTTTTAATACACAAGGACATTTGACCTTATTGCAGATGACTCGAGAGCCGTGTTAGTAGGAAGCAAACAAAATGGCCAATGATTTATGATTTCTGGTCTCTGGTTCGATTCCCCTCATCACAGGATGTCATACTGCAGTTTGTCTCATCCTGCTGGTGTTTCAGATATACCCACAAGGAGCCTTAGGTTTAATCACCAAAACTATGTGGTCCGGAAAAGATCAGGGTTTGGGTTTAAGTATGTAATTTTAAGTAACAAATGTTAGATGCATCATGCAAGTAATGTGTTATGTTACTTCAAAGAGATCCATGTTTACTTTTGCTTTCTCTCGAACTCAAACACCGGCCTCCCTGGCAAAGGTCCTGGGTATATTCTATCCAACCACCCTCAACCTCCTCGCTATGCGGACTAACCATGATGTCATCCAACCATGACGTCATCCATTTGTTTGTGAAGTGTTGTTCTGAAACCTCGAATTTTTGAGCCATAAGTGACCACATTTGGACGAGCTGGGGAGGAACAATCAGCAAATTTGACTCGATCTAAGTGGGAACCCGAGGACACTATGATAGACAGACAGACCGTTCGTTAGTTAGTTAGTTAGTTAGTTAGTTAGTTAGTTAGTTAGTTAGTTAGTTAGTTAAGTTAGTTAGTTAGTTAGTTAGTTAGTTAGTTAGTTAGTTAGTTAGTTAGTTAGTTAGTTTATTAATCCCAAGGGGAAATTCTTTCTATGCCCTAACTGCACCACAGGTCTGTCAATCAAACAGACACGCCTCCAAACATACTGCTTTTTGAGGTCTAATATTGAATTTATGATGGGATGATTTCCACGTGGACCTCCAGAAAACTAATAAGAAGGAGGGACTTTAGCTAATAACACCATAACAACTTGTGGAAAACACGTATTGACTCTGTATTTCATGAGAGAAATTGAAGTCTATGGAGCCGACCCCTAGTGTCCCTAAATGGTATTGCAAGTTAACGGCACTTCCACATTGGCCTCATTTTTTAGACTTAGAAGCTGCGCCCACTTTTATATACAGTCTATGATGCTGACTTAGTCACGCTTCTGCTCCGTCACATGACCTCCTTCTTCAACCCAAGTGTCATGGCGACGCAGAGCCCAAAGAGCACCATGTGCGTATCTCTCAATGGTTTTGACAAAACCGTCAGTATTTGAGGCCCTGAGAATGACAACACGCTGAGCTGGCCAGACCTTTACTGCATGTCATTCCCCTTCTCTGTTTTCCTACATGTACTGTCTGTCTACACTGTGCCTTTCTGAATAAAGACAAAAAAAAAGTCACAAGAAACAATATTTAAAAGACAAAAAGAATAGGACTTTTGTATGAGGAGATTTCAAATGAACACAGATTTTCGGTTTGATTAATCTCATATTTAAATCTAATATTGAGAAAAGAAAATCTCCCACATATGTTTTCTCTGTGCGTGATAACAGTACATAATGTAAAGCCACATGAATCCACTCTATAAATCCTCAGACATCACCACACATGAATAATGACAGCTCATGTTAAAAACACTCCATGACTCCAATGTAGCTTCTCAGCAGCTGGATAGGCTAAAAAGGAAGCAATACATGAAAATTAAAAACGTAACCCGTCCACACTGATATCCTTGCTGTATTTAGACTTCCATGGCAAAAATAAATCACAACGTGCACAGTATTTGCTCTCAGAAACTTTTTGCAGTGTTATCATGGCTTTGCAGCTTTGCCAGAAAAAAAATGTATGAAAAAAAGATTAAGCTTCTGTTTTGTTGTATTCATAAGACTGTGATGCATTTGTTTTAGCTTCATGCGTTTAAGAATAAGTGTGTGTGTGTGTGTGTGTGTGTGTGTGTGTGTGTGTGTGTGTGTGTGTGTGTGTGTGTGTGTGTGTGTGTGTGTGTGTTTATTCAATCCCCAGATTAGGTACAACGCATGGTACAGAATTTTATTAAAACAGGAAAACTCTCAGGGCTCTAGGACTAGCGTCAAGTGACATAAGTCTCCACGAAATTTAAAACTGCCTTTGAGAGCTCAGAGCGGTGTTGGTTGTCCGGTGTAAATAAAGTTACATTTGTAACGGCACATAAAAAGCCGGAATTTATTTCAATGACGATACAAAACGCCCGGTTGTCAAACCGAGGTCCAACCAGAGGTAGAATGCTAGATTGATCTGATTTATGTTTGGTTTTATGTGATCGTAATGATAAATGTATGTTTATTTGTTGTACTGCATATTTTACTTATTGTCATCTCAGTCATTTTAAAAAGATTTATTACATTTATTTTGGAAATATATTCTGTTTTCAAAATGATACAGAACTGGAATATTGTTTTATGATTATATTTGTGCCTATTAAAGTATATTACATTGAGAATTTGCTTTGTCGTTTTCAGCTGGTGCCTTAATAAAGCATAACTAGCAAAGCTCGTTCAAACATCTGTCACATCCGTCACATCTGTATACTCCTTATTTTAATGCATTGGGTTTTTTTGCAAGCCAGCACTGCTTTGTTGCAGGTTTTGTAGTCATGAGCTATACATATAATGATAAATTAGTAGTCTACCTATATTCCCAAGGAATTATATATCAATGCTTTTAATCCCAGTGCATTAATATTACTGATATTAGGAAAAACCTGAAGCATCAGAAACAATAATAACTGGAGTGGAAACACGTTCCAGCGTTTTAAATTCAGGCTCTGTGGGGATACTGTTTACATGTGAACCACACATTGTGCTCATAAAGCCTGCTTCAATAATTAGGGTTATGGTTTGTTGATCTTAAGGCAAACTCAAAGGAGAGTGCCTAAATTATTTATATTAAAGAAAAAAACACACTCTGTGGCAGGCTGGAAGGAAAAGGGTTGCTTAGACAGAGGTGTAAAGCCTCATTTTGCTTTCCCATAAGGGGAGGCAGCCAGTTTCCTCTTCGTTTCATCAGACGCAGATTGAAATCAACGTCATCACAGATCATTTTTTAATGCCAAAGCCTTCTAGCCATGGGGCTCGCAGAGGGCCATTTCCTGTTTAATTTGGTCAGAGAGCCCCCAAAGCTGTGACTGAGCAGACAGCTTGAAGTTTGAAACCTACACAATGCCTCCAGGTTATTATTCTAGTGTGGCGGCTTGTTTCTCATGTTGAGCGGACTTTCTGACACATCCGAGCGGTTAGGGAGGCAAGGCAATAACACACAGATGTATAGTTTAGGTGCCAGCCTCCCTGTATTTTAAGATGGTGTCTGAGTCAGAATTTGAACACACAACATTTCCTTGGAAAACCTTCTGTATACATTTAAACCCGCCACTGTTATTTTTCAGCGTGTTTTCTATGGGACAAGGTCATGTGTAGCCTCTGAAGTTTACACAGTGCTTAATTTGTAAACAACTTTGTATTGGCCAAATTCTTTCAAAGTCTTCACTACATATCCGAGTCTGGACAGACATGGATATAAACTGCAACTTAACTGGTAGGTGGAGGTCTGAAACGAAGAGGCAGTAATTCAAGTTTTATATAAATTCCATGTCCATATATTGCTTAGTTAAGACCATTGTCCATGTTGTATGTCAATGAGTTTTAGGAGGCGTGTGGCAGTCATAACATAATCTACTGAATGTTAAGCTGCTTTTAATTGTATTACTGAGTCTTACCTGCGTAATGAGCGGCTGGAAGATACTCCCAAAGATGTTGCTCCAGTAATTGGAGGATTAGGGGGTATCATCCCATGTTAATTAAGATAAGCTAATGCAAACACAATGTTCAAGAAAACAGCCGAGCAGACACATCGCCCATCTCCAAGTACTAATCATCCTCATTTACATAGACTTAATTATGTTATCTGACCTGTCTTTGTCGGCCAGCATCCTGAAATCTTTTCAATGGGAGATTTCTAATGTTTAAATATTCCAATAGTTGTTTAACTCGGGCTTGATGAGTATACGATGGAAAAGAAAGCATACGTAGAGCCTCTCGCAATTTCCTGTTCCAGAAAATGTGCCGCTTGTCTCTTGAAAGATCGTTTTCTGTGGGACTGGATATGACAGCACTTGAATGACGTTCGTTCAGACAGATGGTCTGTGACATAAGCAACTGTTAAATGCTTCAGCAGCGTACATACATCTGGATTTATGGCATTAACCTCGGTTATTAGGTGGTTTAGCACATCTTATTTGTACAGAATGGGACTTGACTCCCATTAAACAGGACAGGTATTAAGGTAAAACCTTTTCAGCCACACTGAGGAAGACCTTAAATGCCAGGTGTATCTTGGAAGCACCCCGACATTCTGCTGTTTTCCAGCAGGCAGAAAAAAATACCTCAGCTTGTGTCAGTCCGCCGCCTGATACGTCGCTCCCCCGTGAACACTGTGCCCCACTAGTTCTCCCGCCCCAATATATCTAAATGACATGGTCGGATGCTCAAGTCATGCCACTAAAGGGCTTTGCTAGCTACTCTAGTTGTTTATTGCCTTTGGGCTTTTGAGTCATTGTTGATATTTTATGTTGTGCAACTGCTTATGCCGACGTCTGAATTTGAATTTATATCACTTCGTTGGAATCGAAACGGGATTCTCCACTGGTGTCACGGGGATCCGTCTCCCTTCATGAAGCAATGAGCCCGGCGAGGTGTTTGGAGGAGCGTTCGCATTTCAACAGGGGCAAAACGTCACTGTCCAAGACGGAAGAAGACGCGCCAGATGAGGCGCGTCAACAACCAGGGTCAGACTGTCAACGCCGAGCTCCCCTGTGACGTTCTGAGGCCTGTGAGGGGAAACGTTCAGTGCAAACGAACTCAACTTTGGTGCGATGGCACTTTGGTTCGTCAACACGGCAACGTGTTTTAAATTGTTTGGTTGTTTCCCATAACAACACAATTTTTGGTCCCCCAACCCTCCTACGTACCGGATTTGGGTTGTCTGCAACCTCTTTCTGTTCCCCAAAATAAAGTTAAAGCTGAAAAGACACAGTTTTGACATCATCAAGCACAAATAGCAGAAGGTGCTTTCCACACATACAGAATGGGCCTTTCAGAGAGAGTTTCAAACGTGGCGGGGTCGCTGAGAGGTGAGTATCACTTCACAAAGGGACAACTTTGAAGGGAATGACAGCCAGTGTTAAATCAGGTAAAGTTTTTGGTTGTTATAGGAGCGGTCTCACAACTTTTTTGATCGCATGTCTAAGTTTTTTGAGAGCATACACTTGCTGATGTAATCTATCCAAATATCTATCCGCAGCGAAAAGTAGTCCCACACAAATATACTATTTACTTGTTCCCATTTTAAATAATTAAACTTCCTATTTGTGATCTTCTTTTGTTTTTCAAAGCTTTACATCTTCAGGTTGTCTCTAACAGGGTTGAGCCCTTACAAGGATAGTGAAACAATCTCCTTTGTGTGTGTGTGAACATTTGCTTATGTGTGCACTCTGGTGTTTGTCTTCCCGCTGTGTTGCACTGGTCAGGAGGGAGATTGTGTTTACAAGGCAAAGATTTGGCACAAGGGCTTTGTTTATGAACAGTGTTGTTTCTGGTTCCCTGTGGCTCCATGTGCAAAAATTGGTCGGTGCAGGATGTCGAGCCGACCTTGTCGGCTGCTCCTTTGCTCTTCTACAACAGCATGTTTGTGTCTGTGAACTGACTTTAAAATGAATTCAAAGGAAGTAACATAAATCAAGCTGCGAATAATCATTTGGAAATTGCAAATATGGGCCCGGCACATTAGGACCACAGGGAGCACAGCCAACCATTAGTGAGAGTTTGTTGGTCTCACATCATCAATTTAATTAAAAATCCATTTAAGATGGAGGCCTGGGGAAGGTTTTCTTTTCTTTCTCTTTCAAGGAAGTCAAGTCTTCAAGGCCAACAAAAATGAGTCTTGAGTTACCATGCTACAAAAAAAAAGGAAGTGAATACAGTCATTATGTCTCCTGAGCCACATCCCAGCAGGTATGAACACATCTGAAACCGGAGCCCAAGGGTGTGGAAATGGTGGGTCTTTAATGGGCTGAGCTGCTCTGTTCCTACCTGAAGAGGCTGAACCCACCGACAATGGTCACGGAAGGAGTCGCAGCGGTGTTTTAATTACACGGGGCCCTCCATCAATCATGCCCCATGTGGCTGACAGTCAAATCCCTCCCATATCTACTCAGGCTCTGCGTGCCCTTCACAGTCCACAGGCTGCGCACAGCAGCCGCGGTCCCAGCACACAGCTCACGCTGCCCATGGACCTCGCTTCGGTCCACCTGCGGCCACACAGAGTCACAGAAGCAGGACAACCGCACAGGAGGTGGCAGATCACAGCGCAGGAAACAAGGAATTCAGGACAGAGCAGAAACAAGAGTGATTTTGTTAGTGTGCATGCATGTGTGTGTGCAAGCTACATTGCCAATGGCTGATTTAATTGTTGGTAGCTGCTGTATTGTGGATTTAGTCATTAAACAGTAGAAGGGCACAGCTGACGTCTTCACTTTTACTGACCTCAGTTTCTTAAGAAATCGGTGCAACCGCAGAAAACCATAGATTGATATTTTAAGAATAATCATCATTTTCTTTTTTGCTGAGAGTTCATTTGAGATGACTGACACTTCTGTAATTATGAAACGACTACCAGTTAGCTTAGCTTAGCACACAGGCTGGAAACAGGGAAGCGGCACCTGGTTCGGCCGACCAGCACCTTTATAGCTTTACAGCAGGAGGTCGCTGTGTCGACCAACAACTAATCCGCCACACAACCCCCTGAAAAATAATGTGTCAGTTTTAGTTTGCACATAAACAAATCACAGCCAGTGTAGCCGTTTCCCTCTGATTCTGGTCTTCATGCTAAACTAAGCTGACTGTAGCTTTATATTTATGAGTGGTATCAATCTAACACTTGCCAACAAAAAAAAAAAAAAGTAGGCCAAAATGCTGAACTACCTCTAATTCCTGCTATAGTTTGTTTTCTTTCCATTTGAACTCTATTTGTTGATAGGCCTACTTTGTACTGTAAATTCATGCCGTGCATTGGATCAATAGCAGCCTCACAGAAGAAGAAAAACAAGAATTAATCGACAAGTTGAATAAAACACAAATTACATAAAAGCTAAAATGCTGCTAGACTTTCATGCAGGTGCCTGGAGGGCCTCCATTCACTGCTGACTGTTGACATCTAAATGGCATCCCTAATTACACTCCAGGTAGAGCTGCCACTCGCTGAGGCATCTCACCTACTCTCTTCCAGGTAACACTGTGAGTGTTGCCGATTAACGAGCAGATCCACACTGCGGCAACGGTTATCATAATGTGAATATTTCTCTACTTGATGGAAAATAATAACACACGCACGCACACACACAAAACACAATCAGCCAACACTGCTGTGATGATAATAACGTTCACTGAGCAAAATGCAATTTTTCAACCCACTGCCTTTGTTTAGCAAGTTTTCGGAGATGATTATTATTTGTGCAATTATCTGCATAATAAAAGATCCATTTCCAAAAAGAAAACATTTCCCACCTTGTTTGTAATTATTACTTTTGTGAGCCTCACGCTCACCGAAGACATGGAGAGCGTATTTTGTTGCCGTTTGTCCATCAGTATGCTTTCAGTGCTCGCTATGGGACAGAGGTTAACGAGACATTAATTGGCATTTTCTTCAACGATGACACAGCAGTTTTGTTTAAAAGCTCATCATACCTGGCCGTCATGTCGGGGTGCTGTGTGCTAACAGGCCAGATGAGAGTATTAACACCTTCCTCCACCTGCCGGCATTAAAAGGGAGCAGATTGTGTTGGGGGTAAATTGCATTTCATAAAAATATTCTTTGATAAAACGATGAATGTGTAATTGGCTCCCCCTCTGCTGACCTTAAGGAATGAATGGCGTAATGATGCTGCGGTCAATAAAAGCAGATGCACAGTTTTGACATTGTTGTGTATTCCTTAAATGTTATGAAAATACAATATACAGAGTAACAATACAATGCTTTGGAGACTGTTCAGTATATACATAACAGGTCCTCTGCCTTAGTAAGGAGGATGACAATGAACCAGAAACTTCAGCTTTTTTTTTTTTTTTTCTTTTTTTCTTCTTTTTCAGCCACATGCAGAAATTTCTCTTGGCTTGCTTTGGCCTTTTCAGAACTCTTCCACAGATCTGACGTAAGAAATTAATATCCCCCAAAAAATGGTACAAAAGTTCCAAAGCCATTTAATGTGCACACACATTCAGAACATCTATCTAATCACGGTACTGTTTGTTTTCACATCTGTGGTCACAGGCCGTCATTGCTGCAGGTCAATCCTGGGTCCTCGTTTAGATTCTGAACCCTGTAATAATAAAATGATGATAAAAAGGTAATCATCTGATAAACAAATGAAAAAGAAACCAACTGACGTCCTCACAGTTTGTTGTTGATTTATCATCAGTCACTTGTGGAATCATGACAGCTCTCCTAAATTGAATGACCCTTTGGCAGTTTGGAGTAAATTTCCTCCTCTTTCACCATCTGTGGGTCCACTTTCGGTTGTGACCCACTTTCCTCTGGAAGGCATAAGGGTGAGTTTGTTACAAGTGCACACTGTACATTATGCCACCTCTTTTAAAGCACTGTCATTTAACCTTTCCATGTAGTTGCGCAACTCCTTGGAGTCTCCCAGCTGCACGTCTTGGCACACCCACTTAATGTCGTGGCTGTGGCTTCCAGTCAGTGTGTTCACAGTGGGGTAGCTACTGTCCGAGGGGATGGTGGTGAACGTAGTGAACTTGACTCGCTTCCTCTTGGTGGTTGGGGAGTCTCCTTTGCTGTCCTTGGCTAGGCAGCCCGTGTCTGCCGCCCGGTGCACCTGGCTCTGCACGTGTTTCTGGGCAGAGCCTCCGTTCAGTAGGTGGCTGCCCTCCTCGAGGCCGCTACTCGAGTCCATCATGGAGGTCTGCTCCTCCTGCTGGGGCGAAAGGCTGATTTGGCTCTCCAGCAGCTCTGCCTCGTTCCCCAGCCACACCCAGTCGTGGGCGTGGTTCATGTTCTCCTGGCCCTCGATAGAGAGCTCCTTGTGGCGGTATTTGAGGGTATAGGAAATGCAGTTAATAAGAAAGACCAGGATGGCGAGGCAGAAGACCCCCAGTAGGGCGTACATGCCGATCTCTAGGTCTGTGAGCCCTCGGGCAGTCTGAATGAGGTCATCGTCCATATTGCGGCCACGGGGCAGATCTACTTGCGCAGGGAAGTCAGCAAAGTCGATTGGAATGTTCTGGCCACCATTGTCTGAAAGTTTGTCCCCATTGGGTCTGCGCATTATTGCGCTCCTTGTAGTGGTGGCTCTCCTCAACACCCCATCCTCCATGTCAGAGACAGAGCTGCCATAGTAGTGGGTGTCAATGCCCGTCCTGTCCTGGGAGGAGGAGAGCCTGCCTCTGGTGTCCATCTCATCTCCATCTGGGCCATAGTCGCTGCTCCCTCCCCTCGCGCTGTCACCGTGACCGAACTTCACCCTGACGTTACAGTTCCCCGCTGCGAGGATGCTGCGACGCTTAAACTTATGGCAGACTTCGCAAACAGTCATTTCCACCCTGACCAGCAGGCCCTGACCCTCCGCCTCCGTCATGATGACAGGCCATTTCCACGACGGGTCCTGCTGCACTGTCACCACATCTTCGTCCAGAGATGTGGCCGTCAGGACAAAAAAGTCAGAATTGTAGAGGTCTAGCGGAGCCACAGAGCCGTCACTAAACTGCAGCCAGGCGCTGATCAGGGCCTCCTGTGGAAATACAAACACATAAAAAGAGAGAAAGGAAATAGTCAGTGACGCAAGACAACATATGGACCTTTTGCATTATAAAGGAATGAAAATGATGGTGTAAAAATCCAAGCTGATTTCATGGAAAAAGACAGGCACAGGTCATTTTTTTATATATTAGCTCTGAAAATTGCAAGGCCTCTTTTCTGGGTACTTACAACTTCACCTAGATGGTGTTCCTGTTGATTATTTACATTTAATGTGCCTTTTGTCAGGGCACCATATACACACAGTGTATATATGGAGGTTTCTACTTGTGGATAACATTGCGAGTCAAATATAAGCTCGCTGGGTTGCACGGTTCTGCTAACTCAGTGGCTATTCTCTATAAGGTAATAGGATACAGATACAGATTAAAAGAGACCAGAAAGGATCAAACAGTAACATTAAACATTGTTCATGCGAATGAAGATTTGCCACACACGGGCGTCTCGAGGCCGCCTTCTACTGCAGTCTCACAATTTGCCTTTTAATGTCGCCAAAGGACAAATCCCCAAAGGCGCACGAGTAGATCCCTGCAGTGGTCTGTCAATGCTCCCCAATTACTGACACCAGAGGACTTACAGTGCAGTGCTGCCTACTTATCTTCACACTGTGCGTGAGATCGGGCAGATAAATGTCCTTCGCTTCCTTCCTCAGTTAGAGGAAGAGGAAGAGTGGGGCAGTTAGAGAAGACGGGCAGATCAAAGAGGCTTCAACAAGAGAAGCCACGGCAAATTAGAAAGAGAAGCAGAATATAAGAGAAAAGCCAAATTTGGACTGTACATATTCTTGTACTGTAGCTGTGATGGTGCGTTTGCATGCGGAGATTAAGCTTCTGTTTCTATTAGATACTGAAGGAAAAACATTCTGTCACACTTTCGCTTTCAAGCCTCAGAGTTAAGACGGTTAGGGAAAGTGTTGAACAAACAGTCACGTGAACACCAGCACATGCACAGTGAAGCTTTCTTTACGTGTAGAATTTCTCATCCAAGGACCCTGATAGTGTGAAATGCAGTCTGGAGGTGAGTGTGTTGTTTTGGAAAGCACACTATGAAAGGCGGAAAATGCAAATCTTTGGTATCAGCAGATATCTAAAAGAAAAATCAGTTATTCATCAAAAGAGAAATGATTTAATATGCTAGGAGATAATAACTATTGCGTAAACAAATTACCATCATCATCTGTAATAATTGGACCCGGCTAAATGGTGTGCAAATAATTTCTGGTCTTTGTTTTTTATCTATTGGATAAGAATCACCACTCATTTTTATAAACAAGGCTTTGTATTAAATTGTGGATAATAGAACAAAATTTGAATTTAGGCTTGAGTCTCTTACACACGATGCTGCACCAAATAATTATCTTCATTATTACTTAACCTGCTGATTGTCCTCTCGTTCTCTCCATTAATTGCTTTGTCTGTGAATTGTCATAAAGCAGAGGAAAAGTACACTATAATTTCCTGCAGCCTAAGGTCATGTGAATTTGATGATCATTATACAGTAATAGACCATGCCATGTTTAGATGGAAAGAATATATTGCTTCTGGTTAAATATACTCTTTGCTTGGAGTTTGTCTTAAAATTAAGAATTAACAAAACAAACTGGTAATTTGAGGTCTGATTTGTACTCAACTTTTATATTGTATTTGAACAATGTTCAAAATATTCTGTTTACTATTAGGTATGACCAGTGTTTTCCTTTTCCTGGCCTTGAGGGGGCCGCCAACCATATTGGTAAGTTTGGTGCAAAATGAAATACAAAAATGTACACAGGCTACAACTCCATAAAATATTGTAGCACTCGGATTGCAATCAAATTAAAGGAAAAAGCTTTCCCACGTGGCCCGGAGGAGGGAGAGAACTGATCGAATATAATCCCTAACACTGATTATAATTCCTCTCCCCCCAAACCACCCTGGCCTATCCTGCCCCCCAAAAGAAGTCAAACTAGGGGAAACGCTGGGTATGAATAAGGAAATCAACAAATCATCCTTTTCAAGAAGCTGGAACCCTCAAATATTTGCAATTTTTGTTAATAAAATTACAAAATCCATTAGTATATGAAAGGACGAAAGGATTCTGTCCTTCTTTTAATTGATTAATCATTAAATCATTCCCGCTGTACTTCTGCGTACGACAGCATCCGGACCTGTTTGGGGCTCTGCAGAACCTCCTGTGTGGTGGTAGTAGCTAGGATCGCTCTGTTGCTGCCAGCGCTGAGCTGCAGGCTCATGGAGAGGCCCGTCACCAGCTGCACACCCAACTCTGTGATGGTCACTTTGTCATCCACCACTGTGATAGTCTTCTCTGCCAGGATTGAGTCTGACAAAGGAGACAACACCTAAGAAAGAAGACAGTGAAGAAGAGGAGGAAAGAAATCACAGATTACAACCTTCAAGTAATTATAACAGGAAAAAGATGCACGTTAAAATTTCTTGCTTCCTACTAATTCCTAACAAATGTGTGATTGTGGTAACGTGTGACATTGTGGTATGAAGAATTACAGGTGTGTTACTTTACAATCCAATGTATAACCTGCTCATAAAAGCCTTTTCATTTCCTGCTATTAACACTCGGAGTGGGGAAGTTCTTTTTCAAGAGAAATCCGCAGCATCGGCAAACAGCTGAACAGAGAATACGAAAATTAAAACAGAAATAAGTCACCACTGGTCACATTGTGTGTTTGACAGGGGATTCCTGGCAAGTGGTATGCAAAACCATCACATAAATCAGCATCTAGCAGTGAAGATGTCAGCGACATGAAAAAAAAAAGCAGATTACCTGGAGTTACAGGTGATTTAAGAAAATGCTTTTCCGAGTGTTTCATCTAACATAAAAGGCTTAAAAGCTCCTGCGCAATATGCAAAATGATACACAAAACCTTCATTTTATTTTATCTCTTACTCAGGCTGGGGAGATCAAACAGGGACTCAACTTGGCTGCCATTCAGCCCCTAAACCTCCTGTAGGTAAGAATCCATTCCCTTTGATTAATACTGGTAATCTGGAGGAGAGGCACACTTTAACCTCAAAACAGGAGCAGGAAGTCTAACTGAGCGTGTGATCAACGCCATGTGAGCTACGCGTGACTTCCTCCGAATGAAAACCCTTTTAAACGTCTCCTCGTGCATCAGTCAACGTGATGCATGGCAGAGCTAGTCGCAGCTGTCAGACCTCCGCTCTCGTTATGCTTTTCCGGTTTGTGCTTTGTTCTGTGCGAGCGTGCGGAGGGTTTGCACACAGACAGACAGGCGAGTCCTCGACGCCGGGATGCAGATCCCACTCTCACAGATGTCATTAGGGGGTTGATATCCATTTGGTTAGCGTGAAGAGGGCTGACAAACCGAAGGGCCGAGGACCCACTCGCTGCTGAGAGCCTGAAACACAGGCTGTGACACACCAGTGAGCACCTGTCTGCTCAGGACAAAAGGAGGTATGAGTCAAGCCCTGGCAGTGACGTTGGCAGCTGCTGTTGTCCTTGGAAAAAAAACAACATGTTCTTGTTCCTCCAGTTTATTATTCGAACATGTTTTTTTGTTTTTGTTTGGCAGAATAATGACCACAGTAAAGCTGAGAAAAGTCTTCATTTAGGTTTATACACTAATGTTTGGTGGTAATCTGGATAATAAACTGAAGCAACATGATTGGAAGCAGGCAACAATCTCTGGCCTCGATTTGAATAGACACAAATCAAACGCTAAATTGACATACGCTTCCTAACACCTGTATCATGACCAATGCCGTGAGCATCGGGTAAAGATACGAGCTGAGACCTTCTTTTTTTTTGGCCTGCATATTTGTGGAGCCGTTAATTGTAAGTTGTTAGCATGTGCAGTTGACTGCAGTGACGCGTTAAATGAAGACATGGTGTACCTGTATAGTGGTCATCCCTACGTCGAGTCCCACCAGTATCCTTCTGTCCAGGAGCTGTGCAATCTGGGGATCCTCTACCTTCAGGAAGTCCCACACGAGCTCTGTGATGTCCACCTGCCAATCCGTGCCCAGCATGAAGCTGGTCTGCCCTCGAGGATCAGCTGACTCGGCTACAAAATGGGTCAGGACTTTGACCATGGCGTGCTGGTACTGTAGAGTGCAGCTTCGTCCTCGCCTGTCTTCATCGTCCTCATCCTCGCTGTCCCGTGTGGACCTGCCAAAAAAATATAAGAACCTGATGTGCTAACACAGAATATATATATATATATATATATATTTTCTTTAGCCCTGCTGGCGGCATGCCTTATGAGATGGCAGCGCCGGTTGATCCACTGCCTCAGTCCAGACTGAGAAACAGCGACTTACCACTCCAAGGTGCTCTTACTACTGACGATACAGTTCTTCATACTTTAGGCAATTTGATAGAGACACTCATGGTCCGCAAACAATAAACGGTACAACTTTGAAGATAGCTTTACTTTGAAACAATAATACTTTTTTTTTTTTTATACTGATTCTGTATAATTTATTTTAAGAAAAAGAAAATTTGATTATTCATGATGGTACAAATCTTTAGTTTTCATGCAGTTTAGGGGGGGAGAGAGTGTAACCCAGGTTGTTTTCTGTACCAACAATTTATATGTCCCCTGAAAATGGCTCACATGCAAGCTTTTGCTAGACACTAAAATGTACTAATGTAGCCTCTGTAGACTGTAGACGTTAGCTGGCTGTCTGTGCACAGACAAGCCTCCAGTTACTGCAGCGCACGGGACTCAGGCAGATATGTGTCCAAAAATGTCTTTGAACAGAGTGAAGTTAGGAATTGTAATGTAAGATTTACCAAAGTTGAAAGTCAGTGAGCTGAACTATTTTGACAGGCCACCCGAGTGGATGCTTCACATGGTGAACGCTGTGGCTCACTGATGCTGATTATATTTACTCCTGTGTAAAGGCAGCAAAAGCTGCGTGTTAAAACAAAAATGTGTTGAGGTCAATGTAGCCTGGCTTTCGAAACTGAGTATCAAATGACAAAGCTTTTTTCAATAGTAGACAGTATCGAAACAATTCGGTAGGTGCCATAAAAGGTTTGAAGTTTTGTTAACCTGCCCTTCATTCATATTTCCCTCAAGTGTAAGAATTTTTGGTTATTCCTTATTTCAGATCCAACATCAGGCCACAAATGGAATTTGTCCAATTATTTGTTTTATGATAAGTCATAAAACACCTTCATCAGTCCTTACTGTCCTTTGTGTTTGGGTCTCATAATCTAATTTAAACATGCTGATATCAACAAGTTTGCAGACTCTGTCTTGTTCATCATGTATGCCATATATATGTATGGCAAATATTATTTTGTCGATATATTACATATATATATATAATTCAGTGCACTTGGTGCTTCTTGCTATATTACAGTCGAAAACGATCTAGAATCTAAAATATTCATTTTGCACTGAAGTTTGGTTTGAAGATTGCCAACAGCGTTCAAAGTTGAACTGATCTCAGTCAGACACAGATTGATGTGACTCATACGGGCATGTTTACCCAACGATCATCATGTTATGATACAATGTTGTTGATTAAACCAGTAAGAGACGATCAATCCAGTGAATGGCTATCATTTTTCTTTCTCAGTGTCTCTCCTCCACCATTTCTGAGCACCCGGTCTGGATTGTGAATGTGCACACACCTCCTTACTGCTTTACTTAATGGCGTCTGTGATTGCTCTGTTGCTAGCAAATCTAATTTTATTACTTTAGGCAACAAATCAGCCAACAGAGGCACGACTCATTCTCACCAGGAAAATTGTTTTAAGTATGACAAACTGGGTTTAAACGGTTACAATACAGCTGCAATATCGTTAGATTTTGCCCATAACTGCTTTTTTTTATTTTATTTATTTTTATTTTTTTTAATTTTTGCTTCCACAAATGCCTTTTTAAAAACAACAAATAAAGCACACTGGGATGTTGAGAGAGCGATGTTTGAACGGTTGATTTGGGAGAATAAATGCTGTTACAGCTCTTTGGTCTCACACGGGGGCACAGTCAGGATACTTGCAAACAGAAAAGTGCTTTGTCAACACAGCTATTAATCATAAACTGTACTACAGACTTAAATCCACCTTTCTGTCTAATCATCGTCATTTGTTCCCCTGTCTCTCGTTCTCACACACATACACCCACACCCACACACTAGTAAAGGTTGAGATCATGATAAAGGGGGGAAGAAAAGAAATTCATCTCTTAAACTGTTTTTCTTGCGATTATCCGCTCTGCTTGGCTCTTTCTGTCTGAATCCCCTGAGAAATCTGGCTGCATGCGAAGTCGTGGGAATAGAGATGTTAGTTGCATGCTCCAGAGAAAGAGCCAAGAGTACAGAGAGCTTTAAAGTTAAGACCTAAAAGCTTTGCTGGTGGGACTGATTTCACATGCAACTGAATGGCAGCCATTAACAGAAGAAATTGTTCTGCTGTGAATATTGAAACACTAAAAGAAAACCGACATATTTAGAGTTCATGGCATCATCACAATTACAATTAACAAGCCAAGTGACAAAATCCCCAACTCAAACGGTGACGGTGTGACGAGGACATACTTGTATTAAGTTTCTTTAAGTTTTGACTGTATTGTGGCATCCAAATACAAATCACATTTTACTATAACTTTTTGCTATAGTTAAGACCATAATTTACTAAATGTTTAACTTTATTGTCTTTATGGCTGAGTCTTGCAACTTCAAAGCCCCTGAAAATATCAACATATCTCCCTACAACTTGAACCAATCCGCCTGTTTGGTGCACAGAAGAATGTGACATCATGTTTTTCGAACTAGGTTGCAGCTAGCTCCAACCTGTGAGATTAGCACAAAGAAAGACAAAAAACTCAAATCTCAAATGGCCACAATTTGTATAACTTTGGCAAAAAACAGTGTGATCATCAATTGCAACAAGAAGCTACTCGGGAGGAAAGGTTGTTAATACTGGCGTGGCCGATCTGCCCTAGAGGTATAACAACATGTTTGTTTGTTAGTTTTTGCAGGATTTGACCTTCACCACTTATCCAAGTACCCCACATTGAAACTGAAAGAAATTCAACTTTATCAATGAGGAATTCCTTGGCGTTTTGGGAGCAGAATACCAAAAGGGGAAATGAAAGTACATCAGTCCAGGCTTATTAGCCAAAGTCCGATCACTGTGTAATGCATGGCTGGATGTCTGTCGATCCTGCGTTTGTCCTTCGCATAACTTTGCTGACAGTGTTTGTATTTTAAAAGTTATATTCTAACACTATTACAAAAATGTTTGCTCCACTAGATTTGTTGTTTCTATGCAGCACACGCTGCCAAAGTCCCTGAAAAGGATGGAGGTATTTGAGTCATTCTCGCCAACAATATTTTACGTTTTATGAAATGCAAGCAGCTTCCTCCCTGAGTCACCTTCCAATTCACATAAACATGAAAAAGCTATCAGCGGCATAAAATCGAACATTTGCTCAGATGCGTCGTTTATTCCAACAAGGTTTGTAACTCATGAATTTGTGATCAAACATTCATTGGTCTTTCAAATTTCTGTTCTGCTTTCATAAATCACTGTTCTTTAATATCTCTCTCTCGCTCCACTCATTCACATATTAAAATGCAGGAGAAAAAAAAAAATCACCTGCCAATAATTTCAGGCATAATCTTATTATTCCAAAGGCAGTAATCAAAAGTTTCTCACCAAATGAATGCTTTGGTTAAATCCCTTTGTGAGTGGTTTTTGAGTGTAAACAGTTACTTGACATTCAAGGTTAATGAGATTGTAAATAGCACTGATTTTTACAAATTATGTAGACATATTGACTGAATCAGCATTGAAGCACTACATTTATAAGGGCATTTATAGATGCTGATATCAGTCAGGTGTAATGGATTCAGGAGTAAACAAGCTGATAGTGAAGTCTGACCATTTTAGCTCCAGTATAAAGCTGATATGCCGATGCCTGTGCAGCCATCTCAAAATCTAATTTAAGGTTAATCTAATAAACAAATCGCACTCAGTGCCGCGAACAACCTGCTTAACAAAGCAATTTTTCTTTCCGCTTCATTCACTTTCAAGCCCAGCTCAGACTTCAGACGAGATGCTGCATATTAATGCGTGTGACATGCTTATTTTTGTTTGTGCCCTGTGGATGGTGTGCTGGATATGTTTTGGCATTTTGGTGCGTTGTATTTTCTGCTACAATAACGTGACGAAGGTCATTTGGACAGAAATAGGCAGTGTTGTTTCTATACACGCAGACGCAGCTCTGTCTGACAATGTGTCTTCTGATTCTTTGAATCTTGGAGGGATTTCAATGCAGCTGTTTATTTCACAGCAGAAGGAGAACAATAAGTCCAAATCATTGAATGAAAGGTAACTACAACAGAATTTTAAAGCAGTTTAACAAGTGGAAAAAGGAATCTTAATATAGATATATTAAAAGATGCGTTAAAGGAGTGGTGGATGCCTGAGTTCTACGCATACACTTAAGTTAGCTGTCTTCAAAGGCTTATCTTGTCCCTGTTTTGACAGAGCTTAGGGAGGGAAGAGGTGAGCCATACAGACAGCGTCAGTCAAAAACTGCGTACGGAGTACTTCTGCAGCTGTCCTACTAACATGCTTGATGTCTCTTTATTTTTCATTTCTCTCTTTCCCCCCAGTATGGCCACAACTTGCGAGCCTGGTTGATAGAGGACGGTCCTGCTGCTAGCTATTGTCTGTTATTGGCTTAGTTCCTCGTGGGCTTATGAACAGTGGACCAGTGCCCATTCTCACCAACAGGCATAGTGCTACTTTGCAAGGTCACGCCTGTTATCCCCTGATAAACAAAGACGGGTGGAAGACAGCGAGAGACAAAGCTCTCTGCAGCCCATCAGCAGTGGTGCTGGCATCAACAATGACAACACAGCTTGGCTGTCCCCACTGATAAAGGCATACCAGCATGCAGCTAAAAAAGCGACATCCTCGACAAGCTGTGGCATTAGTTGAATGCTGTACCTCTGTCACTCAAAATAAGAAGGGAGCTGGGATAATTAGAGTAGCCACACTCGTGCGTGGGATGACTCCAAGTCCAACTTCAACGCTTTTCCAGAAGTAATTACTGCAGGTAGGCTGATAGCTGCTCAATCAATTGATGGATTTCAACAGTTGCAAAGTCGCGGTGCACAGCAACGTTGGCAGAGGTGCTGCCAGTGATGAGGCCCCAGGGGAGAAGTCTGACCTCCAGACAGCTCTAATACTGTTCTGTCCTACTGACAACTAAGAGGCGCAGTGGCAGGCCACCTTAAACCAGTCGTAATGACAAGCTGCATTGCACAGGTCAGCCATTGTATTATCAGCTAAGAACCGTCAGTAAGACTGAAGTCAGGAGGAGGGGGCGTGTTCAGTCACACTTCTCATCATTATCTTATCTGGGCCATGACTGAAATAAAATGCATCACGTGGAATAAAAGCCACTCTTAAACCAAGCTACCGTGGCTGCACAAGTGGACAAAGGACTCTGATCATGAGCATTTGTATGAAACCAAGAGAAAAATCCAAAAGCACAATGCGGTTGTTTGAGAAAGGAAAAAACTAAGTGCATTTATAATATATGTTATGTATCTACTCAAAATAAAAGTTCCTCAGTGACCCTGATACAGCAATTTTATAATCTTATTACATCTGGTTTACACGGCACAGCAGATGGCACAAAAATGTAAGTGTCTTAACATTTTTAAATATATAAGTGGACTTATAACCCCTCCAATTAGCAAAACAAATGCCTTCCAGTTTATTACAAACATGTGAAAACAACTTTATTTTTTTGCGTAATTCTTTTTCATTGGTTGAACCCATTCGGACAAACGGTGAATAAGATACAAGAGGGTGACTTCTGGCATAGTCTAATAGATGAGGCACAGGCCTTGCAAGTGATAAATGCATTCACTACTGTACCTCTGACTGGTGGCCATGATGGGCACCCTCCAGCCTTTGATCTGGCTCAGCTCCGTGTCAGACACCTCAATCTGGAGGGGGAGGCGCGGGATCCACACGTTGAGCTCCAGCTGAGCACTTAGGTATCCATACGTGAAGTTCACCATCATCTTCACCTTGCCCTTCATCTCCTTGCCATTCACAAAAATATAATCGCACCGGTCAGACACCTGCGTGGGAGGAGAGGAGAGGATTAAGAGAGACAACATTTAAAGTCGAGCTCTTCTGACAGTTACATTAGATGACTACACAGTGAATTACACAGTGCAATACACTGTACAGTATGCAATGTTGGCCGGGCCCTGCGAGTTGATTATAAGGCTTTACACTTCCAAGCTCTCCACTGATGGAGTATTCCTGTAACTACTTTGAAAAAGATGAAAGGTCCTCTATCTGCTGCACGCTCAGGAAAAGAGATAGGAGAGCAGCAAGTACATGTTTTAACCTGAGGGAAAACAGGCCATGATCTGCTGTTATTATTGTTCAGCCCACAGCTAACAGAAGAACCAACAGATGGAACTGTCTCTTGATAAAATGACCAAACTCAAAGCCATCTGTTTTTTAAATTACTTTACAAAAAGAATAAGTGGGACAATTCTGTGCTATCGAAAGGCACAACTCCTTGATGCTTTAACTCAGCCCCGTCTGTTGCTCCTTATTCATACTAGTGTTTGATTAATGTCCACATATCCTCTTTCTCTGTCTCTCAAAATTCCCTATGTTCTCTATGCCTGTTCAAGTACTATATAGTGTTTTTTGATGATCTTAATAGGGATACTCAACACACACACATGCACGCGCGCACGCACGCACGCACACACGCACACGCACACACACACACACACACACACACACACACACACTTGCAGAGGTAATTAATCAGTACATCTTAAACGGAGATAAGCAGTTGGGTTTTTTTCAGGCACTTTGTCAATCTTATTGATCCCATCATATAGCAGACTACTACTAGCTGGAGCCAGATAGAATTACATGGTCTGGGGAAATATCTTTTTTTCTACTTCCAAGTTATTTCTCCACTGTGAGATAAAACCACAAACAGCCATTCATCATGAAGCTGTGGCAGCAGATCCTCTGTGACCAGGAAGAAAACTTTGTGCGTGACACATTCTATTCTGTGCTTTGTGGGAGCCTCATTCACTCTTCGACTCCAGCGTGAAGCCAGCAGTAGAGTTTTTGGGGTACTGTGGAAACTTAATTTGGCCGTTTTGTATAAATAAAAGCAGATATTTAGAGATTTGCTGCATTGATTTTACAATCTGCACCGGCGCGAGCTCACTGGCTGATCTAGTAGCGTTCCTGGAAAACCTGTGCATGGTTGGATGCAATTATCATGGTGTTTGCTTGATTAAACAGTCATTAGAGACCTTCCGGTTGATTTCTTCTGCTTACATCCGTGTAGACACAAGAATGTAAACAGACTGCTGCAAACTGAAGAAAGACATCAACGAATAAACATGATGCGAGGATGTATAAATACTTTAAAAATTGGTAAAACAATTTTTACCATATTTGTATGCATTAAGGGACTGATTTACTAAAGGTTTGCTTGTGTAAAATCACGTGCAAACTTCACATTACCTGCAAAAATATGTCCAAGCTGATCTACTAACGACGTGCTGTGAGGATTGCATCTTTCAAATGTGCAATTTAACACACCTTGTCCATTTGCGTGTTTGCCTGCATGCATATGTAATATTGGGCATTTCTACTTGAACGTGCAAAATACTGGGGCGCGAATACATACATTTAGCACCTGCAACGATATCTACTAAACCTAAAAGTAGAAATAGGAGAAGTGCTTGCGTGTGTATTTTAGTACGACTGAAAGGAACGTATTAATCAGGTGCGCAAATCTGGAGAGACGGCTGCTCTTATTGTTGTGGTGAGAAGGAGACGCAGGAAAGCAAACCATTTAAACATTTCTGAGATGTCAGAGGCAAAAAATTATTTTGACATATCGTTTGTCCAGCGATGACCTTTCTGAGTTTTTCAATGAACTGAATGGTGATTTACAGCCAACAAGGAGGAGCCACAAAATACCAACAATGACAGAACTTTTTGCGACATTTATTGAGACTAATTCACCATCACAGAAAGAGCTGGACCTGCTGCTCAGTGTTGGTTAGAAACATCTCATCCACCATCCCACACTGTTTGATTGCCGACGTTTTATTATTTAACCGTTTTTTTCGCCTTTTTGTTTTCCCCACAGTATTGACTTCCTTGCTGATAATCTCATATATAGCGTTTTGTTCTTGCTATTTTTATATTTCTTAATTTCAATGGGATCAGATTTCCTTTTCCTTTTTCGGTCGCTTTGTTTTCCATTGCTGGAATCACTTCAACATATGCAAACCCCCCATTTAAATACAGGGATTTGCACCTGATATCAGTGACGTAAATATTCTTAATAAATTCTAATATTCACCTGCAAAACGCGTGCAAAAACAATGTGCAAAGTTTTGGAAAAAACACGCAGTTTAGTACCCTTTATTTGAGATCTTAGTAAATCAGGCCCCAAGTCTCTGGATGGGTGGTTTCCTTTTCAAGTGTTTTACTGACATTTGAGGGCACACGTGGCTGAGAGAGGACTTACAGTTTTTCAAAAACACCACTAGTGTTGATTATTACACAAATGTGTCCTTTTGTAAGGATCCAACTGGCTGGTAAGTTTGGATTCCTCTCAAAATCAAAATCTAGTGCACTTAGCCTAGCCTGCTAACTTGAACACTGATTTTAAGTAGAATATTCATGTTGGAAGCGTTGTCACAGCAGAAACAAGAAAATAAACTTACATTTCTTCGTATTGATAATTATTTATTTTTTTAGCAATTGCTGTACTGTTACAAATTACTTCACAAAAATGTATTATAACTCGAGAAGCATTTCCTTTTAGAGGGGAGGTAATCATTCTGAAATTGTACAAAAACATTATCTCCTCCGACAGCATGCTAACAAATTCAGTGAACTTTATGTCCAGAGACCGAGAAGAAGACCGGTGAAGAATCTGAAAAGCAGCAGCTGCTTCTACAGCCAACCAGAGAGCTTTACTTAAGGACTCCACAAGCCCTGCATTTTCAAGTGAAACGCATTCGGGATCAATGGGTATTTCCTCGATGTTATTTCAGTGAATAAAGAGAACATACAAAGTAGTTCCTTGCTCACGCTCGTGCGCTGCACGACACTGCAATGTAACCAGGACTGACGGAGTTGCTTAATGAAGCTTTTGAACGTTTCTACAAGGGCGACGTCCCTCCCCTGGCTACAGTCAGTTATGGAGCAGATTGGACTCCGTCAGGGCTGCGGGTGTGACAGTGTGTTTGAACTGATAAAGATGTCAGAGGAGTCCCTGCCCCTTATCAGAGCTCGTTGTTCTCCTCTTTTTCTCTCACTATGCTCAATCTGTTGAGACTGAAGTGCCTTTGACAGCCCCTTCATCTCGGACTTCTCTTCGTTTGGACTCTGCAAACCTGTCTGCACGAGCGGGTGGGTTGCAGACTGCGTAACACCTGACTGGGCTCCATGTGTGGCTCATTATTCATATCAAATGGCGATATGAATGATCAATAAATCAGAGGCTGCTAACAAATATCATTATCAGTCTTATCTGTCTTATTTTTCACCAAATTCATGAAAAATGGTGTGACGTTTTCTGTTGTAGTAAAAAGAATTAGGAAATGAGTGTGGGATTTATTAACACAGCTGTGCTACAGTGTGTCTCATGACAGGGAAATTAACTGCCTGCTGGCATTTCTTCGATCTACTCCCAAACAATCTAAGCAGAAACAATTATGGAGAACATGGCAGCTGACATCCAGCCGTTCCAGCACATTACAGTGACGTGCTTACACCTTCCTGCTGTGCTGCCTAGTTGGCCAACGTAGCCTCAAATCAATATTTTAACATAAAAGGGCATCACCTCTTAATCAGCAGCCTCTTTAACCCTTCATACACTCTCCCTGCCTGGATGTGAGCTGTGCCAAACTCAGAGTGCGACTGTCTCTGTGAATTACACAGCCTCCATCATTCTGCTTCGCAAAGTATCATAAACGTCCAGGAGGATCCGCTGCCACATTAATCAGACACATTAGGCAGCTAACGGGAGAATACTTACAGAGGACATTAAGGCTGTCTCTGGATCAAGCCCAGGAAATTAACAACTCACCAGACAGATACAATCCACAGCAGATATGAGCGATGGGAGTAGGGAGCATGAAGGTGGGGTGAGTCTAGCTCTGGCTTGTATACTTGGCAGAAGCAATTAAGCCACTCAGACTACGCTGCACAAGCTACAAAACTCACCTCAATGCAAGAGGAAGCTCTGCACATACAATTTTCGAACTGCCCTACTATTATAATTTTGTCAAATACAGAATACAGAACCGTGTTCACAACCCTCGCTCCATGGTAAGCAGGAGTTGTAAAAGCTTGCTCATAACATGACCTTCCGTTCATGGCTTCAGTGAAGATGGAATATTTTTCATGAAAACTTATGAATACACAACTGTGGGGTATGATTGTCCTGCTGCAGTCTTAACTATTCTTTTTGTGTGAACTACTAAAATATTTTTCCATTTGTACTTTCGAATTTGTAAGCACGAAGTAACCAGAGACCTGCAAGTGAATCAAAACAGTAAATTTGAGGCCACAGAGCCCAAAACATTGACCTGAATGATGCTACAAAGCTGCACAGAACTCAGGGCAACTGCAGAGTTGGGTGATGATGATCCCAGGACGCGACCCCTTTCTCCTTGAAGTATTGACTTTTTGAATGACCTCGCTGTATGTAGCTGCAACATGTAAAGCTGTATAATGAGTAGTAGAGGCCCTCCTATCCTTCCAGATACACACAAACACAGCCCACACAGCTCAAACTGTGAACCCGGCAACATGTACGGGCCCTAAACTCAACTGTCAAAATGTTAATCCAGAAAAAACAAAATGTGCGTGCAAAATAATGATGGCACAGCCGTATTGCTGCCTACACGTGTCAGATCAAATTAGTGTGAATAAGACAAATCTCCAAAGAGGTTTTAAAAAAACAACAACATGTGACCTGAGGTATGTCTTTTGAATTCACTGTAATTGAGGCCACAAGGAAGTAGATGCATAATTTAATGTGCACAGTGATTCATAATTCAGGTTTAATGTCACTCTGTGTTTATTTATTGCTAAATCACTAGGTAAAATTTAGATAAGTTAATAATGTTTACACACATGCCATCGCAGGCTATGATTAGAGGCGAACTTCCCTGAGCAGTAACCCTTTGACCCAGAGAGAGATGTCAGTGGCAGCTGTGGCTTTTTTTTTTTTTTTTTTTTTTTTTAAACCTTCTTGTCGGCTTAATTTCCCTCTGAAGCACACTTAAGTGCCCCGAAGTCACATATCAGACATGATATTCAATGTTCAATGTGGCAGAATATTCTCTGGTTTTTGGTTGTGTTTCATTATAACTTATTAGTGTTTACTACACGAGTTTGATCTGTTTACAATCCCTTCTTGACATGGAGCAACATCTCAGCTGTTTAGACTTGGAAATAGACCGAAGAATGATTTTTTTTGCCTCCGGGTTTTCGTAGAGTCTTTAGGATTCTGCAGCAGAATGATTTCTTTTGTTTGCAGAGCGAAGCCACTGATACCAGGGCTCAACTTTATAACACTGAAAAGGACTTTTTACTCCGTTGCGCCTTGTGCCCCAGGTTTGAAAGGGGGGTATACAAATAAAGAAGAACTTGTCAGTAGTCGTTGCATATCAAACACACTCTTTCATGTTGTTTGCCTGTGTTTGTTTATCCTTTCTGGAGGATTTATATAGATGTGCTAAACATAGATCTTCTCATCTAATTCTAACACTTACAGTACGATTTCTACAAAGCTTCACAATATCTCCATGGTCTGAAATTATTCATTAAATGCACACATTTGTAGTAAATCCTTTTTCAGTTTTTATAGTAATTCCTGCAGGTCTTTTGAGTCTCTCTAAAAAACATGACTGACTTGAAAAGTCAAGGCTATTACTGTTAATGTAATGCACACATTTTAAATGATTCATTATTCATGTTTTAACTGATTAAATATCAACCACTTAAATGTAATTTGCTGTTAAATTACAAAATGTACAAAATGTGACATCACTTATTTTTAACCGAGATTCATTGACAAAGACCTTTTACATGCTGAACAGAAACGGAAAAGAAACAATGTCCCCATCCATTATCACATGCAGGATCCTTTTTTGCTTTTTCCTCATTGATGCTGCACAATGTTTTAGCTGCTAATGTAAAAAAAAATTTTTTTGAATCTATGCCAGACTTTGACAAACATCAACAAAAATCTATAGAATACGGAGCAGCCGACAGCATGTTGTTTTTATGAAAGCAGAGATGCAGAGGCTTGTTTCATCTTACTGACCTTGACCACATCCTCTTCTGTCGAGCGACACTTTACTGCTTCGGAGACATCTGTAACAGAGGCGTCTACTCCAATGGTCACCACCTTCACTGGGACAGCCACTGTCTTTCCAGTCAGGACGGCGGTGTTCAAAATCTCAGAGTCCTGGAGACACAAAGGAAAACAGAGATCAACAAAGTACTGGCAGAGAGCCCAGCAGGTTTTTTATCCACCCAACAGTAACAGTAATTACCAGCTTAGAAATAATATAAAATGTATGACTTACAAGTGGTACTGAAAATGACCTCAAGAGGATCTGCACAATCACCACTGAATTAGTGATTATTGGGTAAACTGCTGTGAAGCTAGAACTGCTGCTGGGTGGACAGCTAATAAGTGATGGCAGCTGGTGAGCTCATTATCCAGGATGTTGTTACAGCAGCTGAAAGCACATGTTTTTTCACAGAAATTTGATCGTGTCGGGTCCACTGCCCAACTGGAATTTAGTTTGAACTTCCCTTTGGGTTTTTGGTCTGTAGAAAAAAAGATAAAGTCGTTTTTAAAGGTACAACATGCAGAATTTTGTTCCCATTGTTAGCTGAAATTAACCATAGATGTTTGGGAGTTATTCTAATCATTGGGAAGAAGAAAGCACCCTTTCTGATGTGCTCGTCAGCCAGCCAGCACTGTATTTGGCTAGTCAGTGGGATTATATATCAGTGGATCAAAGTTTTAGTTGGTTTAATAAATGACAGGAGAATAAAATTACAAAATTAAGAGCTGAAAAAAAAAAATTATGACAGAAAATAACTTGTGCTTTTTTATATGAGAAATTCTCCATGAATCATGCTCCTTCTCTGCTCTTACACCTCATCAGAAACCCAACATGGAAGCACAACATGAAGTCACTGAGTGTTTCCAATGCCAGGGTTTATCCAGCTTTTTATTCATGTAGTTGTGGGCCAACTGCAATTAGATGACCCTCTTTGTACTCGCTGATGGTTGCTTATTACCTGCCGCTTGTGAAGTTGTAATTACATGGTAAGAGTTCTTACTAGTAGAACCTACATAATAACTTGCAGTCACTCCACAATGCCTTCGAATAAGTTTCTAAGACCGCAGAGAGAAAATGTCATGTCCACCAACATATTGTTCTTTTAGCTTTCTTGTCAAGTGGCAACCCAAAGTGACGTTACCCAATGGTTTGTGAACTGACATTTTGAAGCCTCCAAGTCTGACTTTTTGACCACCGTCATCTTGTTCTTTTGGACCAAGAGGTGACCATGTTTGGACGTGCTGGGGAGTGTGTGTGTGTGTGTGTGTGTGTGTGTGTGTGTGTGTGTGTGTGTGTGTGTGTGTGTGTGTGTGTGTGTGTGTGTGTGTGTGTGTGTGTGTGGTGGGGAGGTGGTGGGTTGATCTGACTGAGAACCTGAGGGCACTACGCCGGCCCACCTATATCGTCAACCATATACTGAAACATACCTCTCTTTGAGGCCTATTATCTAAATAATAAAGGAAATATTTTCAGAAGGAACACCAAAACACTGATCAAAGGGAAGGTATCTAATGAATGACACCACAATGACAAATGTAAAACATTTATTGAAGTTATATTTCCTGACAGAAGTTGACACTTTTTGAATGGGCATCTGTTAAAGCTAAAGATTTTTAGAGGCCAGCCACTATTGGCCCTCAGTGATTTTGCATTTTAAGGCACTTTTGCTTTGCCTTCACTTTTCAGACCTTGAAACTACATCCATTTTTAGATAGATTTGATGCGCCTTGTTCATAAAATGACAAAAAATATAATTACTGCATTTTGCCTTTTTACGGGAGAATAATATATTCAGCACATAGTTTATAAAAATCATAGTGAAACTTAACCCGCCAAGACTAGTCAGGGCCATCTTGTGTAAATGAGTACTTACTGCCCAATCAGTCTTAACAAGGCTCTATGTAAAAAAGCACCAAATGCTACCTGACTCTGGACTGCCATGGAGGTACTCTCAGTAAATGACCTCAGTGGTCTCAACAGTCCTGGTTCTTTAAGTTTAATGGCACAGCTTCATTACTCAGAACAGAACTCTTAACCTTTCATTACAGATACACACATATCTCTCTCTCTCTCTCTCTCTCTAACATTCACATGCACACGCACACGCACACGCACACACACACACACACACACACACACACACACACACACACACACACACACACACACACACACACACACACACACACACACCGGTATTGTCACAGAAGATAATTGGGGCCAATTAAGATAAGGCCGAGGTAACTTTTTCTCTCTACAGTTAGCAATGCACATTGGATTGTCCCTTCTGTCTATTCAGCCCAAAGAAATTGCACTTCAATTATACAAATTGCTACAAAACCCTGGGCACCACAGTAAATAGCTGCTATCGAGGTCAAAGTCTACTTTTCAGTCGTCGTACTGTACAACAGACACACTTCTTGCAATTGGTGAACTGAAATGACTTTAGCTAATTGTAAAGCATGACAAAAGCCTCTCATTGCAAGCTGTTTTTGTTCTGCTACTTGCATGGTCTTACACAAAAGCCCTGCTCCAATTTCCTTATTTTCAAAAGGCGGCAACCCCAAGGCATCCATCTTTGTCCCCACTGTATTGAAGCTCTGCCAGCACTGAAGACGTTTAGCCACTATTATTTTTCTTTTAACAGAGAAATCTAACTCTGTTGAATTAAATGTGACATTTGTTTCGAGTAATATCACTAAACCTGACAAGCACAGACAGGCCCCATCTACAGTGTCTTACTTCCTGTCTTTATTCATGTGTGTTTGCACACTGCTCCGTCAACTTGGTTTCTAAAGGCTTCCCCTTGTGTTTGTGAGCTTGCAAATTGGACTTATACAAAAAAAGAGAGAAAAGGAGGATTAAGTTTGATTGAAAGCAGCCTGGTCGTTTGTAAGACTATTCAGCTTTGGAGTGAAATGATTATTAGCTGAGCCAAGAGATACCAATGAATCACAAAAAACACTTAATCTTCAAATGGCTTTTCATTACAATTTTATAGACTGTGACAATGTTTTATAGCAATATAAACCCCCCTCTCACTGTGCCGCTGACTTTGATTCAATTCCCCTTAAAATTGAGGATTGCTGTAAATTAATTCCATGTCTGCTGGGATTCCTCCATTTCCAGAGGGTCATCTATAATACATGATGGGGTAAATGGTTGGGACCTGGTGAAAGCAGAGGCTAATGTTAGATTACAGCAGCTGGAAATGACCCAGCAGGTTAAGAGCAACAGAGAGCAGAGCCTGGCAGTAATAAGCCACAGCGGGATCCCACGATAATGCATCATGGTCCACACACTCCGCCATAGACAGCACAATTAAACACAAAATGGAGACCAGTGGTGCATATCAGCAGCTTAAAGCAGTCCGAATGAAGTCACAATGAAGTATGGGTCCATAAAACTGGAAACATTTGTCCATCAGCTGATGAGTTTGTATTATGTCAGTTTCTTATTTTAGATTGTGGGTATCCTAAAGGGAAATGCAACAAAAATATATTATAACAGTAGCTCTGTAACTTCTTTGCTTTTATGGCACTTTATTTTAGAATATTAAACGGAGCTACATGAAGCATTTGTGATTATTTATGAGCTGCTTGCAGAATGTAAAGATGTTAATAAGCACCATCACATCAGAAAGGACAAGATCTAATAAATAACTAATAGAAGCCCTTGATAACAAGCTGCCTATATGGTTTATATGCAGTCATAAACCTATCTTCCTTAGTATCAAATAATAACCCAGCACATTACACATCCATTGCAGGATAGCCGGAGCCTGTTGGGAATGTACTCGTTTGCTCAAGATTATGGCATGTTATTTCAAGATTAATGAGGCCGTGGATTTTCCATGACACACAGTGCATGTTGTATGTCGGAAAATACAAGGCAGTCTTGCTGCAAAATAATGCACAATGACGTGTGTCATAACTGTAAATGTCTGAATGAATTACTTCACCATATATATATATATATATATATATATATATATTTATGTGTATATATAATTCTATATAAATAAAGGATCTGAATACTTTTTCATCCACCGCCTCCAGTATGGAATTTATACAGATGAGAATGATACAAAAGCCTTCATTAAAATCTTAAAAGACATTTCTGATTAACGTGCATGTTCATTTGATTGTCACCTGTTTGTGATTTACTTACTAGCCAATCTGCCCCCTCAAATCCTACAGATAGGAGTCTATCTGTTCAATAATCTGTGAGAGAAGTGCTTGTCTGCTTTATCAAGGATCTCTCTGTTAGCATTCAGCACGCTGCTGTGGCTGGTAATATGTTCTGGGCTGTAATTTCTGCCTGTGCCTCGGCTGGATCTGAAAATAAGTGAGATTTATGGTGTCAGCCTGAGTGACACGGGCAGCATGCGAAGTAGCAAATCTGGCCATTCTGGTGTGGCGATTAGCTTCTGCCTCCCTTCTCCCTGCACTAACACATCCACATTCTGACCCCAGCATCCCGGCTACAGGTACAAATGAACAGGTCAAACACAGTGTTGAGTTGAGGATTTTTGGGGGCTGCATTATTCATGGTGTAGCAGAACAAAGAGAGGGTGGTGCACCTGTTTATGTCAGCCCGGCACTGTTGCTGTTGTCCTAAAGCCAACAGGCTGTCGCGATGAACCACAATGCCTGAGCTGAAACCTCTAATCCTAATAAGACAAAACACCTAATCTGGTGCTTTTACTACCGTAATCGATGACTTGTCATTGGACACGAGTCTCATTATGATGTTTCATGTCATTTCAAGAGCAAAAGCATTAAAAGGGCAATGAAGTATGCCAATAGTCAGCCAATTTATAGTAAATGAAATATTCATAGTTCTGATAAACATTTTCATCCCTTGGCGATAAAATATGCGTACGTGTGAGGAAGTTAGAATGGGAGGGCATGGATAGTGAATAATAGGATGTAGACATTAAATGCCACTCAGACAGTGTCCTGGAGCTATTAAGCAGACTAAAAGAGACGCGTCCTTTCATCAGTTCTTCTCTCCATATTGTGCAATGCTCAATGTGGCACTTCCTCCCCTCTATTCCAGTGGGCGTTTAATTGGCTAGAAGCGAGAAACATGGAGGAGAGTGGGAATAAAGGCCTTGGTAGCACCATGCAGAGCGATACATCACGGCATGACAGCGCATTGAAGTGGTGGGATGGTTGTGAAGCCAACACACTGCCTTTTAATGAGGGCCTCACTCTTGCTCCCCTTTCTTTTCTCTTCCCTCTCTTGCTCCTCCAAGAAAGAACCAGTTACTCTCCTGTCTTCATTTCCCCCTTTTTCCTTGTTTCTTCCTGGGTGATGGGATAAAGGCGGCTGCAGTGTGCGGCATACCGGGGCCCATCTCCATTTGGCGGTCATCCTTCGCTGCCTCCTAAAACACCATCTAACTGCTTTTCAGTAGCAGCGCCCTGTCTGAGGTACATGCCGGTCAGAGATCTGATCTGCTCATTACCGTTGGCTGTGTCTGGCAGAGGGAAGATTAACTGGACTCGATGGCTGCTTTGATAGTTGATCTGCTCAGTTTAAAAGGAGATGTAATGAGAGATCATGTTGAGGACATGGACAGGATGAATTGGCGCCTCAGAATTAGAGGTAATGTCGAGGGCCACTTAAATAGGTACCTCAGTCAATAATTAAGAGACATTATAGAAAGGGCACCTCATTCCCTGTCAACGCTCATGGTAGAGATGAACCACACAAATGGTCATATGTGAGAAAGCTGAATCGTTATGGTGGCTGCTGTTATAAAGGGGTGTATGACGGTAGATTATGGCTCATCTCAAATAAATGAATACAAAATTCTGAATAAGACAGGAGGTATATATACATTTACTTCCTTTTTTATTAGTTACATCTTGCATAACAATAGCATAGTGTTTCCCTTGTTGATTTGCATTAGCTGTTACATTCACAATTCAAAAATACTGCACCCATTTATCACAGCAAATTCACATTTTTCGAATGAACTATCTGAGTTCAAATCAACTCTTTTTGCTTGTACATGTAAGACCATCAAATTCACTCTCAAGCAGAGAACAAATCTGAGTTGATTTTTAACACTTTTCAGGAGTTGAACCTGAACTCTTTGGGGGTAAATTTTACTTTAACCTTGAGTTGTTTGAATGTGAACTCTTTCACAGTGTTTACAGTCAACACTTCAAAGTATGTATTGTTTGACAGTCATGGAGTTCAAATTTCATCACACTATAAAGGTTTTAGGTAAGACTGACAACAAAATAACAACATATTCATCACAAATTTATAGTTAACAATTATATGCATTGTGATTATATGCAGTGTGAAACAATTACTGCCGCATGAAAACTATGTATAACAAGTTTCAAACTAAACAAAGTTCTATTGCCACTGTGATTGGTGTATGTTACGTTCCTACTTTGTCCACTTATGGTTTTGAATGATAGCCCCATTTTATTTATCATTATGTCTTCATTGAAATATTAATAAACAGCATGTTTTAACAAAACAAAATATAATTTCTGCCCCTCACTTAGATTTAATTTGGTTGCTTTATTCTCAAAAGTTATGAAGGAATAACCAAGGCATGCTGGGGAATGCTGATACGGCAACAAAGCTGTGCAGTCAACACCGGGAGTCATGTTGAATCATGCTCCTTAACACTCAGCGAAAGAACACCAAAATATTACCCCACCAGAAAGTAACACTGAACACAAGCTGTAGTCTAACTTAGAAAATAAACTCCCAAAATCAAACTCTATTTAACTCCAGGATATTTCACTCCAGAAATTTGCTGTGTTGATTAGCAGTTGACTAATTATGTCCCAATAACATTTAAGCGATGGTACAATATGGCTATAAATACAGTATGGTTACACTTCTCAGTATAACACTGTTAATACACATTCATGTCCATATCCGTAGATCCACTGCTGTTTGCTGCCCTCCCCACCACCCCACAGGTAAACTCAGATTTAATGTAACTTTACTTTTTCAAAGAGTTGGACAAGAAGATTGACACAACTCTCATGTCTGTGCAGTAACATGATTCTTCCACCAGAAGCCAATTACCTAAGCTTAGCCTTAAGACTGCAAGCAGGGGAAAACAGTGGGAAATTCACCAATCGGCACTTCAAAAGCTCACTAATTAATATGCGAGTCTTGTTTGTTCAAGCTGAACACTAACTGCAATGCAGAAAAGACCAGTTCTGGTTGATATTTACTGGACAATTTCTTGGCTGGGAGCAGTGCCACTAGAGTCTCTGCTGGTTGCCTGGTGACCGCTCTGTGATGAAAAGACTCCAGGAAATGAAGCTTCAGTTGGAAATGAAACATCCAGCAAATAATCCCCAATAAAACCACAAGTTGCTAACCATGCTTCCTGTTCCCCCCTGCTTCCACTTTTTATGCTGAGCTAAGCCTCAAATGGCTGTAGATTCAGTGCTGCTAAGGTCCCCCAAAGACCTAAGTCTAAATGTAACATGTTAGACAATCAGACGTCTAATACTTGTCAGCCTTGACATGAGTGTCTCTGACTGAATTGAAAGAATAAAGCGTTCTTTCTAAATGTCTGTCCTGAATTTGACTTTTGATGACAGTCAGGCTCTGAAAACAGCATGTTAATAAAAATAAATAAATAAATAAAAAAACACTTCAAAAGACACTTCCCATTGTACCTGAAGTAAAAAAAAAATGCTGCATGAACTTGAAAAGAAATCCCTGCTCTTAATGGCCTCAGCGGTGGAATGAATTGTTACCCTCACGGCCTCCAAAAGAAGGGCAAACAATGATGGATCAAGAACTCCCTTCATCTGAGCTGCATGTACAGTTATGCAATTGGAGTCACACAACAGTTCATGGAAAGTATTGATGTTTTAGTCTCACTCAATTGCTCTCAACTGTAAATTATTTATGAGTGCACATGATTTATGGGTAAACTTTGACTTTGGAGAAGTGTCACAATGACATGCTGACAAGACAAATCTCCCCACAAATATTAATTACAATATGTATCGTCCCTGATTCCTGACAATACAAGGGTCTATTTAAAAGTCTCCCTGAAATAATACCAACATTTTATTACTAAAGAGGACAAAGAATGCAAAGGAAGACATTTTCAGTGTGGTATGACAACACTGATGGTTTATGCTGTTATAGAACTTGGTTCTGTACCTATTCATCTTCAGGCCATCTCTTGTAAACCCACCTGTCCATGAAAGTCCATTAACAGAGCTTATTATTGTCTGTGCTTGCAAAATTTGATTTATAGGAATTATTGAAGGCTGGTGCAAGAAGGACGGAGCCACCATCAGGAGCCCCGTGGGCAGGAACTGCACCTCATGCTGTGAAAGGGAGCTCGTGAATAAAATATGGCTGGCCATGGAGGTACTTACATTTTAAGTTTATTGGACGAATCCTCTGCGATTCTCATGAATATTGTACCTGTAATACATCTAGATCAGTGGGTCAGGAGGGAGGAGCGGGTGTCCCTGGTGGGTTTCAGCGACAGTGAGATTCAGCTCTGGAAGAATCAAGGTCAGGCACCAGGGACACATCCAGCGCTCCACCAGCCTATGAGTGAGAGAACTGCGGGTGCTCAGGGGAGGTGGTTGGTGGGCTCTTTGACTGATGCTGGCTCTGGTATCGCAATGCCTTGCGCGTGCCCCCGCTGTTCGCCCATTGAGTGGGGGCCCAGAGGCCAGAAGGCAGGGAAACAACCCTGCCTGCACCAGTCTGCTCAATTTCAGCCCATTATCTATCACACACAGCCGATCGATGAAGAGTTCTTCACCAACAGCCAACACCATGCCTGTAGGGGGATGACCTCCTGCTCTCTGTCTGATTTCTTCACCCGTCTCTGATCGAGATCCATACTGCCAGCTTAGCTTGGCTTAGCTGCCCTCTGGACACAGACCTCTCAGCAGGCACAAAGGTCAGCTCCATTGTAGAGTCCATTACTGCTAAAAAATAAATAAATAAATAAACACATTCCTCTCAAACCTCAGTGGGTAAGGATTAAAGTGAAGATGAACAGAAGTGGGCCAGAATGTGAAGTGGGATGTTAACAATTATGAGGAGATGTGAGGTACACATAAGCGTCACTCTGTGATTGATCAGATAGTCTCCATCCTGCCCTTCACATCATCGTTTCAAGTTTTTGCTTTGCTGTAAAAAAAAAAAAAGTTTTTCCACCAAGTCTGACAGCGTTAGATGAGCTGAGAGGGCTACTGTGACAGGCATGAAGGTTTACGGCATTGTATTAGTGAAACGAGACTATAAGTGGTTCCACAGGGTTCAGGTCTTAACAATTTTCCTGCAGACATAGCAAAACAAACCTCTACACAAATTCAGTTTTGTATCCATAAATTACGCAACGCTTTGTGGGGTCATCTTCAGAGAATTGCAACAGCACAGTAAACAAGCAACCTGACCTCACTTCTGGAGGTGCTTTTAAAAGCATGACAGGAAGGCTAGCTTGTCTTCATGGTGACTGATAATTCCCTGATGTCACTGTAATGATCAAGCTTTGAAAGGTATGATCCCACTCACTTTTAGTCTTTCACTTATGAAATGTTACCTCCTGAGTGATGCCGAATGAATGTGCCAGTAGAGCTTGGTGTGCAGTAACTGTTCTTTTTGAAAATAACTGTGCCGCAGTGCCATAAAAAAAGGTACCGTAGTTCATCCACTCACTTCTCACTGTACAAACAGAGACAGGGAAAATGACTGTCAGGTATACCAAATACCTTTCACCTCCTGTGATGACAAACGATGTTGGGGAACACGGCAAATGTTGAGCCTAACAGTCTCAAGACCTCAGATTGTGTTCTTGGATTAG
Source organism: Brachyistius frenatus (assembly GCF_029030835.1). Taxonomy (NCBI): domain Eukaryota; kingdom Metazoa; phylum Chordata; class Actinopteri; family Embiotocidae; genus Brachyistius; species Brachyistius frenatus. The sequence goes on from NW_027210663.1 coordinate 1,865,081, forward strand.
AGGAGCATTTGTCACAATCCGTTGTCCTAATTAGCGATACATGTTGTGTGCCACGTGCGCATACGGCGGCAGCCTCAATTAGAGCTACCACTTCATCACCAGCCTCTAAGCTGTAGCAGATGCTAATGGATTGCTCGCTTGGGGTCCATCCATCAGACCTTTATTTTAAACTGCATGACGCATGCTATGTGACAAAAATGCTATGTTTTATCCTGTTCCATTAAACCAGCAGGGGCGTGCAACAGAGACGCAGCAGTAGTGGAGTGGAGTGGAGTGGCTAAGCTTATTAGACGACTGAAATCAGGTAATTTAGGCAATGTGTACACTAGGTGCTATTCTGATAAACAGCGTGCAGGGTATTACTGCCCCTATGATGCATTTCTGCAGGATTAGCTAGCATGAAAGTGCTCATGTCTGTATGTCTAACTATGTGTTTGATAAATGGTTCTCCAGATTTCACTTGCCTGGCAGAAAAGATGTGCATTGCAACAGAAGGAATGGAATCGAAAGGAGTAAAATGAAACATTCATTGGAAGATGTTGATAGATGACTTTATCATGCGAGAGCAGAAGTGGCCAGAGAAGGCCGGGGTGATGATGTATTGTTTAACAATACATTGGAGCAGTGCGTGAATACAAGCGGCTGCTTTCATTTCTCCTCATCTCTATGCCTCCGAGTGCTCGTGTGAGTGAGCACAGTTTGGTGTCTCGGCTGGAACAGGAAGACTGATGAGTCCAGATATGATGTATGCCCTGTCCTCCTGCTCCCTCTCCATCACCAGGAATCCACAGCATGGGTAATGATGATGAGGGCAGCCTGGACAGGAGCATATTACTCCACGATGGTAAAAGATAATGGACCAGCCTCCTACTGTGCAGGGGGAACTGCTCAGGCATCCAATTACTGCCTTTAAGATCCATCTCGTGATGACCCAAAAAAAACCCACATCTCTTTCACACTTGTGAAAGGAGGCGGAGGGTGACAAGGGAGCAAATTAATCCACATTGTTAATATATTAATGTATGTTTGTCTGGGGTCGACAGAAGAACTAAAGAGAGGATGAGAATTTGTAAAAGAGCAGGTGAAGATGAGACAAGCAAGGACAGGCACGCTGTATTACAGTCGACAGAAAGAGCACTGAGGCATTTCCTCGCTCGCAACTGACGAAAACTTTTGAGTACTCTTTCATTTTCTGCTTTTGAAATAATTGCTGCATTAGCACAACTCCTGCTTCACGGTTTGAAAGTGGTGACAAAGTGGCGGCGAGTGGCGCTGTGAGCCCTCCCAATGCAGGTGGGTCTGTGACAACACGCACAGGAGGAGCCCTCTTCAAAGGGAGCGGAAGAAATAAGGGAGCTCGTCTTTCAAAACGATGCCGCTGCTTTCCCAGAAGTGTCACCCATGGCACAGCCTATCATTTGGCTGGTATAATGCAATAAAAAGACCTTTTTATAATAATCAATTCCGGCAAGGGCGCAGTAATTTAGAACACGCCATAAATGGGCAGGGAACGGGTCTGAGGAGCCATCGAAGTAATAGGCCATAAACGTGATCAAACCCCAAATAAGCTTCCCATTACTAATAGTCATTAGCTTTATTACATTACAACCTTTGGAGACACGGTCAGTTATGGATCTTCATTCAGTTGATGAGATTATTTCCAGTCAAAACAGAATTACAGCAGCTTTTACATTATGACGAAATCCAGTCCATCTTATTAGACTAATTAGTGCTAATTACAGATGAGAAGACTTTCTAGAGAAGCTGTAGTGTCAACAGATGCCTTCAGCATGCTCTGTGAAGTCTTCCCTCTTAACTTGATTAAAAAAGATTGGAGAATTACCCCATGTGTTTCTCCCTCTCCAATATCTCTGAATACACCCCCCCCCTATTTTCCAGTCAGTGTTTCTTCCCTTCACTGCACTTCTTTTGTCTTTTCTTGTATCTGTAACCTTGATTTACTATCAACTTCACTGATCACAAAAATGCCCCTCACAAACAGAAATATATAAAGACGATAACAATATCGATGGCAACAAAGAGACTGCCTTAAATAACCTTTAGTTCAACTTTACCTTGAGAGTTACATTGTAGCAAACAACAAAGGCAGCTCCACAATAATATTTTTTGGTGATGTAATATTTCTAATGCTGCTGATCCCACTGAAGATCAACACTCCAGTCTGCAGCCTAACGCAGCTTTTGATAAAGTTCAGCTCATTAGTTTCCGATTTTTTTTGTCAAGGATGAAACAAGAGGCAAAACACAACTGAGTATTGAACTAGCATTTGAATAGTGGCAGGAAATGATGGCAAGGACTTTGATGGAAAGGCAGTGCTGCTCTGTTTCTGTTAGATGTATCAGCAATGTTTAAGGCTTGCCAAAGGAGACATATTGACATATTGCAGATCAGATGCTAATTAAAAATGATAAATATTGACTTAAAAATATCAGAGAGAATTTAAACTTCACGTTTATGACAACCTGTGCCAAGAATGTAACTGGGAACAGGGCGACAAGCTTGGTAAATATCTAAAAGTAGCTGAAATCCTATATCAGGCAAGAATAGGACAACATTTCACTTTCAAAACTCCAGCAACAGGTCTCCTCAGTTCCCAAACATTTACAGTGTTGTTAAAAGAAGAGGTGATGCAACACAATAGTAAACATGCCCCTATCCCAACTTTTTTTTAAAATCTGTTACTGGCATCAAATTCAAAATGAGCACATATTTTTTCATAAAACAATAACATTTCTCAGTTTCAACATTTTATATTTTGTTTTTGGTATATTTTCAATTAAATATGGGTTTACATGATTTGTTAGTCATCGCTTGCATTTTAAATAAAAACAGAATTGTATTTGCCAACTTTTGGGGACAAACTGGGTTGTATACAAACTCAAACAAATTTAGTAATAGTTATTATTGTGTGCTCAGATAATCGTAGAAAATAGAGAAAATTTGATTTTCTTATTTTAAAATATTTTTTTTTTCCTTACAGGTTACGTACAGTCTACTCTGAGATATTGAAGGACTTTATCTATTTAAAAAAAAAAATTTCTTTATATATATATATACATATATAGAAAAGGCAAAAACAAGAAAATTAAACCTTAACTTTTGAAAAAAAAGGTTGGTTTGTAGATTGAACTTGTAACATTGCGTACAAGGACAACATAATTCTGTATTTTCTTCTTTATCCCTTCCAAATCTGAACCTGGAAAAATGCATTATGGTCAGTAAAGTCTTTTTTCCCATCAGTAAATCTAAAATGAAGATGTTTTAAGCCAACTACCTAGTAACTGGTAATAACATGATGCTGCATCTGTACCAGGCTGGCAGGCATCTTGGAGTTTTCAGTCTCACCACCTCATGTAATATTTGCAATGGTCCCATACTGCAAAATATGAGTGCCCCCTTCAAGTAATTCAACATTTATTTTACAAAGTTTACAACCCTTCCCGTGAGACACAAGTGATATATCCTACGGCAATGAACCTCATTGTTACTGTGCACGTAATTGTCATAAATTCTGTCCCACATTTCATATGCTGTGTAAGTCTGCTACTTCTCTATCTTCACTACTCGTATTACGGTGACTTCAGTTCTGTGTGCAGAACCCTCTTTTCTATCTGGAATTGGATTTTGTTTTCTCTTGTGGAGGGAAGGTTGTGATGGTGGTGGAAGGGGGGAGGAGGGGGTCTTGCGTGTGTGTTTGTAAGAAGGGGCTGACGGCGCTGCTCTTACATTACCTTACTTCCTCTTTTCTATCAGCGAGGAGTGTAGCAGGGAGGAGGGAGAGGAACTTATCTGTGGGCCTTTTCATGCCACAGTGATCCCAAGTAATCTAATTCAGCCTTCCTCTTTCTCGCTTGTGTGCTTCTCTCATATTGGTGCATGCAGATTGCAAAAGTCTTATGTGCTTGTGTGCTTGTGTGTGTGTGCTTGTGTGTGTGTGTGTGTGTGTGTGTGTGTGTGTGTGTGTGTGTGTGTGTGTGTGTGTGTGTGTGTGTGTGTGTGTGTGTGTGTGTGTGTGTGTGTGTGTGAGAGTGAAGGAGAGAGAGGTTGGAGGAAAGGGGATAGAGGAAGACAGACAGAGTTAATGAGTTCTGAATGTGTCTCCATGTATGAGTATTTGTGTTGTGTTAAGTACTGTACCATGGGGTTGGCTGCAGATGCTGTTCACTTTAGGGAAGATGTCTGTGCAGGAGACGCACATGGAAGAAAATGAAGTTGAAAAGCAGGGAGTGTGTTCAGCCTCGTGATAAAGCTAAATAAAATGAAATAAAATTGACTGAATCAGCCTCCTTTCATTTAATGTCAGATGATGAAAATGTTTGAAATGTTGGTATCAAAGGTATATGCTGATCTGTGAACCTGATCCTTTCAATACACTGTATCCACACACTCTCTGACACAATAGCAGCTGCTTCACTGACTCACTGACAAGCCCTCTGAACAGAATGGAAAATCAAGGCAAGGAAAAGGGGGAAAATCAATCTTTTCTCTATATGTAGGGTGCACGTACACACACGTACACACACGTACGTATGCACACACACACACACACACACACACACACACACACACACACACACACACACACACACACACACACACACACACACACACACACACACACACACACACACACACACACACACACACACACACTATATCATCTGTTTTAGTACACATGAAACACTATTCATCTTTATACCCAGTGAGGCTCCTGCCTGAATTATGCTGCCCCTCACTGATTTAGCCAAGTTCAGCAAGTAGTTGTAATATTGGGTTAATGGAGATGGATTTTTGCCACTAAGAAAAAAACTTTGTGATTGATAATGAGCAATGAAAACCCTTCTTTTGTGTAAAATGAGCAGAATAATCGGAGGGAAAAAGCAGACACTTGGAGGATTGATTGATGAGTGCACGTTCATTCACAGAAATGATTGTACAAAAACAATCATGGAAATGTTACCTTTGATACACAACAGCTAAATAAAATCAAATGAAGCAAAGATCTTATTTAGAGTGTTGTTGTTTTTTGTTGAGCAGGCGATGGCAAATTCTTTGGTTGAATCTCTTTTTATAAGTCGAGACTTTGAGATAACCATGCAAATCATCTTTGCAGTTGTTGTCAGTGGAAGGGTGTGGGAACAAACTATATATTCCTAGAGCAAGAAAAGCTGTTGATATATCAGTGACATGAAAGGGATGTGAGAGAGGGAACTCGAAAAATACTGGAGCATTAAACACACAGCTTCAATTACCCTGAGAATGGATCTGTGGGTGAGGATGCCTTGCGCTGCTCTGAATCCAGGAACAGCCACCCACAGGCATCTATCATCTACACAGCTACGGGCAATACTTAGAGAATAACAATAACACAACAGTCAGGTCTCAAGCATGAAGATCAGAAGCACCGAAATAGAGATGAATGCAATCTTTGTTTTAGTAATCAGCACTGATGTGACAGCGCGTCTTTCTCTTTAGTCACCACAATTGATGTTACTCATTTATTCACCTGAACGCTCTTGATCTAAATCAGAAGCGGTGATCTCTGGGTCGCTGAACAAAGTTACAAAGATTCATGAAAGGCACCCCGTGTCAACTTCTATAAGGGTTAATCTACACAACACACTACCTGTGCCGCGCTCAGGGAGACACACAGCTCGGGGCTTACCCCCAGGCCAGTGCCCGCCTCCAGACTCCATCTGAGGCCAGCTGGGAGCGACAGACGCTCTCTTCCTGCCCGGCTCCTAAACACCCTTTGTGGGCACAGACCTACAATATAACTTCCGTCTTTTAAATCTAAGGATCAGTGGTGGAAGAGGAATTCAAATCCTCCACTTAAAATTGTTCTACTGCAATGCAAAAGTAGTCTGTTACAGTAAAAGACCTGTCATTAAATATTAAAGTAAAGGTACTTAGAAATGATCAGCAAAATATACTCCAGGCATCAAAAGCACTTATGCAGAATGGCCCCCACTCACAGTGTCATTTTGTATATATAATATATGCTTGGATTATTATTACTGATGCATTAGCATGTATGCAGCATTTTGTTTTTGTAGCAAGAAGTGGGGCTGCATTTCATCATTTTATATATTGATTTTATATTGCATGAATTTTATTTAATATTGTTTTTATTTCTAAGGCTTAAATATTCAAACCGGTGCAGGACCAGCATGCTATTGGGGACTATGTTTTTTTGTGTTTTTTTAAACCAGAGGAGCACAGGAAGCATGGTCTTTCCAGACCCAAATTCCCTGAAACTACTGGAGCAGCCTTTACCAAGTGGCATAGAGCACCATATGCCCCCAAACTCTACCACCTTGTAAAGTGCATTTACAAAGAAACACTTGATATCAACGTCAATGCACTTAGCCAGCAACACTAATGACTGATTGATCCACTTTTCAGAGAGGCTGTTCCAACGTTAAGGCCAACAGGGTTTTTCGGACTTTATTCTTTTGACTTTGTTCTTTTTTTGCTTTCTTGCCAAAAAGTAAAGAACACAAAAAGAAAACGCCAAAACCTTTGCATACAATTCTGGGGTCTGTAATTTTACGACTGTCTGATTAGGGAGACTCGTGAATAATATCTAAAATATCAAACTAAAGAATAAACTGCTAACTACAGTTGTTAGATAAATGTAATGAATAAAAGTATTTTCCCTGAAAATGTAGAGAAGAAAACGGCAAAAAAACATCGCTACTTGAATGAATGTACTCACTTGTAGCTTAGCAGTAACTGATAGACATTGTGTGGACGATGGCCTCCTTGTATTGATATAAATGCACTATCATAAAGAGCATTTCAATGTCAGTTAAATTACTTTAACTCTACATATTGTAAATGCAAATATCCTGCTTGTTATTCCAAAGTTTAGCAATGTTTTGTTACTATAAGATATGTACAAAACATGTATCTTTATCCGTCACGTTGTCACTAGTCTTGATTAAAAGAGAAGCAATTCTCAGCCATTTCTAAAGCAATGTGTTTCTTTCATGTAGTAAAAACAGATATGGAAATGTTGATTCGAAGTGTAAATTTAGAATATGGCATTCTACATTACCAGGATGCACCACTTCACATTCAGAGTAATGAGTGTGCAGCAGTCTAGTTGCACTAAGCTGTAAGTGGCTTCACTCACCATGGCCAGGGGCACAATGCCCGCGAGGTCCTCCTGTGCCAGGTGGATCTCCGTCTCAACCTCTTGTGTGGCAGCACGACTGGCCGGGTACTCCACCTGCCAGGCCATCCAGCGGCTGCCCGTCGGCTCTGGGAAGCTTTCCATTTTCAGATCCACCTGGAGCACCCTCTGAACTCCCATCTCAGACCTACCAGAGCGCAGGAAAAATAGAAAGAATGGTTAAGCAGACAAGTGAAAAAGAGTCGCAAAAGGAATGATTGTGTGTGTGTGTGTGTGTGTGTGTGTGTGTGTGTGTGTGTGTGTGTGTGTGTGTGTGTGTGTGTGTGTGTGTGCGTGTGTGTGCGTGTGTGCGTGCGCGCGTGTGTGCGTGTGTGTGCAAGGGTCATGTTTGTCCGTGAGCTCATTCAACCTGCTGTCTGCTCTAATGACGACAAATGGTAAAGACTGATGAATGTGTCTGAGGTTGAAATCTGTGACATTTTACCAACTGAGATTCTTCAAAATGTCAAGTCCCTTTGTGTTTGACTCTCTGGTCAACCCTCCTCCAGATGGTATAATATGAAACACCATTTTCTTTATCCCTCTCACACTTAACCATAGGTGATGTGCCCTGTAAATAACACCTACAGTATAATCTCTTGACGCAGTTCAAAGGAATGTTTCACCAGGCATCGCCCCCCGTGACCCCGCCCACCTCCCAGCAAAGGTGCTGATGGTTGAGTTTGTCACCGGTGCCCTTGTTTACCATAGAAGAGTGTAAATATATAGCATGCTTTGGCACAATCTACACCGGACCTGAATTAAGTCAGACAAATGGAGAGCGTTGATAATAAAATTTACCACGGCCCCATAAGTCTCTGGTGTTCACGGTTTAAATATAGCCTGGAGGCAGGAAAGGTCAGCTTTACACGGGAGCCGACGGAGATGGGAAATGGCACAAGATCTGTTAGTCACGTCTCGCGTGTGAAATGGCAGGACTGGGGGCCAATAAATTTCATGCATGGTCTCTGTGGCACATGGGAAAAAAAAGAAGCAAAAAAACCAAAAACAAACCACAGGATCATGTAATTTGAAGGAGGCGGGGTAGGGGGGTGGGGGGTTGGGGTGGGTGGGGGACAGAGGATAAATCCACATGGTGCATGTAACATGTAGAAAATACTGTGAAGCGTGAGGCAGAAAATAAGAAAAGTTTTCAAGCCAAATTCAATGTCAAACAGACAACAATGCCATAATGAGAGATTATACATATTGTACCTCTTGGAAAGACACCACACATAAATGTATAACATCCTAAATTATGAATAGACAGCTAAAAACAGTAAAAGAATAAATAATAGAAAACGTTTTATCCACTGCTCTCGTACTCGCATAGGGCACTATTTCCACCGTTCTCATATTATTCCGTTTTACACTGAGAGAATGGAAGATTTGTTGCATAGCAGAGCACAACAACCCAATTTTCACATCCAACAGAGGTATGTATAAATAATTAAGATGACAACCAAATAACTTGTGTCACATTTCATAACATCGTACCAATCAGAGTAGCGAACCGTTGAAGGCTGAGTACAACAACAAGGGCTTACATAATGGTCCCACAATGCGGTAATAAAAATAAAAAATAAAAAAAATAAAAGGCAGATGCTGATCTCTGTTTGCAGAACAGCCACAAAGGTAACAGATGATGCACTTACACGTCCAAAAATGAATCTTTAAGTGCTCCAGTTACCGAGTGTCACACAAAAACTCTGTGTGTCAGTCATCAGCACAGATGGCCTACTTTCTTTCAGAACAGGCAGGTTTTTACTGCACAGGTTGCTCTGGCAAACATCCTACTTGTCAGGCAGCAAGAAAGACAGGCAAAATAATGAAAGTGATTGTGCAGCAGAAAGGTTTGATTATACTGTTTATACACCAGGAGCAGGAACTGAACTCACACCTTTACAGAGTTAGTGGGCCCCCGGAAAAGATAGAAAAGTTATGTTATTAGCTTTTTTTTCTCCTTGAGTGATGTCAATTACCTCCCTCCACAAATGAGCCAGCTGGTTGAGTTTAATAGCAGCAGTAGCTCAGATGGATTTTATAAGGTTTTCATATTTCTTCCTACAATAAAAGTGCCAAGAAAATATCTGAGATTATAAGATTGCAAAGGTGTACAAACAGGTCTCTTATTTTAGCATGCAGACATGCTGCTAATTCAGCATGTTCTGTGACTTTAAGAGAAGACCTGAGAAATGATAGCACTATGAAAACAAGGACGAGTGAAGGGAAGAGGTGCAAATTTGAGATCAAAGACAGAAATGCAGACTATCACTTTTCACCTTTGCCATTCTTTGACTTCACCTTTGCAGGAGACTTAATGGAAAAAATGCAGTGTGTAGAGGACACAGTTATATGTAAACGTTTAAAGTCAAGACACGATCTAGAAGACCGAGATAACTTTCAGATAAAACATCATAACTGCTGGACAGACAGAGAAAAGAAACTCCGCCATATGTCTGTAAAGGACCTACAGGAAGGTTTAGCTGAAACAGGAGTGGTGGTGCACTTTTCCACTGTGCAGCATTGAGGATGAACAAACAGGGTTTGCACGGAGAAGTCATCACAAGAAAACTTTACTGGAGACCTCATCACAAAAGTCAATGTCTAATGTGTGCAAAGTAACATCTGGATAAGCCAAAGTCAATTTGCAAACAAGTGCTGTGGACAGATGAAGTTAAAATTGACTTTTTGGCCACAATCACCAGGTATGTTTGCAGGACAACAGGGGCAAGAATTGAATGAAAAGAGCACCTCGCCAGCTGTTCAGGATGGGGAAGGAGGGAGTGGGGGGTTTCATAAAAAATCAGTAGCAAAGGAAACACTGCATCGGTAGGGCAAAGAATGAATTCCACTAAATATCACGCAACCAGTCGAAAAACTGGAATTTAAAAAAGGCTGGTTTCCACAACAGGACAATAATCTAAAGCAAACATCAAACTCCACAATGAACTGTAAGCGGAAGCTGTTGGAGTGGTCCTCAATGTTACCTGAATATCAATGAAAATCTGTCAGTAGATTTTAAACATGCTGTGATTGTCAGAGAGAATATAATAAAGTAATCTGCAAGGAAGAATAGGTGAAAATTTCTATATCAAGAATAGAAAGACTCTCCTAGCAGGGAACCAACAGCCTTTCCGAGTGGTTACATCTGCCAAGGGAGGTTTAATCATTTCTGACTTTTGCATATCATTTTTTTCCATAAAAAAAGTGAATTAAGATTTGGAGGAAGGTTTTTTGTTTTTTTTAATGTATATATGAATGTAATTGTGGGCGGCACGGTGGTGCAGTGGTTAGCATTGTTGCCTCACAGTAAAAAGGTTCCGGGTTCAAGCCTGGGCCTTTCTGTGTAGAGTTTGCATGTTCTCCCTGTGCCTGCGTGGGTTCTCTCCGGGTACTCCGGCTTCCTCCCACCATCCAAAAGACATGTGTCTCAGGTTAATTGGTGGTTCTACAAATTGCCCTTAGGTGTAAATGAGAGCGTGGATGGTCTTTGTTTCCTTCTGTCTTTATGTGTTGGCCCTGTGATGGACTGGCAATCTGTCTAGGATGTACCCTGCCTTTGCCTTATGTGAGCTGGGATAGCCCCCCCCCCCCCCATTATCAGGTAAAGATAATGGATGAATGTAATTGTGTCTGTTTTCAAAAACAAATCAACCTAATATGTAATCATTTTCTGATGGATGCCCAAAAGTGTGCAGCAGCAGGTTTGTGATTTAGGTAAGAAATCATTAAAGTGCTATATTCATTAAGCTGTGACTATAAATACAATGTTCATGGTGAAAATGGTTTATTTATTGCATATTTTATGATGAGTCTTAAAAACAAAAACTGCTGCTGGTTGCTGCCCAATAAATTGTAAAGCAGATAGCAGAAAAGAGGGAACAATAAACAGATATTTTGGGCTCTTCACATCAAAAGCCTGGCGGCAGTCCATTTTTGATTGTCCGCTGTACTTGACCCCCATTGACACGCCTCATAAAATGAAACCTGACAGAAACATCAAAGTCGGGCTGACGCAGACGTTGAGTCATCGACATCAACCGTATACACCAGCATGGCATCCTGAGTCGACCTCTCCTCTCCAAGCCTGCTAATCACATGGCTCACTGGGGGAAACTGTTCATTTCTCTGTCACTTCCAGCGTGGGGTCTAATTCAATTAGCAACAAAGGGCCTGTGGATGTGTGCCACACAGCTGGCCTCAGCCTGATAATTATCTGTAAGCTAGCTGCGGTTCAACTAAATCTGAGGCCAGACAGACGACCGGAGGGCAGCCAAAGGCAAGGAGATAACAGGCCCTAAAGTTGGAACCAGCTTGACCCTCTGGCTTTCAACACCGGCCTGCAGAGGAAATCCGACTTGACAAGGTGCTGCCGGTGACGGCTGACAACTGACTCACTGTGAATAACAGAGATGGCTGAGAGGGTGCTGTTTAGGCACATTCAGGATGCCCATTAATCACAGTGACACCAGCAGATCTGTGGGACATGCAGTGGTGCACAATGAAACATAAGTGAACAGCTTAGCAGCATCATGCATTTGTTAAGGATGCCATTTGTAGGGTTTTTAATACATTAACATGATAATGCAAAGCCAATGGCTGTCATAACCAGATGAGAGTATGACGACTGGCGACAGTCACCTCTCAACGCACTGCCATAAATAAAAGGCTACAGTCTGATTGGTTAGTAACCATTCCCAGGCAACAGTGAGAAATCCGCCGTGAAACTAGAAATTCACATATTTCTTCCTCAGTGTTCTGCATCATTAAACAAACTAAATATAAGGTGTTAATTAGTGATGTTGGAGATCTTGGTGGCTCACTGTTATGGTAAGCCACCATGTGAAGTCTGTTTATTATGTTACATATAACAGACAACCATGACAGTAATATCAAAATTAAACTTATTAACTAAAAAGAAAATGTGATATTTTCTCAAAATATCAAACTATTGCTTTAATCTAAAAAATAAAACAGTCTGACAAACACTCAGAAGCATAAAGTTCACTGTCATGTATGGCATAGAAACGCAGCAAGTTCCCCCAATTGAGAGGCTGAAATACAAATTGTTTGGCATTTCTGTTAAAAAATGCTTCAAATGACAAAGCATTGTTCCAAATAGATGCTAATCAATTGTTACTTGGTCAAAGCATTTAATCAATTAATAATTTCAGCTCTACTTTGCAAATATAAAAGGCTCAGTAAGCAGAGGGTAGCAGGTAACTTTTAAGTTAACGCAAATAGTTTAACTTTGCACAATATTCTTCTGCATGCCCCTCTAAAAATGTGCAACAACAAACTAACTTCTATTGTTTAACTTCCCTAATTACACAGTCTAAGGAGGTCTTCGGCAGTGATTTAGTTCCATCTTATCTTGATAGGACCGTGTTGGAGAGCTATTGAATTTAGAATGCCATAAGGTTAAAGAAAGACAGAATTAAATGTCAAAATGAATAAACAGACACATGACAAAGTTATTGGAAGAATTTCCTTTTAAGGAGATTTCTCTAGAGAAAGAACGATAATTGAAAGAGCTTTTATTGTGCCATTATCAAACTCACTGTGTCATTGTGACACTCCTTGTTTAATCTCCTCCTGATGTGATAGGATCATTGTGTCCACTGCCTCATGGGGTTTAGAGAAAAGAGTTTGGAGGGATAGACAGGGTGCTTTTGTGAGATAAAGAAATTGACATTTTCATGTCCAATTTCTTCATTTTTCAACTTGTAGATCAAGGATTCGGAGACATCCTCTGATGTTATTGAGCATTAGAGCAACAGATTGATGCAGCCTCTGTCTGGCAAAACACTTGAAGCTCAGGCCAGACGCTTTTCTACAGATGTTTCATGTATATGATAGTGTAGGTGTTCCACAAAGGTTGGTAACGAATCTGAACAGAGCAACATGATAACGATGCCGATTCACTGCAACAGGAGACGTCAAGCAGAATGAAGATGCATAATGATGGCTGATGAGAGTGGAGATGCTGTCCAGACCAGTCTGAGGCAGCGGGATGTGTGTGTCTGTATGTGTGTGTGGGTGGGTGGGGTAGGGGTGGTGGTGGGGGGGGGGGGGTCATGCAGGGAACTCTAAACTACTTGTGGATGAAAAAAAAAAGTAATAATCAAATTTGAGGCTTCAGTGGTGCTTGAAAACAGCACCCTGAAACTCTGCTGTTCTCATGCTCTGTCACCTGGAACAGCAATAAACCAGTCAGCAGGATGAAGCCAGGACACACACACACACACACACACACACACACACACACACACACACACACACACACACACACACACACACACACACACACACACACACACACACACACACACACACCACAAGTTTTATAAATCTAAGACAATACATCCAATAATAATAAACAGCATTCAGTCTTGACTTGTCAATCGTTGTACTATCAAATTTACACATGTTTGCATCTTCAAAAACTCTTGTGCAACATGTAAAAACTACATGGTCCAAATCAGCTTGAAAACTATTTAAAATATCAATTTGTAACAACAAGAAATCACAAATAATAATCAGCTCCTCGCTGTAAGAGACCAAAAGATCCAACATTTTCTTGACTCTCTTAACAGTCTCTTGTTTGTCATCATTTTATTGACAATCATTTGTTCAGAAAACAGGGACAAATGGCTTCTTTGTGCCCGAGTGGATGTTCTCAGATATCTTGTTTTGTCCAATCAATATTTCAAAATCCATTCAAGATTTTCACTTCACAACACAAAAAACCCTCTCCTGTTTGAGTAGCTGAGAGTTTGGAATTTATACTCCACAGGGAACTTCAATGTTTCACTAATTTTCTATCAATAAACTAATACATATATCACTAACACTTTCACCTACTGGATAATTTGATCAAGAGATTTCTTCCTGACTTCTCAACTCCCTGAATGTCTGTATTCTCATGCTGCATTGCCATTAATGTATAAATTATTAGTCTGATTAGAACATCTGGCCAAAGTGTGGTGATGCATGTAAATGTATTTTTAAATCTTTCAAATAGGCTTCTGGTGTTATTCATTTTACAGCAACTGCCGATAGAATTACTGCCACCAGCTGAGGCTGAAACTCTTATTTAAACATACAAATCAAATCTTTAAAAGGTCCAATATTGTCCAAATTCAGACTTACATTTATTTTTGAATTGTACTGCAAAGCAGGTCTAGGTGCTAAATAAATACTATTAAAGTTTCAAAAATCTCAGTCCTTGAACAAATGCACACAACCTGTTTTTAGGCAACTGTGCCACTTGGACCAAGTTAGTGATGTCACAAAATCACGCTCATATCATATGTCTGTCCACTTTTAGCGTGGCCTATTATCCAACCTTTTATGTGCAAGAAAAAAGAGCAGTCATTCCATCGAGGAGTAAGCAAGTGGAAGAAAGCCTGGGCACGTGCCACTCAGAAAAGAGCCTGTTGATTGGACGAGAGGTTCACTGATATCAATGTGCCTTAAAGACAAAGACACAAAACAGCCTGTTGTTGGTAGAGCCTTTAGAAAGAAGTTTAGGAGAGATCATGACTGGAAAAAAAAACAAACACTGGAAATGTGTGAAATATGTGACCTTTAAAATAGTCACATTTCTTTGTGTATGAAGTCCCTGATTTTGTTTTTTAATTTAAACACATAAATATTTTAGACAACAATATTAGTACGTAAATAGGAAGACAGACACAAGTGTGTGATTTCTCCAAGCAGTAGACGAATTTCATTTCTCGGTCTGAGGGGTGCCCATTAATAGTGAATTATCCCGGGGCCACTTCCAATGAACATCCACCTCGGAGGCCTGAGCGTCTTTTTAGGCCTGATTTCTGATAAAAGACTCCAACGATCATAGCATGAATCACAATCCCTGTGCTGAGGAACCAGAGACAAATCACACTTTTGTGGCTTTGTGATTTGATACTTTGCAATCAAAAGCAAATTATTCAGAGCCTGAACGTACTGTTGTCATGGATACATTTAAAAGCCAAAATGTCAATACAGATGACAATAAAAACTACACAGTGTGTTGAGAAAGAAGAAACACAGTATATGGACTTAAGGTTCCATGGATACTAATTATTTATGCAATATTTATTATTATGCTAATTTTACACCAGAGTTTGAGTGCAGAGGTGGAGCTACACTGAAGGACAATCAATTTCTGCAAGTTAGGAAAGGAAACATGGCAGATATGATATCTATCTTCCCTTTTCCAGTCAAATGTGGTATGTTTCTGAAAAGGAGCCGAGCCAAAGAGTTAGAAGTGGGGGCTGGGGAGTAGTGGAGATGGGAGTGTAGGAGGAAAAACGCCCTTAGACACCTATACCCAGCAGACCTTTTCAATTCAGCCTTGTCCAGAATAGAAAAGAGAGATAGTGACAGCAGGAGAAAAAGGTGTAAACTCCCCCTGAAACACTGTCAAATAAAGAGAAGACAGAAATGAGAATAATAGTGATAAATGTCAGCGAGGTGTAGTTGCCTCTGTGGTGTTGGAGGTTCATGGTTATGCAGAGATGTAGTGTATGTAGTGGCCACAGGAGAGTTGGAGTCGGATGTAGGGAAAATAAACCATACAAGAATACAGACGATCTGAGATAAAGCGAGAGTAGAAGAGAGTGGATTCATGTGATGATTTAAAAATATGTGCAATGCCATCCGATTGCACAATCAACAATGAAGATATCACTTCTTTTAGTGCATCTAATTTGAAATCTACACATGGCAGAAGAGATGTGAAAAGTACATACTTAAAAGTGAACCGACTGACACCGTTACAGTTAGTATACGTTTCAAAAATGAGGAATCAAATTTGTAGCATTGTAAAGTTTGTAAGATTTCAAGCATGCCTTGGTTGTAAATGTGTCGACTGAAGATTTCTCTGTAGATAAAACATCAAGTGGGAAAAGAACTCTATCTTCAAAGCCCCCATTTTTTTTTTCCTTTTACCTGACAGACACAATTCTTTCAGTCTGTGAGTGGTATTTCTGTGCTTTCCAGGATGTGAGCTATAAAAATCCATCTGACGGAAGCCACCAGTGACCAACATTAACTTGTCAATATGACGTTCAAAATAGTGCCATATTTACATATGATAAAATTTGAATAGCGAGCTGCTTCTGAATGTTGAGCATTTTGAAGTATATGCATGTCAGGTATAAGCAGATCCATATGAATCCAAGATTCCTGTATTTCAGACCTGTCAAAGTGTTTCCTACATGACGGCTGCAGCAAACGGCTAGTGATACAATCAAGCGAACCGGAGCATCCCTCATGTTGCTATAATTTCCTCCAAGATACTAAACCAATAACTTTGATTTATGGTGCGTCAACTGACATTCATTTTATACCTCTCTAAACTGGTAGAAGAAAAATAGAGAAAATACTGAACTGGGCTGTTAAAAGAAGCTCTCTGTTTTAAAGGTTGTAATGGGGATGTGCAAGAAAAAAACATAGGTAGTAACATTCTTTTAAATTCACTACAATAAGCATAAATCCTTTAACACATCTCTGTTTTGGCACAAACTCTCCTTGAGTAAAATTCCCACTGTCAGGCCGTAAAATCATTTATTTTGCACAATTACTTTGACACGGATTCTAATAAAAGTACAGGAAGCTTTCCTGAAAGGTAAAGTGGTCCCCTGAGGTAAATACAATGTTACATCTAACTTCTTTTGCACATCTTCCTCACTCATAAAACAAGTAAAAAATTGTTTTTATTTTTTTTAAATATATATACATATATATCCCCTCATTGCATTGCACACTGAAGATGGCATCAAAATAAATGCAGAAGAACTACAATAATTGTCTTGTTTTTATTAGGGCCCGAGCACCGAAGGTACGAAAGCCCTATTGTTATTCGTAAAAAATATTATTATTTTTATCCTGAAAGATTAAATGCATTTTTGGAGGCTTTATCATATTCAAAAACTCATGAAAGTTGGTCCAAAAATATCTCCCGGTGAAAAATTCCTCCTACATATTTTGTCAGACCGACTTGAAATTTAGTCTGTGCACTCTTAACATGTTTGGAATTAAAAGTTATCAAAATCAGTGTGCCCGTGGTGTGGCGGCCAAAAAGTGACCCAGAAGTCATGCCATAGCATGTTCAAAAATTGACCGGCATTTTCAAAGTGAAAAATGACTTATGATTTTTTTTTAGGTCATGACAAAAGGGGGGAGATTGAACCCCAAACCTTCTAGTTGAGAGGGAGCAGTGCTAACCACTACACCACCAATCTTCAGAGTTATAGCGCATTGTGAGAAAGCTTTGGCCAACTGCAACCTATAACGCCATCGTCCATAAATATTCATTCAAATGCGACCAAAATTGCCGCAGACATTCTTTGGATTGTAGATATACGTGTTTTCAAGGAGGTCTGCAGTGATATTAAATATCTTCATGTAATGTGTCGTGTATGCAAAACTTTTTCAATTTCTCCAAACGTTTCAACTTCACAAAAAGTTGAATCAACATCAACAGGCCAAGGTGGAATCTGAACCATTAATAGCAACCTTGGTGAAGTAGAATCTTTTATCTGTTGGGTTAACCAGACTGTCGGTGCCGACTCCGAGCTGGAAATGACCTCATGAAGACACGGATTCGAGCCCCGCCAAGGTAACACACATGGTTCATGGTTTACGGAGGGCGAGTCCCCTTAATAAGCCACACGGTCCACAGAGAGCAAATCCCTCTAAGGGTAAGGCCAGGTGGTTCACGGAGGGTGAGACCTCCTAAAGCGAATCCCTCTAAGGGTAAGCCACATGGTTCACGGGGGGTGAGTCCCCCTAAGGCGAGTCCCTCTAGGGGTAAGCCACACAGGTTTGTACATGCAGTCATACTAATACCACAAATTAAAGGTCAACAACAATACAAAACTCAAACAAAAAAAAAGTCTAAAAGATACTTTTTTTTTTCATTGTGCACTGGTTAGAGCAGTTGCCTCACAGTGAGAAGTAACTTGAGCCATGCATGTCAGTTCAGAAAAAGGTCATACTCCAAAATTATAGAGTATACAGTATATAGTATATAGTATATATACAGGACATGACACAGGAAGTTGATGTTTAAGGTCAAACGATGCTCCAAACCTCACAAAACTTTGCACGTGTCAGGCACCAACTTTCATGAGTTTTTGAAGATGTTAAAGCTGCCAAAAAAAAGCAATTAAAAAAAAAAAAAAAAGAAGAAGAAGGAACAAGATCAAGAACAAAATTAAAACTGGAATATGCTGACCTTCGCGTGCTACACGTCGGGGAGCCGGCGGCCCCGACCCGCTGGATCCCCGATGTGCAGCGTGCGAGGGCCCGCATATCACTGCTTGCAGTTTTAATTCCATATACTCTTCTTGGCAAAACCGGGCAGCTACATTACCCACAATGCAGCAGTACTACTGACAGTTCTGACTGAGATTCTGGTGTGTTATTCTAGTGGTGACTAATGTAGCCTCAATATCCACATCCCCTCTTTTTTGTATTTTCAAACTTGTATTCTTCAGCCTGAGCTGACCCAAGTGACATCAGTTTAGGCAGTTTATCAAATTCCATGACTCTAATAAAAAAAGGTTTTACAACTTTTTTATAAAGTAAAACACACTTCAATGTTTACAATTGGTGTTGCCCCCCTTTGAATTATTTCCTATTCTTCTAAATCTTTATTTTGTAATCATAAGCAGTGGCGGTAAAAAAAAAAAACTGGGTACATTTTGTCAAGTACAACTTTGAGGTGTTGAAGTTTTATTTCCATTTCCTGCATCTTTATACTGCTTCATGCTTAATGCTCAATAGGGAATCCTGATAGCCTCGGGATTAGGACATGGTTATTGAACATTGAACTTCACTGACCATGAACTGCAGTGTTGCTGGTTGACGTCTGGTCTGGGACCCTTGTTGCATGTCGTCTGTTCCTCTTATTCATTCCATCTTGGGCTGAACAGTAAAGGCATAAAATGCCTTAAAAATTAAAGTATTAAAAGTGATGCTTGTACTATTTTGTTCTTCTATATAGGGAGAAAATACTTGTGGAAATGTAATTTTCATTGATCTCATTCTCAAGGGGCACATGAAAAAGATTGGACTGTTATATTTCAAAGAACCTGCAGTGCCGAAATTAAAATCCACTTTTAATAAGCATCCGATTCCCTTTAATTTAATCATTTATTCTTTCTAACATCGACACAGACAAGAAGGGCTGAGTACTATTAATTATACGATTATAATGAAGCATGGATACAAACTGAGGGCTTCTGGCTTGTGTGAATCAAACCCAATAAGGGGATAAAATTTCCGATTATCTAAACAGTGTTCTGCAGCATTCATCAGCTAAAATATTCAACTCCTACACACACTCACTGACAAGCTTCCTTCCCCTCCTCAGCTGGACTCGCTCCCTCTCGAAGTCACGCTAACTGTCAGACACATGATTCAATGTACATGGAAAAATTGAGAATTCTGTCTGTCCAAATACATAACTACCATATGTGGACTTGAAGTGGACACTTCAAGTGTTTGCCATTGCTTTGTTCAATCACTTAAATCATTGTTTGATGAAAGCATGTTTAGTTAGCAGGTTGATCAGCTTCTACTCAGACTTTAAGACACTATTTTATACAAACATTTTAACAGTGCATCAGTATGCAGTGGAAAAAAATAGACACCACATTTCCAGGCTAGTTCAAAGTCAGTTTGTTTCAGGGGGAAACAAAGAGGGAAGAACAGTGGATGTAAAAGATAGAGGAGTGTCAGGAGGGGAATATTCCTTCATAGCATTTGTTTCTTATATTGCTCCAGATTGCCTTGAGGAAAGCAGGCCACAGTCAGCGTGAGCCTAGCTCAAACAGTGGCAAATAAATTCCCAGACAACAAAATCTCATCTCAGAGTTAATGAAATGCACCATTCCACCGATGTCTAATCAAAACTAAATGCTTTTCTGCAGAGCAGCGTCATTAGAGTCCATCAGCTGAAGTAGGCTCCATAGTGTAATGGATCCCTAATGATGGTTGTTATCATCACCGGTGACCTCAGACCTTTTTGCATCTGACATCAGTTTTCAGTTAGTTGCACTCTATATCTGTCTCATTCATAGAAAATCTATCTAAATAGCAAATTGCAATATAATAAATTGCTACTTGTCCTGATAGTTGCACTCAATTTTCCCCACATCGAAGCACTCAACTCAAAGCTGGATAACAGACATTACCTACTGGGAACAACCAGTAAAGCTGCAGATAACTCATCCCCGTACACACTAGGGGGCAGCAGACACTGAGCCCTGGGGCACTGATGGAAATGTTTGTGCAGATAAATGCATTCCCCTCCTACAGTCTCCCCCCGGTTGATCTGTGGGCGACATCATGTGACCGCCAGGGCCTGCACTTGCACCTGCAGGTGCTTTGACACTGGCAGTGCCTGTCCTGCTCAGAAAACTCTTTAAAGGCCCGCAAAACCTCCTTTCAGCTCTGACACTGTTGGCATGGCAACAGAACCTTCAGAACACACAAGAGTCATTGACCAGTGAGGCCCAGACTATCAGATCAATGGTACTCTATTGCCACCTAGGCTTCACCCCTCCTCCCAGGCTTGTAGGATGTGCAAGGTTAAGCTTCAGCTCATAAGGCACAAAAAAGGGTGTCACGGAAAGGATCAGCTCAATAGTACAGCATGCGTTTTGCAAACAGGTCAGTGTTAAACAAGGACAGCAGAGCCAGATGTCGAATTTTCTGTAACAGCAGAGCGAGATCAGTGCCGGCATCTTATGGAAAAATACTGTAAAGAGCTAAATAGGAGGCATTTAACCTCAACAAACTACAGCAGAGCCCTTTTAGCCTCATCCAAAACTGACTAGTCAACAAACATAAAACATGCAGTCATGTTAACTCATGCATGTACACTAAATAGACACCTGTACATTTATGGGATATATTAACAGGGATACACTTCAATATACAAGTTACAGTCCCACTGTTTTAGAACCATGAACATCAAATGTGTAAACAGAACGGCTTTGTTTGCGATAATTACAGAGTTAGTGAGGAAATGATGCAGAAGCTGTGTGGGTATGATTGCCTTGTACTTTAGTCTTAATGCAGTGTCTCGCAGACCAGAGAGGTGAGAGGTTGTGATGCAACGCATCTCCTACCCTCTTAAAAGTCAATAGGACATCCATTTTAATTCAGAGACTTTCACAAATGTACCCGACACCCACAGAGTAGCAATACTTTTCACATTTAAGATAAGTTTTTCTTTGGCATCCATTCCCTTTCATGCACACCTGGCATTTAGATTGGCTTCAAAATGGGAGTTTAAAATCAATTCTATGTCCAAGAATTCGTACATTTCACTTCAAATGAATAGCCGATTATGCAAACGATTGATTCTATGTTGTGCTAGTCACAAAAGGTCAATTTGGGTGCACATTGAACGATATAACGGATTTGACAGCTCATTTACGGCAGAAACACACAATTACTTATCGGATTAATATTGAATTGAAAGCTGACATTGTAACTTAACAGACACAATAATAACTCAGGAGGATAAGTTTCAGTCCGTAGATGGAAAGAAATATATTCAATCTTGTTCAGAAATCTGGAAGCTTTCCTTCTCTGTTTGTGCCTTTGAAATCCCAGTACACGCAAGCATTAGTGTTGCATTGAACAATTAACAGAGATTAGTTAATATCATGGATTTATAAAAGCTGCTATCATGGGCTCCAGGAACTGAATCCATGGACCTTAAATGGCATTTTTTCACAAAACATGAGAAGCATTTTACTTCCCCAAAGCGCTATATCAGCACCTCCTCCCAGTATACCACCGGTTCCAGTCACGAACGCATTTAGATATGAAGCAGAGTTTAGCCCCCCCTTATGCACCACTTCATGTGCACAGTGCTAAATTACTACCAGAGCAATTTTACACGCACGCGCGCGCGCGCACACACACACACACACACACACACACACACACACACACACACACACACACACACACACACACACACACACACACACACACACACACACACACACACACAGCCTATATTTTCCTCTCTATACACATCTACAATCCAAATTCAGACAGACTATCCAATAAATCCAACCGTATATATTTGATCATGTTTATGAAAAAATAACACGGCTGCACATAGTACACATATCAGTAGCCTTACAGCAGCAGAATTTCTCATTGATCAGCAGTTAGGGAGGATGACGTGAATGGCTGTCTTGGCAAATGAGAAATTATAAAGCATTTTGGTAACTGAAAAACTGCCTCTACACACCCAGGGGTCTGTGTGCAGAAATGAGACATTGATCCATAATTGGAAGCACTCAGTCATGAAATCTAAAGACTAATTAAAGAAAGAGAGCTTTAATGGCAACCATTTACATATTCAGCACAGTGATTCAATGCTGCTCGCTGACTTACAGCCTGTGAGAGATGGAGGGTTGATCTAGAGGCCGTGAAAAGTTGAGCCGGATCACACAATGATGGACTAATGACAAGTGTCTGAAACGGCTCACTGACTAAGAAGCCTTTTTGTCACCAACAGACACATCAATTAAAAACATGCAGATATGTATCAAGGTCTTCTGATAACGATAAATCCTGAATCTGGTCTCGATACAAATGGCAGTGAAAGGAGTGAAGTCATCGCTTAACTGAGGAGCTTTTGTGGGTGTCTTTTCAGCGTGACCTCCATGAGCCAAGGACAGCGTCAGATGCTTTACTATCACCTGAGGTTCAAACTTGAGTCACTCAGACAGCACACATGAATCTGTGTGTGTGTGTGTGTGTGTGTGTGTGTGTGTGTGTGTGTGTGTGTGTGTGTGTGTGTGTGTGTGTGTGTGTGTGTGTGTGTGTGTGTGTGTGTGTGTGTGTGTGTGTGTGTGTGTGTGTGTGTGTGTGTGTGTGTGTGTGTGTGTGTGTGTGTGTGTGTGTAAGCAAGTGTCTACACTTATGTTCTGTCGAAACATGAGTATGCAATCTTTGCTGAGTGTTTACGCATGCAGGTTGAAGGTGGAAAAGGTGACGCGTACAAAGTGTGGCATCTCATCTGGAGGCATGAACGCGTTCTCTGGTCTTGCCGTGTTGAGACTCTAGCTTTCGATAGCCGAGTGGCCCACTGGTGTGTACACACTGCCTGATTACATGTCAGGGCTGGTACATCCTGCTAAGCAGCCACCGGGATGCAGGAGAGAAGTGCCTACAGTGGCATCCTAATTTTCCCTGCATGTTATCAGCTGGGCCGAGTTGTTCTTCCGACCTGTTATGTTGGGAATGATAACAGAGGACAGCAAAAGATTGCTTGTCAGTGTTAGCATGCACAGGTGCTGTAGTGCAGATGAGAGGATGTGACTCCTACCTTCTCTGTTTGTCTTCTGGTTGATTGAATCTCCTCCTGAATGAAAGCAGAGCTGCCCATTTGTGTTCCTTGTATTAAGTTCTTGAACATCCCCTTTCTTTCTGCACAAGAAGCCCCCTCCCTGTATTTGTTTTCTACAAACACTATGTCTATACCTTTCTCAACAGCGTCTTTTAATAGGCTCATTTAAATATTTCCCCTGTGCAGGTTAGAGGATTCAGACAGTATTGGTTCCAGGCCAGGCCTTTCTTTGAGTGGGATAGGTTTCAGTATAAAAGCCAATCATCTTAAAGCCAAGCTAAACTGAGGTTAATTGAAGCCAACTGCGGCCTAAGATTTCTTTTGCCGATTAATTTAGATAAATCTGTGAGGAAGGAGTTTTGAAGTATAATTTGAATGGCAATATTAAAGACAAGTGGAGCCGATTCTCACCCCTCAACCATTGTTCTTCAGAGACAGAGTGCTGAATGAAATAAACTTCATTGCAATGGAATCCAAACTGAGTACTTATTCAATAGACTCTACAAAGATGCAATTAGCAGAGAAACAACTATCATGTTTGTTGGAGGTCTATAGACAATTGCATGTTTACATCTCAACACACTTTGCCTCCCCGGCTGAGTGCTACCCGAAGCGAGCACAGCAACAACAGCAACAATTTGGATCTAACCAGAGGTATAATTTCCTCAAAACTGGGTCTATGTGCCCAGAATGTAAGGAAATTCCTGCAGAGGATTCAGTAATACATTCATTTATGGGGAAATAAATCCAAGTGTTGCTTATTTGTGCCCTTTGTTCCACACTGAAGCATTTCAAAACAAAAACAAAAGACTGATCCCTCACAGGGGGATGTTGGAAATGCGGAGGAGTCGATGACATGTGTCATTACCTCGGACGGAGACTACAGACTTAGCTAAACCTCTGTAGACTGATGGCTTTTAGAAGATTCTTTTTGAACTTGTTAAATGTATTACCTTTACAGTACAGTCCCCCAATTATACAGTAAATATTTTTCATATCGTTATTTACTTCAATACTTACAATAAAAAGGGGTGAACAGACGCCAACTTGGTATAAGAGTCCACATATCATGGACCTGCACTGTAATAAAGGAGCCTTCTTTCACATTTTGAATTATTTTTCCTGATTGTACTGTACTGTCACCAAAAAGGTAATGCACAGTAGTCCAGATGGAAATACTCACATCAGGTGATAAAAATCAAGAGAAAATTGACATGAGATTTATTGAATGCTTTCCTGCTCGATTCTTTATGTTTTATTTAGTCCACTAGATTCCAGTAAAATCAGCATTTGCTTTCTTGTTTATGGTATGATTACATGACAGAGCAAACTCTTTGTTTCTGTTATGACAGGCCTAGGTACCAGGCATTGGTACTTTTATGGCATCAGCCGAATTACTGTGGTACTCTCGACAAATGTATCGTCGCTGGGTACCAAATTTCAATACTGAGGCTTTTAGCATATGTAGCATCTAATTCAGTAGCCCGACCACATTATAAAATCACTCTGCTTCAACTTAGGCCTCAATAAGGCATCCTAACTTAGATAAATTTTACATTAGTACAATTTATTTCACACTCTTAAGAGCCTGTATTCGGCCACATGTCTGTCTGAGTTGCGCGCACTGCAGTAGTCGAAGGCTTCTCTGTGCATAGCTGACTGTCTGGTGTCTACAGATAGCATGTTAGCCCTTTTGGGAAAATTGGTGAATTATAGTGTCTCGCGATAGCAATAATAGATAACCTGCATGTGAATCCTGAAGGGGAATGCTCATTTTAGGGATAGAAAACCATATGGGTTACACTCTCCCCCTCTAAACTGCATGAAAACTAAAGGTTTGTACTATATGTGTAAAGTAGTTTTCTTTTTTTTGTAAGGTATTGGTGCCACTTTCAAAACTTTTGAATGATAAACCGTGATTGCAGAATTATAATTGTCAAATGTATCCCACTGTTCTCCTGTATGTTATCATTATTTTGAAAATCTTACATATAACTTAATACAGATGGTAAGAAACTGACACCAATTTTTAAAAAAAAAAGAAAGAAAGGTAACTTGATCGAAAATGTAATGAAATAAAAAACTGCTGTACAATAAAAAAATTTTAAAAAAATATAGATATAGACATTACATAAAAGGAGTTTGCATGTCATAGTAAAACAATACTCCTAACAGTTATTATCCGTTATTATCCAACTACAAAAAAAAAAAAAAATCCTTCTGGTGATACAAACCTCCAAACACTGATGGCCACAGTCTAATCCTCTGAAGGATTAACCTCTAAGAGCAGGATATTCACTCATAAACCTTTATAATTCTGAAACACATGAACTCTCCGGGACACATGCAAACCACAATCTGTCTCTCCTCTGAGCATACACGATCTACCACATGGTGCTGGCCACAAACTGAATTCTGACAGACAGCATGCATGCTGTGGCGTGAGATGAGTGAACGAGCTACCATGGAACCTAAAATCTCCCTGTTTTGGGTCACTGAAAAGCTTTTCAGGATACAGTGTGAAGCCGGTGCTCTGTATTGTATGAATACAGGTTACCCAAGTAACTTTATGCCCATTTGGTGTAGATGTATACAGAATAGATCAGATGTTCCCCATTGAGTGTTATTACTGTCTGATTGGTGAACTGGGAAAAAGTGCAATGAGGCACATTGGAGCATAATTTCCTCAGGTTGTTTCCCTGGAAATGGACCAGCGGAGCAGCCTGAACAGTCAAATGTAATCTGGACTGACTACTGTAATCAACTGGCTTTCCTGGGAAGACATAGAATATGTTACATTTCTACTCCAGTCCTGATAAAGGAAACCAAGTCATATATGTTCTATTAAAAGTAATTTTAATGTTCCTTTCTCATCAGCCTCACATTATAGCACCTTCCAACAGTCCCAGTGTTCACACTTGGTAAGAAAAAATAAATAAAAGCGTCAGTAGAAATCTATGACACATCTGGGCTGTCACAAACACATATTGTTTACATCTCATTTCTATTGCTGCGAAAGGATAAAAAAAAAAAAAAACAGAGCAGTGTGGACAGCTGCGTGTTAGTAAATACGGCCAATGAGGCTCCAATGACTGTTTTTATGGTAAATGGAGGCCACAGGGAATCAGGCTGATTCATTATTAAGGGTGTTAGCGTTAAGACTATCAAGTTAACATTCCTGTTTGCCCCAAATGTAATTGGGCCATTTCATTTCGGACTTGATTGATGCAGCATTATACAGCATTAAAGCCTACAGCGTGAGGCTCGTTCTCAGGACTGCTGAACCTTAACAAAACTTGATTCATGCAAAAATCAAGAAGGTTCAGCACCCAATCTCCAGTCACATCAAGTTTAAAAACACTGACATAGCCCTGACCTTTTCATAATGACTGTTAAATAATGTTGTTCATTTTTCCTTGTCTTGTCCCATCACTCTTAACGTAACTAGAGCTCTGCATATCTCTGCAGTAAGGTGCATACAGGCTCACATTTATCAGAGATATCAGAGACAGAATGACACCATCAAGCATAGTAAATCTTTTTTTCCTGGAGCTTAGAGGACTATAAAATCTATCCCGAGTCCTTTGTTTCATTTCAGTTTTGCTGTACATGTCACAAACTATAAATAATTTTGTTCTTAAAGGTTTTCAAGACTTTGAAATTGAGATAAATTGTGAGGTTGCTGCCAAATCTCGCCCGTTATTACACAGCTGTGTGATTTCTTTCCCTTTAGGATCCTAACCATCCACACTGATGAGATTTACAAGCCTGCTTTGTAGTGGAGAAGTCATGTACCTTCATACTGAAATGAATGCAAACTGAATTGAATTACATTAATCCCAAGTCTATGCAAATTTGATTCAGACAATGTAAAACAGGCTGTGATGGGGCTGTTTGAAGTCCAGAAAATAAAAAAAATTAAAAAGCTATATGTCCTCCCTGCCCACCTGCTCCCACTTGGACCAGCTCTCTTGTGCAGTGGCTGTGTTGAGTGGACTGGCTGCTGTCCCTTGGCTAGGTGTGGTGTGGGGGGATTAATGAAGTGGTGGCTCATAAGGGAGATCCATCTCCACCCAGACAGTCTTAATGAACTACCAAGACCCAGACATAGCACTTTTACTGAGGCTTCCACTTATGGCTTATGACATGCTGAGGAAGCAGGACTGCTTTTGTTTTGAATGATTCTTCCTTTAATGGTGACAAAGTGAACCTTTCAATCTACCAGAGTGCATTTTAGCCAATATTATGGGTACCCCACGTAGCACTTTTGTCCCTTTCAATAGGGACTCAGTTGAATATCTTTGGCCGAGTAACGCAGCATCACTGAAAATCTCAACTTGTCAAAGAAAGGCTGCCATGTTCCCTACAAAATATGACAAGAGATTAGAAAATAATCCACATATACACTGTGTGCACAATTATTAGGCAAATTGTATTTTTCAGGATTAATTTTATTATTGAACAACTACAGTGCTCTCGGTCAATCCAAAATGTTACTAAACCTTAAACCTGAATATTTAAGAAAGTAAAAGTGAGGTTTTGGCTTTCTTAGGAGAATATCTGTGTGTGCACAATTATTGGGCAACTGTTAGTCTGCACAATTATTATGCAACTAAATGAAAAATGAAAATTTTCCCATCTCACTTGTATATTTTCATCTGTTAAAGTGAGAATAATAAACAAACACCTCAAAATTTACAAATAAACAACAACAAAAATCTGTGACCAATATAGCCACCTTTCTTTCAATAACAGATTCTGTCAGTTTCTTGATCTGTTGACGATCAACTTTTTGTGCAGCAGCAACCACAGCCTCCCAGACACTGTTCAGAGAGGTGGATTGTTTTACTTCACTGTAAATCTCCTGTTTAAGAAGGGCCCACAAGTTCTCAACAGGGTTTAGGTCAGGTGAGGAAGGGGGCTATGTCATTATTCTTTCATCTTTAAGGCATTTACTGGCTAGCCATGCAGTGGAGTACTTCGATGGATGTGATGGAGCATTGTCCTGCATAAAAATCATGGTCTTCTTGAAAGAAGCAGACTTTTTCCTGGACCACTGCTTGAAGAAAGTGTCTTTTAAAAACTAGCAGTAGGTTTGGGAGTTGATTTTGAGTCCATCTTCAACCTGAAAAGGTCCAACTAGCTCATCTTTAGCCAGCCCATACCAGTACCCCACCTCCACCTGGCTGGTGTCTGAGTCGAAGTGGAGTTCTGTTACTGATCCGGCCACGGGCCCATCCATCTGGTCAGTCAACAGTCACTCTCATCTCATCAGTCCATAAAACCTTTGAAAAATCTGTCTTCAGATATTTCTTGGCCCAGTCTTGACGTTTCAACTTATGCGTCTTGTTCAGTGGTGGTCGGGTTTCAGCCTTCCTTACCTCGGCCATGTCTCTGAGCACTGAACACCTGGTTGCAGTTCTGGAATATGACAGCACTGGAGGATAATGGGTTCCTGGTAGCTTCACGTTTGATTCTTCTCAAATCTTTGGCAGTTATTTTGCATCTTTTTTTCTCAACACGTGTCTTGCGACCCTGTTGACTATTTGCAACAAAACGTTTGATGGTTCTGTGATCACACTCCAATATCTTAGCAATTTCAAGAGTGCTGCATCCCTCAGAGACTTTTTAAAATGAGTCAGTTAAATCTCTTTTTTGGCCCATTTTGCCTGAGGAAAAGAAGCTGTCTAATAATTATACACACCTTGATACAGGGTGTTGATCTCCTTAGGCCACACCCTCCCTCATTACACAAATACACATCACCTGATATGCTTAAATGCAATATGCATTCAAGTTTATACAGCTTGGAGGTGGGAAATATGCATAAAAATTATGATATGGTCAAAATACTCACTTGCCTAATAATTGTTCACACAGTATGAGGCCAAAAATGCATACTTGCCAAACAGCCAAGACTGTCATCTCTCATTATACAGGCTGATAAAAAAAAAAAAAAAAACAGGAAGTTGTGTTTACAGTATATAAAATGAAAATCATACTATTTGCAGGGCATCAATTATTCATAAAGTATACACAGGATAACACATAACAACATTTGTAAAAATATGTAATAGGAACCAAGCCCCATTCCCCTTAGTAACCTAGACGGCACATATCAAGTTTGCGATAACAGAAGTAACACGTTTGCTACAAAACCTTTGGATCCTTCATTTCACAAGGAGAAAAAAAAAAGAGGTATTTTATTTCAGGCCAACCTCTGTGGATTTTGTTATCTGAACTTTTGAATGTTACTGGGAATTTGATCCATTCCTCACACTTTTTGTCTTCTGTTGGATTTCAAATGGTAAGAAAAAAACTAAAAACACTGACCTCTAAACTCTTTAGCTTTAAGGTAATGTATGCGACCCGGCTTTTTATTAAAACGTCTCGTGACAAAATCCTGAATAGCTGTTAGCTCATTATTGCGTGTTTAATAGATTTCTCTCCTCGAATTGGAAAGACCTGACATCAGCTGTTCGGTGGCCTTTCCTCCTGGTGAATTCAGCTCTGTTATTTCCAGTCAAAGTCCCAACCTGTCTTCACACTGTAACACCCCTTGATGAAAACCTGTCACCTCAATATTGCTTTTATTAGGCAAGATGCTGCAAGGTCAATGAGAATGTGCAGGTTTGCATTACCATCAGAGAAAATCCTTATATCAGCAGGGCTCAGGGAAAGATAAAAAACAATTTTGTGATGAATATTTTCAAAATTCATATTGTACAATGAACAAAATTTACATTTTGTTTATCTGTAAAGCAGATGATGAACAATTTGAAGGCTGAGTATAAGCAGCTATTTTATATGTTCTCCAAATGTGCAGTCACTGCGAGGTGGGTGTGGTTGGAGCATCAGCTGTGAATGAGCAGAAAGGAGTGGCTCAGCTGGCCAGGGTGAGCACTTTAAAGTGAGAGACTGAACCAGCACATTGAGTACACCTGACCCATCAGTAATGCTGTGCTCTCATGTGCGCAGTGGGGCTGGGCTGCCATCATGGCACACGTACACAGAATTTGCAGTCCCACAGACATCATTCAAAGGCACTTAAGTCCAGTCCACAATCCAAGGTCCAGTGACAGTGCCATTGATCCATTTGCACCATGGCTGACAATCTGCTCTTGATCTCCAGTTTCCAGGCCGTGTGTGTGTGTGTGTGTGTGTGTGTGTGTGTGTGTGTGTGTGTGTGTGTGTGTGTGTGTGTGTGTGTGTGTGTGTGTGTGTGTGTGTGTGTGTGTGTGTGTGTGTTATTGACGTATATGTTTGATAAGCTAATTATAAGACCACCTGCAGAGGTTGTTGAGCCATTTTTATCCTTCCATCTATAGACACTCTTTTTTTTTCCTCTACATGTACACCAATGCCATCACAAATTTCATAATAAAATGTATGAACTAAATGGTAAACTTAAGAATATTGAATTAAAGTCTAAATATATGGATTCTACAATTATAATTAAAAAAAACAACCAAAAATCAAGGTGTTCACTGGACAAATACATTTGACTTTTAGGCAGAGGGGGTTGTCAGAATGGAGAAAAAGTCTGACTGCTAGTGTCAAACTTTTAAGTGGATAAATGGATAATCATGTAAGAAAATGAAAATTATGCTCGTTTGTTTGACCTGTAGCATTCACACACCTCATCATCCTCCTCTTCTGGAGGAAAGAGTGGAGAGAAGAAAGCAGAGTGGATGACAGCTCAACAGATGAGATGGCTATGTCTAATCCCCTTCTAAAAGAGCTTCATTGAAATGACTGGGAAGGGGGAGGACAAGACGAAAGAAAAATTGGAGCATTGTGTATTGTATAGCCATCATGGAATGTCTTTGGTCTTCTGTGTGAAGTGACTTTGACAGCTGTGGAGATTAAGGAGCAGTCCAACGTACATGGCCCAAACAGCAGGAATTAGACTAGATATGCTCACTCTTGTCTCTGGCTCCTTCACTTAGTAAATCAATAAAACACAATTTTATACAGTAATGGAGCACATGTGTGTGTGTGGGGGGGGGAAGGGGAGGTCATGAGACAGAGAAGAAAAAATAATACCTGCATAGAGGGGGAGAAATGGCTCCTGAGGGAAGGAGGGGCCACCAGCCAAGTGTTGCTGCTCACTGCTGCAAGTTCCTCTTTATGATATTTAAGATGCTGCAGCTGTGCTCAGAGCGATGCACAAGCGGACATTATTGGATCCATGGGGATTTTATTGTTTAAGGCCAAGAATTTAGCTTGGACAAAGTTGGCAGGCTCCCCGAAATATTCAGGTTGTCATGCAGTGTTATGGGATTATAAACTAAAATGTAATTCCAAGAAAAATACCTTTAAACATGCATGGTTATCGTATTTCCATGAGAATTCAGTAAAGTGCTGACAGCAACTGCGAAAAAGATTCCAAATACATTTCATATATTCAGGTTTCTTGCAAAAATTATGTAAAAACTATGAATTTCAAATCTTACAAAGTTCAACAACAAATCTCACAACAGAACTCATTTTCTGCTCGCAGGTGTCACTCTTCATGTGTGTCATGATAACAAACAAAGCGAAGCTACAGATACTCTGAACATTAGTTTTGTGCGAATAAAAGGAGCGTAGATGAGACAGATACAAGCGTGATGATTTTCAGCACCATATTTCGCACTCCTGTACATATTTGCAGGCAACAAAAAACCTCTCTATTTTTAAGACTGAGTTGTCAAAACGTATTACACGAGCGAGGGGAAGGTCTGAAGAGTATTGTCGGTGCAGAGGCCACTTTAAGATCTCGGGGGCAGCTCGCGTTTGAAACTGGCTTCTAATAAAGTCAAACAAAGTTGTAAAGTATGTTCTGACATAAAAAAAATATTAAACATGAGTATAATGACACCAGATCTAAGTGCAACCATGTACAACTGGCACGGCACGACTCAGCTGCTGCTCTAAATGTAGCACTGCGGTTTTGCACAAGAAATTACTGAAAAAGACTAAACTATTAAAGAAAATCTTTATTGGCTGCTTTTGATTTTATAGCCACAGCCATTCAAAGCCACAAACAGCTGTCTTTGTTTTATGTGCTGTACCACTGTAGTTAGACTATAATCATCCCTTGTAATGATCCACTAATAGAAGCATGTCTTAAAGAAAATGAAAGAAATCACTAGCCCGAAAGATTCAAATTGTATATGTTTCATAGGCTGCTTTACACTTAAATAACCCCTGCACAACTTTGATTATAAAGTTGCAGTTGCAATGTCAAGTGTCTTATTTTTTTAAGGGAGTAGTTTTGCTAAGTGGAACGAAAGCTATAAGTAAGCTGTACGCAGCCTCAAATCTTCCTCTAAGCCATAAAATTACACCTGTCACTAGAAAGTTTATTTAATATTTATTAAAACTCCTTCCTGATCCGAGAAGGAAAAACCATTAAAACACACAAAGGCCTTCAATCAGTACTTAATTAACGCGGCAACCTTTTTCCTCATGCTGGCAATCACTTCCCTATCTGCCAGATTAGTTTAAGGACGTGAATACAGATAGGAAATGACCAAAACAACTTTGAGGCTTGGCAGTGGGAAAAAAGAACTACACAAATAAGAGGCCAGACCAACAGATGGGAAAGATGGCAAGAGAGCAAGAGAAATATTGAGAAAAGAGGGGATATGGCTATAGTCGATGAACTTTTCTCTCCCCACATTGGTCTCAACAGACATGGCCTTTACGTCAAGTCAAGTGTGTCATTTAAGCAGAGGGAACATCACTTAGATAACCATTCACACAGTACATTTCAGTGCGTGTGCCTTGCAAAATGGGAGCGACAGCGAAAGCACTTTCTAGAAAGATGGTAAAAATCTTTAAGTGAGACTGGTCCCCGAAGTCA
Organism: Brachyistius frenatus; assembly: GCF_029030835.1. Taxonomy (NCBI): domain Eukaryota; kingdom Metazoa; phylum Chordata; class Actinopteri; family Embiotocidae; genus Brachyistius; species Brachyistius frenatus. Next base: position 1,898,525 of record NW_027210663.1, read on the forward strand.
TCTGAAGCCGTCGGACTGATGATACGATCTCAAAGATTAGGGCGAGCTATTAGTCAAAAATGTTGGATTCACGACGCCTTGTCTCGAATACCAGTTCCTGAATTATATTTTTATTCTACTCATTTTATAAAATTTATTTGAAGAAAAAGAAGATTACACATTACAGTACAAATCTTTAGTTTTCATTCATTTTAGAGGGTAGCCCAGGTTGTTTTCTACAGCTACGACTAACACGTCCCGTAAACGCCTCGCATGCTGTCAGCAGACGCTAGCGAGACGGCTACACACACAGAAGCCTCCTGTCACTGCACTCTGACAGGTGTGTGGCCAAAGTTTTTTTAAAATAGTAAAATAAGGTGTTCTAATGTCCGATTTAGTTAAGTTGGAGCTAATTCTATCTACATGGGCGGGCCACCAAAGTAGAGGCAATGTATGGTAAATGCTGGTCTCATTGGAACTGGTCTCATTGGAGTGGGATTTTACCTGAAAAATCATACCTTGACTTGTCATTTCGGGTCACGCGGATGTTAACAACAGCAAAAAACAGTTCTTGACTTACTAAAGAAAGTCCACTAATGGGCCAGTCTCCCAAAAATGTGATGTACTCCTTTGAAGTGAAATAATTTATGTGCTGACCTTTGCTGATCGTAGCCGGACTCCTTCCTGCTGCAGTGGAGAGTCACCACTCGGTGGCCTTCACTCCTCGCTTCCTGGCTAACCATCCACTGAGTGGGGTTGCTGGGACGAGCCCCGAGAAACATAATTCCTTCTTTCAACTTCACTCTGTGGAGAAAAAAAAAAGAGACATGCTTATGAATACATCATTTCTGTTGCCAAGAAGATCCTCATTTAAACGAGTCATTGGATGGATGCAGCTGATCCTTCTGTCACATCTGCATTAAAAAAAAAAAAAAAAAGACAATGATTTTTTTTTTTTGGTCATTCTGTGAAGCAACACAATTTCCAGATGGTTCACTGCACTGTGTTGCCTTCAAAGGATGTCCCAGCTGTTGTCTTGGTTTTTGATCAGACTATTTTTGTTTCCCCAGAGGACAACTGGTTATAAAAATGCGTGTTATCCTGTGTTATTTTATTGCGCAGCTTGTGCACTAAAAACAATGTTGCTGTACACATTTACTAAATTCTCATTAGGTTTCATGCAAAATGACACAAAAATGAACAAAGCAAAAACTGTCACACTTTTGGGAACTGCCATCTGTGGTAAAGTTGCTGTTTGCCATAAAATACAGGCAAAAGTGTGATGTGACCATCCTATTATCCGTCAGTAATAGATTCACTCTGTAGCCTGAAAATTACATTATGAAAAGGTTTCTTTGACTGCAGTGAAATTACAGCATCAATGTCCCCGGCTCAGTGGAGTACAAAGAAGGGGGGAAAAAAATACAAAAAAACTGTAAATGAAAATTCTTCTTAAATACAACCCATATCCACTTTACAGACACAGATTTAAAAAGGTAAACGGGCTGATGTAAAAAAGATTTAGACTCATGTTCCATAACATAGTCAAAGGCCTGTGTGATTTTATCTGAGAGTGACAGCCATGTTCCCAGATTGAAGAGCAGACCAAATTATAACAGAAGGCTCAATCATTTTCCCTTTTCAATCTATACCAGGTTGGCAGATGAGACCAAAGATGGGGCTTTGCTTTCATCTTGAATTTGTTGCTGCACTTTAACATGCAATCGCCTGTCTGTATGCCGATGAATATATCTGGCCGCCCAGTCAAGTCTCTGTCTTATCATTTGGTAAGGGAGGTTATACGTGAGAAGTGAAAATGGATAATATGACAGATGGTGTGCTTCAACTCTCTATTGGAGTGAAGATAAACACCACACCTAGGGGTCACTCTGAATGTGTGTGCATACTCCACGTGTGTGTAATGATACTTTTTTTTGCGCTGCAGTTTCTCTGATAAATTGATATCTTTTTGCCAGCTGCTTCCCTTTGTGTTGTGTGTGCACTGTATAAATGAAGTCATCCAGAACATTTATAGGCCCCAACTTCACATGTTTCTTGTGAGTTTAGACCACAATATCATAACTTGGATATGATAAAGTGTCAAGTTATTGTTCCAGGTGACAACACCAACAAATATTGGTTTTATGAATAAAAGCAAATCTTGAACCATTCATCATCACTACACGGTGAAGCTGGTTCTGTCTTTTTCCTTCCCAGGCAGCAGAAAGAGTGATTGTGTGGGTGAGCAGCACACATATGTGCATGTGTGCTCAGGTGAATTAACAGTCCTGGTCTTTGCTGTACATATTGAGGAGCACTCTTTGATTCTATGGGTCAACTTCAAGGAACGCAACAAGAATCAGAATGGGAAGAAAAATGCTGCATTGGTCGTCGTCCACTGTTGCACACTACTCAGGAAAAGTGAGCGTTCGTCACACCCAGTGGTGATTTTAAGCACACATCCGTCCGATCAGGCCATTATTGTGCCGATGCTGTGCAGTCTGAATAAAGCATAAGACTGTAGAGAGAGCAAAGGAAGAGGACTGAACAATTTGTACACAAATGTAAATGTCGTTTAAGAGACAGACTACTGTAATGTAAATAGATTTAAAGGGGAACACCTGACAGCTTACACACGAAGCTCATTTTACTCGTCATACAGCATTTCTAAGCCTGCGTATAACAGTTTAATAATGCCATCTGTGGGCGATGAGGCTGAAAGACACTGGTGTTTACAGGGGAGAAAGGGCAAACATAAAGATGCTAATGTAAAGATGCAGTTGGTTGTATTAAACAGTAGGAATTGAAGGATCGAGTATTTTTGGAGCTAGACCCATACTAGGATAAAAGGTTCAGGAAATCCGTTTTTAATGCATTGATTTAGACATTTATTTTACTTTTTAAAATCTGTCTCATGTGAGTTCTGAGTGTAAACATCCAGAGATTCATCAAGTTCAACACTAAAACATCAAAGTGCAGTTTTAATATAATATGCTGCTATTTTAGGAAATTTGGCTTGAAAGCTTGGTTCATATTTCTTTTACTTTTGACCTTACGCACTAGTTACTATACCAAAAGATTGCAAAAAATTATATATATAAAAATTGTGATGGGAATACAGTCAAACTGGGTTTTTATACCACACTAACACAGATTTATCCCACTAGGATCCCCTATCAATAGCTCATAATAAAAAGCTATAAGCTAGAATACATTGGGATTCTTAAATCTCATTTGTGTATGCAGTCTTGGCTAAAGGTGTCCTATTCCAATATATTTCCTTTAAAGAATCTCCCTGATTAAACACATTTAAACAGCAGGATATCACCTTATCCTAGTTATTTCATGAGAAAAGTGGAGAAAAAGTGGCTCCTTTAAAAAAAAACATTTTTTACAACACTTCAGTAATTTCTGAACTACACAAAACAAAATAAAAGAATACAGTGTCAATCTGACCAGTGGATTTTTTTTTTCCCTCTAAATGGTAGATCCACTATCCGAGCTTGAGTAAAAGGAAGTGCTGAAAAGAAACGGACTGTTAGTGAGCATACAACTGTGACACAAAAAGCTCATGTACAGTTCTCCGCTGGTTCCAGTGGGAGCGGCAGGGTCTTGTATCTGGTTCCTTTACACTTCAGTGAACAGGATGTCTATCAGTGGCTTCCAGTGAGGTTTCTAAATGTTTTAAATAGAGTTGAGTCTCAGAAGGGAACAGTCATTACTCCACAGACCATATCCAAGCTCAGAGAGCAGTTGTTGGAGTACGGTCGAAGAGCCTTTTATTGACCTAATGGTCAATTTGGCCTTGTAACCAGCCAGCGAAGGAGTCTCCTGCAGGTTGAACAGCAGACCATCAGTCCTAGTGAGTATTAGATCCATGTTCAAACCTAAATCAGGATATATATCAAATCCTTAAACAGGAAACTGTTGAAAATATAGCCAGCTAAGCAATCATATATTAAAACTAATGTTTTTTTTTAGCATGCTAACATTCGCTAATAAGCACTAAACACAAAGTACAGCATCTATATCACCTGCTGATGGCGCTACATAAAATGTGAAGGGATTTCAAAAGTTATTACAGTTCATACTGAAGGGGACATGAATTAATTCAAAGCAATCTATCAAAAAATATTTGAGACATTTCACACAAAACCCCACGGTGGCGCCAAAGTCATGATTTATTATCTCTAGTTTTAATCTTTTTTTTTCTTTATTTATTGAACTTTGAGAATGTTGGGACTCAAAGTTAAAAAGAAAACCATGGAAGTGATGTAGCTTTACAAAAAAAATGTGTGACTAATATCGAATACAAAGGCTACATCTGCTGTCAAAATAAGAGCTTCAGATGCTATTTTATTAATTCAACATATCCTACGGACAATAACGAACTGCAATTTGAAAAGTGCATAAAACTAATTTAAAGGACTATTATGTTAAAATGTAACAAAAAGAACACATTTCCCAGCCTAGTGCGAACCAGAAGCCAATTTAACTCCGTAAATATATGGATCTGTGTTTGCAGACATTTCGTCCTACTGGACGTAGGACTCGAGTTGATTTTTATCAATCAGTTCAATTGACACCGATACTGGTCGCTAATTACTCCGTCCCATCAAAGTGGCTGTGCAAACGCTAATACGAGCCAAGTACCCACACTGTTATTCACAGTGAAGAAAACTGAAACATTTCCCACAAACCCCATCACTTCTGTTTTTTCTGCATGTTCCCGGTTTGCTCCATGCAGAGCTGGTTTTGCTGATAAGAGGAGAGGAAGCACAGCCTTGCTGATTGTAAATGAAGAATTATTATTGTTAATAAAGGGTGTTTTGTTTGGAAATATTATTTTATTCCGTAATACTCTCATCAAAACTTCTGTTGACAACATTTTTGAGGAAAATTGGCTAGGAATTTTGCTAAATTGAAAGCTACCGAAAATATTGCGTAGATTGATTAAATTTGCATTAATTATTGCGATCGCAAGAGGGACTGACGAATAAAAAAAACACTGTTTAAGTGTGCTTACGCTTACAGGCTCCACCGTAGCCTCCTCCATCTCAACAGTTGTGACTGTAAACCAGTGGATAATTTATTTGAGCATCACAATTCCCATAAAATGATTTGTTTCACTATCAGAATCTGATACATTATGTCACAGTGTAGACGAGCCCCCCGGTTGAATTGTTTGTTTCTCTGTTTAAGTTAGCATATGGTTAAACTGGTAGTTAGCCTGGCAGAAGTCTCTGGAGTGCATGATCTGCCCATGGATCACGGCCAGTATGGATTCATCCAGCCAGCACGATAATGTCTCACCAGACACCAGATTTAAAAACTCCACCTACTGTGAAAGAGATATTGTGTTTAATCAGCATTTTATGAACTAATTTGGCAAAGACATGAATGTTTGTTTATTAGTAAAAGTCCTCCACCATAGGTTAAAACTAGCCCTATTTTTATGTGCATTTCTTAAGCTTGTGTTCTTGTGTACACATGTACTACAGTCAATCTTTATCATCCTGTTGTATGGCATTCCAGGACACAAATAAAGAATGAAGGGCAAGTCAAAAAACAACTCCCCTCAAATGTTGACAAGTTGACACTCCCCTCAAGAGAACACTTTATATCAATGCACCTGGGCTCTCCTTGATCTCTAAGTATGTCCCTGTGAAGCCACGGAGCTACAATCATGATTGAATGTTCTGAATACTAAATATTACACAACTAAAGGGAAGGAAGAGAGACAACAGCCCACAGAGGGAAGGCGGGGAACAGTGTAAAGAGGCAACAGAGTTTAGCTGACAGTTTAAAGTAACACGAGATGCAACTCCTCAAAAACTGTCAGCAATCGTAAGAGACCCTGATGAGTCTTTATTGACATCATAGTAAGTCTGTGCCAGATGCAGGTAGTAGAGAGGCAATCAGGGAGCACAGAAAGGTGCATTCCCAACTTCAATGCCCCTTCATGTCACCATGACTCTTTTCCTGGATCAAAAGTGAAGAAAATCACACTGTACCTACTGTAAATTATAAGCTCTCGTTGATTTTTCTGTCTCAACTGTCTCTCTGCCATCTCCCCATCCACTCTCCCTCAGACCTGATTGTATGCCTGCACTCCTCAGGGGCTCCTTTAATAAATAGTGATGAGATAAGTAGGAAAGCTACTTCTCAGTGGGACAGTGAGAGAAATAAACATTTCTGGGGGAAATCCAATGAGGTTATGGCTGTACGATAATGGGAGTCCCCAGCCAGTGGTCTATGCACCACGAGCGGGGCCGCACTCCAGTTACTTCTGTGGCTCGTTTCCATCTGGCTCTGTTGGGCTCCTCCTGGCTCGCATGCAGCCCAGGGTTTGGGGACCTATTTTGACCATTCCTCTCCACGGACTCCTTTTGAGAAGCATGTGCATCCACAATCAGCAGCTCCCCGAGGAAGATTTTCCTGTTTTATTGCGCCATCTCGCCTACATAAACAGTGTGCAGGGAATGCAACAGCTCAGTGGGAAACGGGGGAAAAGAGAGAAGCTACAGTGTGGGGGAATGGCAGAGAGAGACAGTGGGAGGATAGTAGTTTATGATGGTTTGCGGTTGAAGGCTAATGGAACAGCATAAAGCACTGCGCTCATCTCTGAGTCTGATGCTTCGTAGACCGTAACAGCTGTAAGAGCATCGGAATGAACACACACAGAAAATAAAAAATGAAATGCAAAAAAATCAGGCCAAACGCCTACACTCCAATCCCAAAATGACATATCAAAACAGACTTATTTTATTTCAGCAGTGCAAAATAAGACGTGGAAAGTTTTACAAAGTCTTGATTAAATTTAAAAAAGGGTTCATTCATGTTTTTGCAGATTTGAACTCAAAATCCCCAGACAATAGAGAGGACCCACAGACTTTTATTTGAACATTAATATTGATAAATGGACACGGGTTATGTTACAGTATTACAGCAACATTAAGGACGATTTCACACCTCACAGTCAGAGTTTAAATCTGAACCAAGTTTCATGTTTTCTTTGTTTTTTTTTAACTGTAAACATTTGATCCAGGTGGTTTTGGTTTAGTTACACCACGATTTTGTGAGCGCACTAGAACATTGTATGACATACCTACATCTCTATGCTCGACAGTGATTGGTTTGTAGACAACATGTGTTTGTTGTTGGTGTGTTGTCAGTTCAGGCAGTAGCCTTTTCAATTTGACAGTACAATAGTGTAACAACCAACACTTATCCCCCCCCTCAAGTTTTGATTTCTTCGGCAGACCAAAAAAAAGTTAAACATCTCCACCTCCCCTCGTGATACCGTGGCTCAATTTTACTTCTTATCCTGTTCTTTTCTTCTCTTGTTTAATGAATGATCATATGTTGCCTCAACTCCCTGAAATTGGTCTGAATTTCCAAACCCTCCAGAAAGTATTTGCACTGCACACGAACAAGTCATGTCTCAGTTTGATCCACAGTAAGACCACTTCTTTTGGTCTGACCAAAATTTAGATCCCTTGGTCCGGACCATGTATGACGTATGTTTCACACCTGCTATTTTGGTACGTCAAATTGAAAAGTCTGACGGTCCGCACCAAAAAAACGTTGGTGTGAAAGCACCCTATGTTTCTGTCTGTGTGGAAAGCCAGGAAATGGCATTCCCAAAATCCTCAACTTGACCAAATGTTCAACACTCTGTCAGCAAACATTAGCAAGGTGGTGAAAAACAGTCATTACACCCGGATAACACCTTCATGTTAACATCAATGTGAGCACATTAATTAGCATATTGATGTTAGCTGACATTAAGGTCGAAGCGCTGCTGTGCAGCATCACAGAGCTGCATTAGCTTCACACTCTGAGCCTAGGTAATGAATGTAAAAAATTACAAATTTATCCCACTGCACTGTAAATCTTATTTTTCTATTTAGCTCTCTCATGCTTTTTTATCTTCTGTCTCATGCTGCTTTTACATTTTGTCTTGATGCCTTTTATGTTTCATGAAAAGCACTCTGGATTACATTGTTGTTGAAATATGTTGTACCAGTACATTTTTCTTGCCTGGTTTCTTTTACTTTCCTAATCAAAAAGAAAGAAAAGAAATACAGCTACAGCTGGTAAGGCCACACTTAAGTAGAAGTTTAGGTATATCCAAAAACAGTGAGAAAGAAAAGCAGAAAGGCTCAGGGAACAGGCTCCGGGAGTGAGTCAATGTATTTGCTGGCACATTGCATGACACTTAAATTGGTCTGAGCTACTGCTCATCTCGGCTACTCTACAAAGTAAAAAAAAACAAAAACATATGCTTTGATATTATGCATTATAAATTGCTGGATTGTTTGTAAGATTTGTAAGTAGGCCTACATGGGCTAAGACAATTTGAACAGTGTAAAATTCATGAAAAAAAAATATAAAGCACTTTTGGTTTCAGACATTTATGAAAATGTATCAAAAGCGTGAAGCCTGGACTGACCTTCACATACTGCTGTCAGCAGTTACTTAGACATAATATTCTCTCTATCGGCCTCACATCAGCCTTTTCTTTAAGTATGAATAATTCATTTGCTCTGTTTTTTAAGCAATGTAATGTGAACATAACTGATAAGAATACATTTAAGATTCCCCACATATATCTGCGCAAATATTAGCCTTTATGACAGACTATAAAAAGGAATACTTTAAGTTTTTATTTGGATTAACAGGGCACTTGTAAGAAGCACCATGGCCTGTCAAAAAGGATTATGAAACAATACAATACATTTGTCTATTATGTGTCTTTTGCTTATGTGTCGATGGGGGAGCCACTAAGTGCTGGTTATATGCTCTACCTACGGTAGTATTTTAAACTCAGGCCAGGAGAAGCATTTCATTGTTTTGTTTTTTATTTCTGAATCACACAGCAGAGATTACAGAAGTACCCATTGTTATGCTGAGAGGCCATAAAAGAGAAGGGGGAAAGCATTTTCTATGGAGATCTGTTTGCCAATTACTCTATCTTTTGTGTAGACACGGTGTGAGTAAAGAGAGGGGAGCATCTAAAATCCCATATGAAGAATTCATGTGATTGCTATCATGGAGCGCGGTTTTGTGGTGTTCTCACAGAATGTGTCCACCTAATTGGAATTTCACAACATCCAAGTGCACAGCAGGACAGAAAAAAAACATGCAGGGAGGAAAAAATAAAATAAAATCAGACGGAAGAAATAGAGTCAATAATACTTGGATGTGTTTCTTAAGATGTTTGAAGGCTTAAAATATTTGCACAGACTTCCCTCCCATGTTTCATTATATAAAATGTCCTCAATCAAACTAGACTCCGTTTTAATTAATCAAATTCAATAATGTCTCTCTCTATTAATGCCACATGAGGCACTCCAGTTAGTGAGACAGCTGGTGAAATAGTTCCCCTTGTAGCCTGTGAAGTGCAGTATCATCCCTCGTTGGAGGCTATTTAAGTGAATTTGAGAGGGGCTGATTTATAGTGAGCAGGTATGAGGGGCTCAACAAAAGCTGCTGGAAAGTAGTGTGTATTTTCAACTCTTCTGCATGGGGGCAAGTCAGCAGCCGCAGGCTAATCTGCAGATGGATGTGTGTGTAAGTAAACATGATGCCTTTCATTTTGAGCACAACAGCAAACGCTCTCAGAATTCACAGGCCCTGGAAAATGTGCCGGCACACAGACACAGACACGCACACACACAGACACAGACACACACACAGACACACACACACACACAAATGTATATGTACACATGTGCTTTTGCATGAGTGGGTTGCACATGTATGTACACACTGAGACAAACACAGAAACACACTCTTAGGAGCAGACCTCTGTTAAGCTGTGACGAAGAGATAATGTCACGATGTTGCCTTTGGCGAGACAGATTTAACCGCACACATTTTCCTTCTTTCAGTTTTTTCCTCATTTTCATTTTATTTCCAGTTTTGAGAAAATATAGAGAATAAATAGTTGCATGCCCAGAGGAAATGGTTTCGAAAATGGGAAGCTGTACTAAAGGCTCTGGCACTGCTCCTCACACATTGATGTCTCATCTGGTTTCATGCAGTGTGTTCGCCACAGTCAAAGGGCGCATTACTATGGAGCTAATTTCCAGACAAAAGCACAAAAAATGTTTTACAAATGCCCTACAATTCCCTAAAATAAAAACCTGCGTGTGGAATGAAACTAATATGCAACATTTTCCTAAACAAAATCGTGCTTCCAAAACATATACAAACAAAATATATCCAATAAAAACTCAAACATATCCCGTGACTGTCGGCACAATCTTTCCAATGTGTGTAATTTAACCTCCAAAGAAGCAGGTGGCGCTCTGAGTCAATTTGACATAACGGTGTGATACCTGCCGAGCACTGCGTGACTATCGCAGGACTGCCCACAGCGAAAGCAGACAACAGCAGTTGTAGAGCATTTGTAAAACCCGTTGTTTGTTGTTGGGTTTTGGAAGAAAATTAGTGTAATTTATGACCTAAAGGTGAGGATCCTAACTTGTACATTTACCTCAGCAGATTTAGGAAAATGCCACATTTTTGCAGGTCAATCTGTAAGGACAAACTGCCCTGTTCAGAGCTGTAATTATAAGAGTGCATTCTTCACATCCTCAAAAAGCATTTCAAAAAGCAAGCCTCCACTTTCTAAGTTAGTCTCATCCAAACACGTTACTGGCTCACCTGAACGCTTTCAGAGGAACAATAGGTGTTACCATAGTTACCTCTGGTACGAAACATTTTATGAAAATAGACTTGCTTACTTTGTATGCACATTCAATATGCACACCTGTATGACCTGCGAGTAAACTCAAGTAGCATTCAGCCTCCTGTGAACAGCGACTGCTGCATTGTGGCTGAGATAATAGCTAAACTGGTACGGTGTCGTGAATTTACTTCCAAAAAGGAGGTAAAATTATACAATGTTGACACTGCAGTTTTATACCATCATAAATACTATCACATATGCACATCACATTACAATGATGTAAAAATGAGCTCTTCATAATTTAAATATTTTAGAGATGAAATTTGCCTTTGGTGAACCATGGAGGGGGACGTAGCATCACATCCAGCATAGCATAACAGGGATGTTAGCTTGATGCTCTGAAATAACTACAAGGTTCAAAAACCAGTCCCGAGGCAGAGGGACAACACTGCACCTGACAGGTCAGACAAACTTTTAAATGCTGAAGAGGAGTCAGTCTTTAGTTGAGCCTCTGACTGGCACCAGTTCTAGCAAGAGATGTAAACATATACTTTCATTTTGAAGCAGAAATCTTATGTTGTGGTTATTTAGCCTATTTACTACTGCATTTAAAAAAAAAAAGTCAGTGAATTATATTTCATAAAATAATAACTGATGGTATCTGCAGAGAACTGGTACTTGCCGAACTTGGGAGAATGGAAAGAATAGAATAGATTATATTCTGTTATATATTAATTGGTACCTGTCAAATTTGATTGGTAGAGAGTGGTACGTGATCTGAAATGTCCCCGAACTTCTGCACTGGAGGACGACAGTTGGAAAATATACACGTGATCAAATTATAGTCACTTTGCCAGTTTAAAAATGTTCCCTCGCTGAAACCAAGACTTTCAGTCTGTCACCTGTTGGAATACCGATGGAATATTAAAACAGCAAGTGTCCATCAAAATGGGGGATGGCAGACAGAGTTACTGACAAGTACACCTGTACGCACTGACGTACTGATGCGATGACTGACACAGCAGCACAGAGCTCTGTCAGGATGGGGAGGACAGAATGGGTCCAGGGGCACTCGGCCCTTTCGGGATGACGCTTAGTATTCAGAATGGAGTTGGCTTCTTAACCTTCCGCCGGAGCTCAGGGTTATTTACAGCAGCCCATGGCTTCCTGCCTGTTTTCACATATCCCCTCATCCCCTGCCCCGCCCCTCATGTCTCCCCTTCCCAAGGGGGTACGGGAGTTGGTAAAAGATAAGCTTTGTGTCGTGGCAGAGGTAACTGACACCGCTTCAACAACATGAGGATTTAGCCTGCAAGCAGCGAACTAATGCCCTGCACGTGCGGGGAATCTCTGATACCCACCCGCACCTATGTATACCTAAACATGAATGGAAGTGCACATGTTTGCACACACACGCTCATGCAGACACGTTCCCCAAGTGAAATAAGAATTTACAGGGGCACCCAGTTCACACACACACACACACACACACACACACACACACACACACACACACACACACACACACACACACACACACACACACACACACACACACACACACACACACACACACACACACACACACACACAGAGAGAGGTAATGAACAGCCTGCTGCAGTAAACGGCCCAAGGCATGGCTTATTCTAATGCTCACAAAATTGCTTTTAATTGGTGGAAGAGAATAAGTCAATGCAAACCATGTTTAGAATACTGGGGAAGGAGAAGGCGAGAGGAAAAAGAGAGAAAAATGAGAGGAACAAAGGCTGCCGTGTGCAGATCATCAGACAGGATTGCTCTACAAATGAAAAATATCATTTGTGGCAATTCCCCTCGACTCTGCAGCTGATAAAGTGGTGTTACAAGTGCATTACAGCCTTTAACAGAGTCGGTAGACTCTGATCTGAGCAAACTGCAGGACCATCTCCACAAGGCGAGTAAGTAAGTCTGATAAGTAGCACAGAATCCTCAGAGAGGTAAAAGGCCCGTGGGCACCCTGCAATTCACTCCCCCCCCTGACCCATAGCTGCTTTGATGAAAATTAGCTGTCAGTCTATGGCGCTCGTCTGATCGACACAGCTTCATCTGCAGCTCACTGACCTTTACAGAGAGAGGCAGAGGAAGGACGGCCTCCCACCTCGCACAGAGATCAACACAGTGAGAGATAAAACAATAACAACCTCACAAGCTCAATGAGATGACACAGCAAAGAGTTCGACTTCTCATGGAGAGACGTGACTGGAGCCAGGAGGGCTGAGGTGCACAAAAGGATGGAAGTGTGTGTGTATTTGGTGCATTTGATTATGCATCAAAGCGTGTGCATCTCTGCTCCAGAAACAAAAAGCAGTGGTTAAAAACATCAAATGACTTGAAGGAGATAAAAGCCCCGAACCAAAGGCAAGAGGGACACTGCTATACACGGGATAAATCAAACAGATCAAATCAAACCTGAGCAATACATTTTAATCTCCTGTATATCACTGTCGTTACCAAAGGCTCACAAAATGAAAACGGTACCTCCTCTCGTCACTTACTCCGAAGGAGATGATATGCTTTAAAATATTCAATTTGCAGGCTCACCAGGTAAAATCCATTAAAGCCAGCCAGTAATGTCAATTGAATTTGGGCGGCTTCGTATAAAGTATGGATTCCTTGCTCTTTCAGCTGAGTGCCTCTGCTGGCACCTTGTTTGTAACCACGAGGCAAATGGGATTAGAAGGAGACACCGGCTGCTAATGTAACGACATAACTTTTCAAATCATGCAAAACCACAGAGAGCCACTAATGGCCTAACACAGTGTAAAGAGAAGGTATTGCAGTCTATTAAAGACTCAATTTGTATCTGCACAATTGGCACCCAAGTTGCTGAAACTCTGTCATCCAACTGCTATTGGTTTACACAGCGTATTAGGAAGGTTGAGGACATTCTCATTGCCTATAAATTAACTGTGTGAACTAAGGACCTTAGAAATCACACTGGTTTATTTTCTTTTATCAGATTGGATTGGCATCTAAAAGGGTTTGTAGATACTGATTAAGTATCTACTTAGTAATAATGAAGATATGCCCCTCGTAATTTGTCTTCACTCTTTACAGAAAAAAAGAAAATCAGTAATAGCAATTAAGCTTGAAAGTTTACTGCATTTTTGACCTTGGAGTAGTTTGACAAAACTTTAAAACAAGCTGTCTGCTAACTTCGTCTGTTGGCTGGCAGGTGTACCATACAGTGTTTACAGTGTGCTGCAGCTGGAAATGATGACATCAATTAGAATACACCAAAACTGTAAAGTTGTGGTACACAAAAACAAAACAACAAGCTCTGAGGCACTAAAATGCTCTGCAGAGCTGAAGAGTCAGAAGATGAATCTCTTATAGTTGGTAATGTAACATGTAACTTGATCTATAGTTAATATAAAAAATATTGATGAGGGTTAGAATTAGTTTTAGGGTATTGATAAGTGCAGCTTCAACTCATGTTTCAATTTGCTCGAATGAATCTATTTACTAGTCTTTCATGAAACTGTAAATCACATATTGTGGTCTTCAACAGAGGATATTTTCTCAGTTGCTGTAGATATGCACAATCTTTATGAGGATCTTGTGTATATTTATTTAATGAAAGAAGACATCCATCTATTCACTACAGCTCCATCAGGAACCCCCAGTGTCAGGTTGTGTGTTTTTGGCTGTTGTGTCTAATGTTGTATTATGTCAGGTAAAACCTAAGCCACCGCACTTATAAGCATGTTGACCAAACCACAAGGATATGGACAACAGCCAAAAACACACACAACCTGACACTGGGGGTTCCTGATGGAGCTGTAGTGAATAGGTGGATGTCTTCTTTCATTAAATAAAGATACACAAGTAGATGGAAGAGGTTATCAGTACTTTGATGAAATAATATTAACCAAAGGTAAATTTTTCCTCAAAGATTATGCATATCTATGGCAACTGAGAAAATATCCTCTATTGAAGAACTTAATATGTGATATATATATAAACTGTATATATATATATATATATACAGTTTTGAAGCCTAGAATCTGGCAGTCTGGCCATCGCCATCTTGCTTTTCTAATAAACAGAAGTTTGGATGAGCTGGAGAGGCACTTATTGGCTCCTCTTTATAGACCCGAAGACTATGTTTATATTTATATTTATATTTATATACAGTCTATGGGAAACTACATGGCCGATCCTAATGAGAAACGTTGGAGCACTACCCCACCCGCCCACCCCACCGCTGCCTGGAATCCCACTTTATGTAATTTTAATGACACGTCTCCTCATGGACAATTCTAATGCCAAAACTACAGAGGGGTGTGCTGACCCCTATTATATGACTCAATGATCTTCTGCAGAGTTAATTATAACCACAGCTGGCGGAGCCCTTGTCCTGTGCACGTGACAATACATTACTCATCCATGATTGACAAGTGACACAGCCTATGACAGGCCAGGTGACACTGCATGGAAGTGAGCAGCAGAAGTTGTGTCCTTGTTCTGTATATGTGTTCAGAGAGCTGAGGAAAGCCGATAGACTCACCTGACAGAGCACCAGCCCTCCAGCTCTTAGGGCACAAAGCTCTTTCCGAACCCACCAGGGACAAGTGTCCTTCAGGATTCTCACTCTGACACACACCCCCACACACAAACACATGCACTCATACTGCAGTATATGGTACAGAGAGGAAATGAAAGCTCCATACGCACTGATGTTTCACTTGCATATGCAAACATCTGTTTTATACGTCAACATCAGCACTGCAGACATGCATTCACGCTTGCTTTGTCTGAACTGAATGAAGCATGACAGCACAGGTCTTAAAAGAGACCGTTCACACAATAGTAATCACGGCAACCTGGTTTTTGAATATCTTTAACAGAAACATCTTTCCTCAAGCATTTTAAATCGTACACGTTTTACATAAAAGCCAGGCAGAATCAAAGAACAAGGGCTTCTTTCTAGGTCCAAACAGAGACAATTCTACCATGAAAGAGGACGAGATGGACCTTTTTTTCTTTCTTTTTTTCCATCATGAGCAGCATGAGACAGGCTGACTTTCCAGGAATGTACATGGGCTTTTTTTAATTTTTATTACAAGACTAGATGGTTCTTGGAAGGCATTTTTGGGAAGTGTAGAAAAACACAGACAGATGTGACTGCTGATAAATCCTCCTGACAAATACTAAATCTGCTATATCAAAATATACCTTACTAAAGCTGCAATAATCAATATTTTTAATTCAGCATATAATTAAATGAGGCATTACAGCAGCCTCTATAGTTCCTTTGAGCTCTCTGTAGTCTTTTTTAGCATCTTTCAACTCACTGCTTTGGTTGTATGACCAGCAACTTTACCGTTTTGGTTCACTTTCACTACCCTTAAGGAGCCTTTAATGAAAATAACAACTCCTTCCTGCCAAAAGTAGCAAACAAAAGGCACACAGTCATGCTGGGTATTGTTTAAAAAAAATGTCAATACTGGTGCCAATACGTAGACATTGATACCAGAATACTTTTTCAGTCCCATTTTTAGAAAATTCCATTATAACAAAAAGAAAATTAGCAAACATATTAGAAAACAAATCTTTAGTTTTCATGCAGCTTAGAGGGGGGGGGGGGGGAGTGTTACCCTGGTTGTTGTGAAAACAATTAAACGCCTCACGTGAAAGCTATTGCTAAACACTAAAATTGATTGATGTTCCCTAACGCCTATCGGTAGAAGCTAGCTCGTTGGCTGCACACAAAAAAGCCTCCAGTTACTGCAACACTAACAGGTGAGGTCGAAAACGTTTAATGAGGGAAAAAGAGGGATCCTAACATAAGATTTACTCATAAGTTCAAACCAAGTGACTTTGTTGTTTCTGTGTCTGATGAGTCGCCGTATGCTCACGACGGTGCCATATCAACTTTCTAAAGAGATAATACATCAATGTTGGGTGTATAGCTTGTTTCCACAGCCCCCCAGGTGGCTAAAATACAATCAGTTGTTGCAGGTTGAAGTAAATTACATGTCACTTATCACATAGCACTGCCAACACAACTCCCAATGAAATCCCTGAGCACACCATAAAGTGTCACCGCAATTGTTCTTCCATGTGTCTGAGCGAAACAGGAGATGAAGAAGTCAGGTGATGTAACGCTGACCCCACTAACAACATCAGCCATCTGAGACCGTGCGGATCACAACAGATCGGTCTTCAATCTTCACCTTTCTTATCTTACGCTTAAGACTCTTACTTGCAAGAAAGCGAATACAGTGAACCCTCGTTTTTCGCGGGTGTTACGTTCCAAATAGAAACCGTGATAGGCGAAATCCGTGAAGTAGTAACCTTTATTTTTTTTTACAATTATTATACAATGAAATACTCCATAATACATTGAAACCAAAGAACAAAACCTTTTTACAGGCCCAAGCATTTGTTTAACAAATAAAAGTACTGTATAAATGTTTTTTTTTTACAAATAACTACTGTACTGTAAAATAATAATTTTAATCATCAATACGAACTGAAGGCTTCAAATTGCTGAGATCGGCACCGCCCCACTGCGACCCGAGTCATTGGATTAGAACGGGAGGAAATGAAAAATGATTATGAAAACAAATACAAAGTACAGTAGGACAAATAGTGACTCGTGTATTTCACTGCTCTTCTGACTGAGCCGCTGCATCCTGACTCCGCTCTGCAGCGGTTCTTTCTTCTAAAGCCCGCGGTGCAGGTGTGGTTTTTCGAGAGAAGAACATAGTTATCGGTAGTTGTTGTCGCTCTTTTTTCTTCTGGGCAAAAAGATTCTTATAAACCGACATGCCACCATCGATTATTTTTAATTTGGCAAGCTGTTTTACGTACGTGTACATATTAAACCGCAACGTTATTGACAAACAGGTAGAGAAGAAGCGGAGAGACTGTTTAGCCAATCAGAATGCAGAACACAATGCACGATGCAAATCCGTGAAGCAGCGAGACCGTGAAAGATGAACCGCGTTATAGCGAGGGTTCACTGTAACGTCATTTAAAAAAAGAAGGCAAACGATTGCTCTGAATAAAAATGCTGTGAAGTGAAATGGGGGGGGGGGCATAATTAAGCACCAAAGGTTAATATTTTTCAGGGAAAGTAACTGACTTACACAAAACTGTTAGGTTTAGCTACTTTTAAGTATAGCAATTAAGGGCTACTATTTCCCCTCATTACCACACATGAAGCACATCTGTATACAGGCTACAATATAATTCATGCATTATTCAATACCTTCACTGAGCTGATATTAAAGACACAATCTGTAGTCTGACGTGGCAGAGGACAGAGATGGGAGGAGTTGGTCAACAACAAGAAAAGATAAGCCAAAATTATGCAGATCAGCATATATTGTACATACTGAAACACACTTTATGTATAGAGGAGAGTCAGTCAGCGATGTGTATAAGTAAGAGGATGTCGTGTTCTGTGAGGCTTAAGGATGCACACAATTTGATACTTTTTCATGGCTAGTTATTTCACCGACAGGAGTGTGTTAATAAAGAGGCTGATTTATGACCTTGTGTCTGATGACTCAGTGCCATTATAGAGCTGAGAAGACAAAAGTAAGGAGGTAGACTAGGAAAGTCGGTAAGAATCCTGTCCTACTATACTTTTAATGCCTTTGGTCTTTTCCTTTGTTTTTTGTTGTCTATCCATATCCTCTCAATCGTTCATCCTCACCTCCTCTCTCTGACATTCAATTGTCATTTCCACTTGTTATCTGCGAGTGACCTTGAGCCAATCTATTGTAGGTACGCAAACAAGAATCCCCCACAAACAGACATGCCACTGTTTCCACTCGCTACCAAGTACACATTATTTGCAGGATGCTTCATTTCACCTTAGCTAAGGCTGTTTACTCTGCATACGCTGTGAATTAATGAGAGTGTAACAATTAATGCCATTTGTTTACAAAGTGTTGATGTCGCGGATGAAGTATCTGTGATGAAATTAGAAAAAGTGGAGACAAGAATTCCGCATAGAAAGAGATGTATCCTTCGAGCTTGTGTGCACGTCTTGGTACAGCAAATAAACTACTTGAGAGTTTAAGCAGAGGCCTCAGAAGACTCTTCTCTCTTGGGAGCAGATGATTCTATCAGAACATTTGCAAAGACCAAACATGTCTGTGATCACCAAGTCTAATAAAAGCAGCAGATCGACCGCACAATCTTTATAGTTGTAAGAAGGCACCCTGCCCTTCTTGTACGACATCTAAAAGGTGACAATATGCCCTGCATAATGCTCGTCTGGCATTACAAAATAGTGTGACATGAATACGCTACCAACCGCCTGCCTTTTAGACACTCGCACTGTTTAAAGTGTATTCTTGGTGTAAAAGGGTCTTGAAATCTCCTCTGCACAATGTTTACACAGGATATCTTCAGCTATCACTGCTGCCTGTCTGCAGCAAGCAAACAGCACAACTTAAGGTTTTCCCTAAACTTTCATCAGCTCAAAAAACCTACAACAAACGCACAAACAATGCCAGGGGCTCAAACATTAAGAGACCTGAGAGCAAGCTGCCTGTAACTGCGTTGGTCTCTTGCTTTACAGAGCGAGAGGGGTGCTGCAGTTTGGGCAAAAAGATATTTTAGCGTTTTACTAGGGCACAGGAGGATGGATATAGCTGACACTCACGTCCTCTGCTCAGCAGCAAGGAGACGGGGACATCACACAGTAAATTGCCGACAGAACAGGAAAGCTGAATCTCGTGAAATTTGCATTTTAACAGCCACAGTATACAAAAGTGTCAAGAGCCACTGCCATACAAGATGATGCACTGAAAACCAGGGAGAGTTGAGGGAGAGAATATGTGAAGGAAGTCTGATCTGGGTGCTAACTGGTGGGCAGCAGAAATCACACAATGAAACGTATCACATAAGTTTTTAATTTATATATTGGAAAATTTATACCAACTCTGCATATCTGTCCAAGAAATGACAGTGCATGGGTATAGCTATTGAAAAATATACCGCCAAAAGTACACCACAGCTTTCAGTTGAAATTGCTTAGAAAACCAAATATTTGTATTATTGCTCTTAACTAAAGTACAAAGGCTTAAATGATGTGCAGTTTTAATCAGGTTTTATTTAGACTCCCAGTCCAAATTGTTTCATTTTGAGGGTTTCATATTGTCCTTGAGTTTCCTATCCAAGGAGTCAAAGATGAGCGAAATAATTAACCAGAGTGCTTCTTTTTTCAGGAGGCCGTGTGTTTTATTTGCTACTTGTACACTTTTGAGTCCTCATAGCAGCATTTGATGTTAAAATATGTAGATTTTATGACTGGATGAAGAAGCAGCTGGACCTGTTTGTCCATATTAATCAGGCTTGATTAAAGGCCAAAAAGGCTGATGGAAATAAACTATTCAGTGAAGTTGTAACCCTGGTTACGTTTAAAGATTAGAAAGGTGATGTGGACCAGTATCAGAAAGAACTAGGACCACACGAGCTCAGGAATTGAACGTCAGTAAAGAGGCGCAACACAGGAATGAACGTTTCATGAATTGTATTAACAACTTCAGAACAGACGGTTAAACAACAATTGGCAAAATTCCCCCCAAAAATAACAAACTAAAATAATAAAGTGAGCACAAATAAAATAAATAATTTTCTCTGAATCCAGTCTGTGATTGTCAGTTAGTGGATTGATCGCTCTTCTCACTGAATTTCTGCTACTCACCGTTGATCAAAATTAATGCCTGCATGCTCTGGCAGGATAACGAAGCTGAATCTTAGCCTCTGTGTTTGGTTTAAGCTGTCAAATCTTGGCAAAGCAGGAGATAATGGCGCAGGTGAAAATCCACAGGTCAGAGGCTGAGTGACAGGCCTGAGATCAGCTCGCAAGGAAAGGTGGAGACCCGCCTAGTAGCCAGGTTGCACCACAAAAGATCATTTTATTGGCCTATCACACTGTCAATCAAAGAAGAGCGTCTTAACCCTGTTCTAAACCAGCTATTGCTTTTTAAGCGTGGGCTACAAAGTACTGTAGGTAATGGTCACTGTGAACTCACCAGGCCAACACACAAAATCATTACGTTTTTACAATTATTACTGAACTGATTAAGGAGTACCAAAGATACTGTATTCTCCAAAATCACACACAAAACCAAATGGGGGCCAATTTTAGCGCGCACACACACACACACACACACACACACACACACACACACACACACACACACACACACACACACACACACACACACACACACACACACACACACACACACACACACACACAGCTTACACTGTAAAAGGTGGGGTTCAATAGGTCAAAGTAAGGTCGATTTCCTCCCAGAGATGCTTGATTTGGTTTGTGAGTAATTGGTGAAAACCAGTACATCAGTTGTGAAACCCCGAGGGGAGCTGTGATTTAAACACCAAAGTGGCCCAAAGAGCCATCAATAAGCAGTGCTAAACCAATGATTAATAAATATATGCATTCTCAATGTGTGTATGCGTGTGTGTGCGTGTGTGTGCGTGTATTTATTGCAAAACTGTTGACCTGATTGCACTAAAACATACAGGATTTTCTAACGTGCTGGTCACTCACCACTGCACGCTTTACAGTTACTATGAAAGTAAACAGTAGCAAGGGAGACAATTATTTGTCAGCGGGGATATCGATAAAACTAAATTGAATCCGTTTCCTTTTAGAGAGGATTTATTCTGTAGTATACTGACACTTTGTTATTAAAAAATGTGCAGACGGAAAATGACAACGACCAATTGAAAATGTTAAAATACTCTGCGGAGAAGTAATTAAAATGAAGATAAAGATTACGCTGTGCTCCAATTAATTATGCAGATGCCATAAAGTTTTATATGTTCTGCTGCCAACAGCCTGCCAGAGTTACTGTTTCCAAGTATACTGCCGCCCTCATAGATCTTCTTTTTAAGGATCCTCCACAGGTTCTCAGAAGGGTTGAGGTCAGGGGATAACTGTGGCCACACCATGATATTTTCTCCTTTAATTCCCATAGTAACCATTGAATCAGTGGTGTTTTGTGTAGCATGAGATGGTGCACTGTCCAGCAAGCAACGCATTTTATTCTGGAAGCCCATGATGTGCAAGGCACAGTACGGATACAGTAAGCATTAATCTAGGAGGGATACACTTTTTGATTACTGTTATTCAATCTAGGGACAGAGGCATGGTGAAAGACTACTGAGAGGTGATCAACAAATCCATGATCCCTTGTATTTGCCCTCAAGGTGACATCTATTCTAAAAGAACAGATATAAAAGGGATTTCAAAAGCCATTTTACTGGCTTTTGTTGTTTGTGTGTGTATGTGTGTGTGTATGTGTGTTTTGCTGTCCTCTATCCCATAAAGAAAAAGCAGAGCCAGTGATTATGTGAAAAGGTTCCTACAAAGCCTCCTCACTGGGAGAAGAACAGCTGAACCTTCACCTTTTTTTATGAACACCATTATATCTTTTATACTGGACATTTACTTACATAAGCTTCGATGCTAATCACAATGGTCATCAGGACATTCGTTGCCCTCGCTGATGGTCAATTTCAAACTTTTTAAACGCCTTTTGGCGTTGCAATTTAATAGAACAACTTCTACAAATCAAAATCCAATTAGCTCAGAAGATGCCGTTTGAGTGCACGGACTGTCAACCTGCTAGTACTTGTAGTTTTTACACTGCCTGTGGTAGCAGCCTTACCCAAACAGACAGGCTCCCCTCTGCCTCAATCCACGGATGAGAACAGCTGCTGAACACTGACTGCTCCTAATGGCATGTAGTAGTCGCATCCCTGTCCCTGTCCTCAGCCAGCTGGTGTCCCCCCTCCCTTCTGCGTGCTCCCTCACTCCCCCTTCCCCTCCCACCAGTGTGGGACAGCTATCTTCCAGCATCAGCTGGAAATGTGATGGATGACAGGTGGAGGGAGAGAGAACAGGCCTCCTCAGGGCCCGTCAGGCTCGCTCCCTCTACCCATTAGTCTTCCATTTAGCCCAGCGCTCGGCCAGCCGCCTTGATCACACACACGCTGGAATTTTCTGGTCAATGATGAATTCTTAACCTTGCTGCTGCAGGATGGGCCCAGCCTCCTTTCACAGGAGAGAAAGATGCCACCATGGTTCATCTCTCTCAGTTTTTAGCCACTCATACCAACCATTTTGCTCCCCTTCTCTTTCCCCACTGTCAGATAATACCTAATGCTACAGGAGGAGCTGTCATATTCTCCATATCTGTGGTAGATATATACTGTCAAGGACAGGAAAGGCACACACTGGAGAGTAAAACAAAGTTTGAATTCGATTTTTTTTTCAACTGACAACAAACTTGAGAGGTTGCTATTTTTAAGTGTGCTTTTCTTTTGTATTATTCTTCTGTGGATTTATTAAAAAGCTGGGTTCCACAGAAAGTGCCTGCATTGCGTTATGGCTCCAACACGGCCAACGGAGCCGAGTGGCCATTCTAGACAATTCTTCTGATTCAACTAGTTGAGCCGCCGTATGTGTCGGCAGCTTCCCACAGCATATTTCTGCCCCGCTAAAAAAACACTTCTAGTCTATTTTTGGCGTAAGCGGGACGGAAGTAATGTCAGGCTGTGCAGAGCAGAGCAACTGGGCAGGAAGGTAGACAAGAGCGGCGTATATAATCTGGTCAGTTGAAAAAATAAAACACTCCGTGCAGACTCTCGATTGTAGAGCACATCATTGCATCAACATCAACGTCCTTCAAGTAGGAGAAGAAATGCATTTTGCTCCTGCTAACAGTCACTGGATGCAAAATAGTTAAAAAATAATTCTACGTTACATAGATCTACATTTTCAAAACCTAAAACACAGCAAACTGTAATTACTTTCTCTGTAGGCTACAGCACACGGTAAAAAATAACAAAAACAAAACAGATGAAAAGAGAAACCATTTAACGACGTAGCCGACTTTCCCAAGGTAGAAGCACAAAAATTAAGGACCATAGCAGAAAATCAACAAAACCAAGCAGACAAAACGTTTTCCTTTTGAAATGCTCCTGGTTGAGGAGGAAGCTGTGCAGAGGAGGGAACAAAACAGCTACACTACATGACAGACCCATGCCCAGTGAAATCCCTGGGAAGAAGTCCTCGCTGTGTACCTGCACATCTCGCCGCAGATCTGTTGAACCTGTGATATGGCAACCTGTTGGGTAAACCCTAGGTGCATTGATTAAGCTTGGAATATCATGGGGGGAGTGACAGGCAGAAAAGATCACAGAAGGCCTGCAGAGAATTGATTGATGGTACCGATCAGCCCCTTCTGCTTCCCTAACAAGGCCCAGACCTCTAACATCTGCCCCGGGAAAACTCATGTTGAACGTGGAAACATTGACATCGAAGGCACCAAATGAATGAGTAAAGGTTGTGACCTTTGGAAATGCCAGACAGTTGAATAACACAACCAAATTTGGAAGTGCATGTAAAATGCCAGAGTTCAGCATCTGAGTGGTCAAATCCCAAGGTGTTGGGCTGAGATGGAGACAAGCTGTAAATATAAATAATGAGCAAAATGTGGCTCCACTGAACTGAAACACAAAAAATAATGTCTGATATAAGTCACAGAGCATTTTAGCATTATCAAGATAAACTATTCAATCAAGGTCAGATACAACATCTTCATCAAATCACTCTAAGCACCATACAGTTCAGGCCAAATATTGCATTATCCCACCGCAACTTCCTGGCATACAATCTAATATTTAAGTCATTTCACGTTCTATCTCCATATTCCTTTTACGAGAACAGGGTCTCCTCAGGTTAATAACAGTTTCTTCCAAAGGTTATTACAGGAAGAAGAGGATGAAATGTAAAGAAGCTTGTATTCTGATAATGTAGAGCTCTGCTCCATTTCCATCCGTGGGCTGGCTGGAAGTGGAAATGGGTTTATTAAAATAGTATTATTGACGAAAGAAATGGATATACATACACACATATGCGGTGCTTAAATAAGTGTCACATAAACCCATTAAGAATATTTCCCTCCATAACAGCGGAATACTTTTCATAAAAGCACTTAAACTAATTGTATTAGTAAACCAATATGTTGGGGTCATTCAAACAGTTGTTCATTTTAGTTTTATTTGATTTCATTTAATTGCAATGACTGTAAGAATTATTTCTTATACTCACCCTTATCTCCCAAATCAACAACATAGGAGCAAAATAAGATTTGAACGAGACCCAAAATTTAACTTTCAGGCCCGTTCCAAGAGCAAGTCAACACTATGATCAAATATATATTTATTGGGGGAATGTACTGTGGAGATTACAGTGTGCTTACTGTTTCTGGGGTTCCTGAAGCCTGTACAAGTCTGGACAATCAAGCTGTGACCACAAACAGTTTGTCATGTTAATCACTGAGGCAGCCAGTGCGAACACTTTTCTTCCTTGATGACATTATTTTAAAATCCCTGCTGTTCTCCTGCAGCGCTGCTGCTAATTTGAGGGTGGGAAAAGGGGATGTAGATTTCCTTTATCATGCAAATGCTGTGGCTGTATCAGCAGGAGCTCTATCAGATTTTAAAAGAGTCGGCATTCAGCTTTCCATGATGGAGGTCTATTTGTAAGCCCAAAAGAAATTGTGTTTTTTCATAAAAGGTAAGTTGACGCAGGTAAACACAGTCCAACAGAGAGACTTATGTGTTTAGTTGAATCAATACAAAAGTACTGTATTGAAGTGGTGTGTAATGAGTAATCTATACTGCGTTAGAGACCGTCTTCCCCTAAAACACGGTCGTAAAGGTCGTCTGTGCAAGCAGCAACCCACATATACATTTATTGCGACCTCTGTTATGACAGGAGCAAAGGAGGAAGTCAGGCGATGTACAGAGTGACCAGCGTAGGGAGAAGGTCTGTAGTCCGCATGGTTTTACACAAGACATTGACCCAGGAGACCACCGTTTGTGTCCTGCGACAAAACAAATGTCAGCATTGCGGTTTTTTTTTACCTAAGTAGTGTATTTAACGTCATGTACGTAACTTGCTTTATTATTGTTACTATGACAACAAAGGTCCGGTATGCCCGTCGCTGGTATTCTTCATTCGGTATTAGTAGCCTAGCCAATATGAATATGGTTGAATCCTGAATGTGGGTGGCATTATGCATCATAATTACAGTTTCTTTTACAATATTATTTGGAGTTTTTTTTTTTATCAATTTTTTTCTGTTATGGTTTCTTGATTCTTGACTTATTCCTTCATTCCATAAAGTTGTTAAATGTTGATTTTGGCAATGAAAAGTACTTTATTGCTTGAGTTATATAGTAAAACCTTATCGGGTAGGATGAAGATCCTGTTCTTCAACTGATGGCCAAGGGCAAGAACACATTTGAGGACCAAAGCCTATTTAATTTCTGATAAGCAAATGAGTTGGTAGCTATTAAAATGTGAAAAAGAATACCATATTTTGATTTTAAAGTAAATGGTATTTGCTTTTACTGAAGAGGTTTAATTCCATCTTAACACAAAGGTTTGTGGCATCCTATCAAGAATGTGAGTGTCCGGGCGACTGCATGGTGCTATACATTACATGTATACACAGAGAAACTGATGTTATTTCAGTATTAAGGGAGTTTAACATCATGCACTCACAACAGGCTTGGTACTTGGTACTTACAGCAGCTAAAAGGCAGGACCGGGCGAGGAAAAACATCTGCCTACTATATGGAGGTATAATGGCGCTCTGCCTGAGACCATTGATTTGATGCGGACCTGAGGGGGTGGGGCTGTGCTCGGGGACTGTGATCGCAGGGGGCTGTATTCTCTCTGTACAAATCAAAACTGCTGCTAGGTACATGTTCGACGGTCTTTGAATGCAACCAGATATACACTAATTGAAACACATTGTGGAGATGAACCGATATTCTTCAAATCCTGCATTCCATGTGGTTTCCAACAGGGTTTTGCACAGAGGTCATCAGAATCTGGAAAGAAATTATATGTAAAGTGACACTCTGGCAAGGTAACCTACAGGCCAAAGTAATCCAACCAGAAGATCGTGAAAGGGGAAAGGAGGCACAGCCACTCTTAATAATGCACTGCTCCTGCCAGAGCTACAGAAAACGAGGTGAGTCATTCAAACCTGTACAATAAAATGTGAACAGAACCGTCCAATATGCAGGTTTTACAGTCACAAAAATACAGTAGAGTAATCGAGTCCAGTAAGGTTAAAGCGGGCAAAATGAATGTAAAGTGTCCCTCTTTGCCTTTATGCCGGACTTCCATTTCTTTCTAGAATACAAAATCAATAGAAAAATACAGCAGACACTGATTACGTTGGTCCCAGTAGAGCTTGTGTCGTTATGGTTTCCATACATTGCACACCATTGTGCTTCCTTAAAGGCCAAATTAAAACAACAGCGCAGAAATTAAATTTCAAGCTTGCAATTGGACACGTTTGTCTTTTTAAACTGGCTCATGCTGAGCTCGAAAAGTATTTGCATTGTTTGAGACCTTTGGATTATCATACATTTTATTTTCATAGTATTTATGCATAATCTATGTTAAGATGCATATATTGCTCAATTGTAGCTGGAAGAGTGAAGCATGGATTACAACACATAAATCTGTTTTAAAGTGTTTTCAGCTCAATGCCTAAATCAGAGAGACCGAGCCAGAGGCCATCTGAGTAGGGTTTTTTTTTTTGCCCAGCACAAAGATGGGAAACAGCTTGCCTGCTCTATCCAAAAGACACAGAACTCCGCTGCTACTGGACAGCCCACCAATTAATATTGCACAGCTTCTATGTTTAATACAAACAAAAACCAAAGTAAGAGATTGTGCAGTGCATAACCGCCCTCTAACAGAATTCGTCGTCTTCATGCAGAATAAACAAACAGGATACAGTGCGTTAATTAGTGGGCTTTAGAGGGGTGAGAAGGCATGTGTTGTTATCTATGAGCAGAGTTATCTAGCTGCTTCAGAATGTGCTAAGCTACTGGCTGCTGGCTCCAGCTTCATATTAAGTACACACACATGGGGTCACACTGATCTTCTGATCCAACTCGTAAGAAAACAAATTTGCGAAAGGCACATCCAAATTTGTTAAATATTGCTTTAAAAAAAAATCTACGTACACCACAACAATTAAGGTCTGTGTTCACATGCACAAATATGTTCTTTTGTCCTACAGAGTAACCGTGTTTGTAATTGCTGACTAAATTTGTATTTACATCCCGTAAAATCAAGAATGCAACTATCTGAGATAATAAGCCAGCGAACAAATGGCTACAAGTGTCCGGGAAGATATAATACAACCAGTTACAGTGCCAATTACAGAGTTTTAAGGGTACATTCAAGTCCATGAAAATGAATAAGGAAACTATTCAATTCAGTCCTATTGTATTCCCGCCAAGAAACAGCATTAAATCATACGTTTGTACTTCCTGAATGCTAATCAGCTGAGCATCATTCACAGTGTAATGGACAATATAATCAGACTGGGCCAAAGAGTTAAGGTTTAAGAGTATTCTGCATGGCATCTTGTATTTCTTTGTAATCATTAGGGTAATGGATGCATGTTTTTATGTACAATCTTTAAACAAAATCAAATTAGGTTCTCCATAGGTGCTTTTCTTTTGATTGTGTCATATAACATATATGGCCAAAAATGACTAAAACTATTTTTTTAGCTGCTTATCTAATTTAATAAATGGCCATCCATTTGAAAACTGAACATTAAATCCAATAGTGAAATAATGACAACTATTACATTAAGCCTGGGGCCATGCATGAAATGTACCCATTCCTACGTTACCAGGGTCCTACGTTCCCCAGATCCGGGGCTGGGTATCAGCAATTTTCGATACTGGTAACTTTACTGACTCCACTGAATGAAAATTATTATTTAAACATGGGGAGAGTTTTTATAGCAACAGCTTACATATGTCCTCTGAACGCCTCAAATGAGCACATCGGTTGACGGGAGCTGGCTCACATAGAAGCCTCCAGTCTCCAGCTACTACAGTGCACCCAGCTTAGACAGGTATGTGGCCAAAAATTAGTGTAAGATTTACTCACCCAAGTTGAAAGAGTTATTTTATTTACCTAGTCGGGCCAACCAAATACAGCCTATGTATGAAAAGCAACTGGATTCTGTGATGCTGATGAGATATACTTCTGCGTAAACGTAGCAAAAGTTCTGCGTTATAAAACCAAAATGTGTTTGTTGCTTATATGATAGTGCTTTTTTTCTCTACTTGATGATACCAAAGTAATTTGGTTGGTGCCCTAAAAGTGTCAAAGCTTGGTAGCCAGGCTCACCCATCACTACATCGCACACAATAAAAAAAGAGGTACTTTTTACTTAATATATCATGGGCTATTGTGGGCTACGGTTGAACTGTGGGACATAGGACCTTGGGAACTTAGGACCCTGAGAACATAGATACGCTCACCATTAAATACTGACCCTAAATTAAACATGAGACTACAAGCTAACGGGATCTAGCTTAGAGACTGTAATTAATTAGAAGAAAAATGCTTTGATCATGTGTATGCTTAGAAGGGAATAAAGTGTGAGGGCCAAAAGAAAGTGTAGAGTAAAAGAGTGGGGATTGAATAAACTGACCCATTAATTAGCACTGAATAACAGATAGAAGGAGTTATTGTAATTTAATTCAGTCATTCTGCAAAGGAATAATTACCGCTGCATGTATAATGTAGAGCTTGGGAAATGTATTGTGATCTCTGAGGATCTGCTCTTGTCAATATATTCGTTGGTAGTGAGAACTTGGCCTCTATTAGCCTTCCAGCATTATATTTTATCGTGAGCTTTAATGTAGTGACTATTCATCAACATTTAATTAACATGCTAATCTTATCATTAACAATAGGACAAGGTGGTTGCAAATGTAATCAGTGGATGAAACAAAAAGATACATTGTCTTTAAGAGATTTCTGTTGGAGACCGAATGGACGACATTGGGACACCTGCTGAAATCAACAATAGAATTATTTATCAATACATACAGATTTCAGCATTGAGTCTATGAGGAAAATGTATGCGTGTATTTACTGTGAGCAGGTAATGGGACATATTTACCATATGCCTTTACATTTTCTTCTGTTCATTCTATTTGATTATTATCAGGAGAAACATGACCACATCCCAACTGAACCAAACAGTTTCAGTCAACTTCTGATTTACAAGCTGCAAAGAAACCCCTTTTTTTTTTTTTTTTTTTTTTTAGTGTATGCATGTTTGGTTGTTGTTGTTTACAGTGCATGCAGGAACACATTAAGGATTCCCATTAAATTCAAATTGATGCATGTTCTCGTAACATCTCCCATGCACACTGGTCACTCATCTGAAAGACATTTATATACTTTTGGAATGAGCACCGCGAACACCCACAGGCCCCAGCTAAACCCTGCAACTACACCATCTGAAAGTCAGTGACACAGCTTCACACAATTGATGTTCCCTGCTGGTGAATGCCCTGTTGCATTGTGCGTCAGTTGACCCAATCGCTTCCACTTCCTTACAAAATGTACCAAAAATCAGATAACCAACATGTTTTTAAAGATGAGAGGTACAGAGAAGCTACTTTCTTCTACCTTCGGCCGTGTTAGCAGTAGCCTTGACCACAGAGGACACTACAGTGTTGGTGATCAACAGATAGGAGCGCACACACAGACAGAGGAGATGGGGCACAAGTTCCCCTGAGATCTTTACAAATATCTAAAAAATACTGCTGTTTTTACTTTACATTCATGTGTCCCTCCTGCTTAACATGTGTTATTGTGCGTTAAAGCAGTAGGACACAACATATTTGCACTGCTGACTGCAATGTGAATACTATTTTATGATATGATGTTCAACAACAGTAGTCTAAGACACTAATTTTCCCTCTGTGCTCAAAACCTCCCATCGCACACCTCATAGTATACACTGTGTTATTGTCTAATTACTCTTCCTTAGAGTGCAATCCTGTATTTTCACCAAGGGATCAACCAGAAGGATCCCGAACAGATGATAAAACCCCCCATATAGTTTAATGGGAACGATGGGGGCTACACGTGGGAACTATGCACCATTCTGCTCTCTCTGTATACCCAGATTTTGGCAGCTGTGTTTGTTAACAGAACCTCACTCAGCCCTTGGCAAGGCCACACTCTCTACAAGCTAATAAAAATGTAACAAACATAATGGGACAAATTTAAAATCGGCAAGCTCAGCATAAGATACGGTGACGCTTGACACCTTGTAGCACCCGTCGCGATGCGACCTGAAAACGTGAGGAGACTCTTTACCGCATCAAAAAAAAAAAATAGCTCTTTAAAATGCACAGGTGCTGTGTATTGGGGTTATTTGTTTTCTCATTTGTTTTTATTTTTTTTGCAGGGATGCATATCACCACATCCAGGAGGGCTCCACAAACTCTGCTGTTGACACTATTAGCCACTTTAACAGGGAAAAAGGCTGTTTGTTTTGGAAATGCAGAAGTAATGTGCGGCAGGTTGGCAAATCAGACAGAAACCTCTCACAATAAATATAAACAAACTACAAAGAAATTATTCATACCGACTAGGAGAGATCTGACAAGATTTATTTAATGCATGTTTGAAGCTGCTCTCTCGGATACGTTTAATCTTAATCATCTATATCTTGTCCCCAGAGTGCTTCTTTCACCCATTTTCAAATGGTGGAGCTGTTTTAGCAAAATAGCTTATGGCTTCGATGCCTGCCAATAAATGACGAGGCATTTTCTTATTCTTTCATCACATGCTCTCCCCTGCAGAAGCACCCCAGTGGCTGCTGATTCACTGCCTGTTCATCACCAGAGATGATGGCTTTCAAATTAGATTGCACTATAATGAATCGGACATCAGTATGTGACTGCTGACTTGATCCGTGTATTATGGTCTCGTGTAAAGAGAGAGGGGTCTCCCACTGAGCATTTATGTCCTTGTCTATTTCTCAACCTCCGCCGTTGTTCATTTATTTCTACAAAGTATTCATTTTATTTTAGTTGTATTTCAGCCAGTGGTGGTCTGTAGCTACAAGCCTTGAGCTGAAACAAGGTGATTAAAGATGACCTCACTTGCTATTCTGTCTGTCTTTAATCAAGAGGGAATGTTTGGAGGATGTGGATTTAAGAGATTAAGTGAATCTGTTAATGTGCAAATTAATACAGAGAAATACGGGAGAAAATATTCCTGACACTGAATTTACATGTACATGCGAGCAACTGCTGTCTCATGTGAGCTTGTTGAAAAAAGGTAGACTGTGACAGAAAATTAATCATCCATGTTCCAGCCGCTCTCATATGAAGAGCTGCTTGTCCTTGTTTTTTTTATGTTCTATCACTTCGAATATTAAGAGACTGTGATGGCAATTTTCTCTCTTCTCACATTTTCAGACTAAGACAATTAATTGGGAAAATAATCATCAGATTAATCGATAAAGGAAAAAAGCATTAGTTGCAGCCTTATGTTAAACATTTTGTTGTTGTTTACATAAAAGAAGCTTATTGAGCTGGTTTGGCTGGACTTCATCTACATGAATAAATGTTCCTAAACCTGAGTAGCTCTTTTGACATTTTCATTTTGTAGCTCCCAGATGAAAAGAAGTTGGAGACCCCTGGGGTATAATCACAGCAGGGTCTGAAGGTGTGAGCAATAGGCAGCAGGCTAATAAAGTTATGCCCTCTGAAAAAAAAAAAAAAAAATACACTGTGACTCGTACTGCATTTTAAATGTATAAGGTGCCTGAGAAGGTTTTTAACCCTCCTGGGAAGAACTGTTCCGTTTATCCCACCACGGCTGAGATTTTAGGCCAAAGCTTCTTGCACACATTAGTCCCTGTTGCCCATCAGCAGACATAATGAAGCATAATGGTAGATAATTTGTTCACTGATTCACTGCCTTTTAAAGAGGAGGCAAACTGATTCCATCACAGCCACTCATACAGTACTTTTAGTACTCATGTTGTGAGCATAGCATGGTGCAAACACCTGTCAGCATACATGTGCAAACACTTCTGTACAGGCACAAACACTCACCAACTCACAAAGATTTTCACAAATAGTGTTGTACACAAGCAGAGACACATGTATACACATGGTTATTGCAAAAAGCTGGCAGTTTGATTAAAGTCTATTGGAAAACAAATGTGTGAGGGCATGTTCTCAATGGGAGGCACACTATTGGCACATTAATGGCACACTAACTGGATTCAGAAGATCAGCGGTGTTTATCTCCACATGTCTGAGACATTCAAACAGTCAAGTGTACACACCTGCCTAACACGCACAAAATCTACATACGCGCGCAGTCGCCCAGCTTCCACATCATTTTACCACACAAACATACAAAGCCAAAACGTAGATGAAAGCACAAGCACAGCAATAACAGTTATTATCTACACACAGATAACAACGCCAAATTTTTTATCATTGCAGCCAATTTGATTCCAATCTTTGATCTCCCTTCCTTGGGTCTCAAAGAAAAATGCTGAAATGGCACAGTTTTTTGTCAGATCTAAACATAAAGTCACTCTCGTTTCTAACCACGTTATATCAGTTTACACATAATTAATTTGTTGATTGTAAGAAAGTAAAACTGTAATGACAATGGAAGAAACCACAGATGATTTTACATATACTTCATTTACAGTGGATGTCATATGTCATCATATCCATCAATGGTTTCAAGGGATTGTATAAAATAGAAAGGTGAGATCCAAAATTTCAAAGACTGCAAAGTGATGTGCCTGGAGTATCAGGAAGCAATAACTTCCAGGAAGTAAGTATTCCAAGTTACTTCACTTCATCAACATCAGCAACTGTGTTACATTCGTTTTTGTGACCACTGGTACGTGCACATTTGCAATTTTACCATGGACATGAAACTTGAACAGAGAACAGAAAGACATTCCAGGGAGCCAAATGATTGTGTTGTTGAGGGTAAGAAACATGCATGTTCTCAATGCACTGTGAGCACACGTGTTGTCATGTTGAAGAACCACTGTGCTATAATTCAGGTTGTAATATTTGTTGGGAATATTTTCCCTCAGATGCCTAAGAACGTCACAGGAGAACTCGTTGACAGAGAGGGGCAGATTCACAGTGCACAACTCCACAAATGTCAAAGAAAACTTGCGCAGTTGCGCTCCTGAGCTGACACACCTTCTTCTGTCTTGGACATGAGACAGTTTTGCAAATTTAACACAAAATTTGTTGCGTGCTCCCTGCTCAAGTCCATGATGAAATTGCAAATGTTCACACAACAGTGGTCACAAAAATGCACATAACACAGGTGCAGATGTTGATTAACCTTAGTCATGAAAGTTATTTCTTCCCAGTGCTCTAAACTTTTGATAAACATAGTAAAAGTAAGTCTTTACAGTTGTAAAAGGAATACATTTCTCATAAGCTATTACACGTTCATCCTTAAATCGTATTGTAGTCCGTAACAAAAAGCAGAACTATAGTGCAGTAAAATGTAAGCCTACGGGAGTAGTTCTTTATTTGTGGAATGTTTGCTATAAATTTATTATCTAATTCCTGATTTGTGCAATAGTGGAACTGTTAAAAATATAGTTCAGCTAACATTTAAAGTGGGGTACCGACTCTTAAATTATTTCTGCCTCTTTCAGTTAAAGGTAAAACTCATTGCACCTGATACTGGTTTATTTTAAGATATTCATGAGATATGTATTGCAGTTTTTCTCTCAGTATGAAAGGGGAACTCCTCTGCTTTTACTCATCAAAGTCTTACAGGTGTTGCGGAGTACCACTGCATATGTGGAAAAAAAAAAAAAGATGTATAAAGCCTCGAGGGAGCTGTGCTAAAAATCTGATAAACTGCCTCAAATGAGTGCCTCGAGTCACTTGAGACAGTGTCAGTTGAGACTGAAGAATAACAAGTTTGAAAATTTAAAAAAAAGTTGAGGTGTAGAATAAGAAAGAAATGAAGCTACATTTTCTGCTTGTGGTAAAACACCAAACTGTCTGTGGTCAAGTTGCAGTCATATTGTCTTTGATCTAAATGCAATGAAGACAAGCCCTACTTTTTCATATAGTCCCTAATAGTCCTCTGTTCCTTCACTACAGCAAGAAGGGAACTTTTTTGTCCGGTAAATAATCTACTGTGGTGGAAATGCTTTGCCGTGGCCTAACTGACCTGGTCCCTTCACGCCACTTGTAGTAGTCCAAATCAAACACGTCTTCGGAGTCCGATGCAAGATAGGTTTTTTGAAAATCAAGATTAGATAGATTAGTAATACAGTATGCTCGGAGAAGCTCTGCTCTCATGAAATATGTTACTTTAATTGACTATCGTTCAAATAATGACTGAGTACAGCAAGGGAGGACAATGCACATGTAATGGCCCTGACCATACAGTGGTTCATCCTGTATGGCAGCACTGCATCAAGACAGAAAATAGACCAATTTCCTTTTGTGCTGTTTTTTTTAAAAAAAAAATTTTATACCACTAGAGACTGCAGGAGGAAAAATATCCTTTAAAATAATTTCCTTCATTGCATTTGATTTGCATATGAAACATATAATACTGAGGGATAATAATGAATTATCAATGGCACATAACAATCCAAACTGCTTTCACAGTGATACCAGAAAACATGTAATGGTAATGACTTTGGCTTATACATTACATGCATATTCAATTTAATGGTCCTGAAGTCCTAAGTGCCTTTTCAATGTCTTTTCCTTCATTTGACTCCCCTGCAACTGAGCAAGGTCTGTTTGTGTGCAGAAATGTCTTTAAGACGTTATAAAGAGTGACTCCAGTTCACGATAAGACAGTCTTACAGTAGAATATGACGTGAAACAGTTTCTCATCCAGTACAACAAAAGGAGGGAAATATCAAAGTAGGAATACAGCAAATAATTAAACTGTTTTCAAAGAGTTCATATATGGTCTAATTCAGCTTTGATCACAGTAATTAATTATTTGATTATGTCCTTTGACATTAACAACACATATCATCATGTTGTATAATATAATTTCCAGCATATGTAGTAAGTCTCCACAAAATTAACATGACAGAGTAATAAAATGACTGCAGGATGAGTAAACTTGCTGAAAAAGTCATGAAATGTTTTGACTTAAATTTCTGGTTGATGGTGTAATGGCACAGCAATATTATATTCACCAGCATTTTTCACTAAATTAGAGTTTTAACAGTTTCTTAATGGATGATGACATTACTTCTGCTGTGAGCATAGAGCAGGACTGTCACTTTACAGCACAGTTTTCACCTAGAAAACTATTCAGCTGCAGTCAAACCTGCCTCCAAGTAATTATGTTTATCATACTATTAGTTTCAGCTGTCAGTTTTGCCACATACGATGTCACATGGCCTTTGCTGTATTAAATAGCACCTCTGTTCTCTAAGGTTACTGTTTCATTTACTGAAAGAGTATAAATGTTTTCTCATTAATGTGGGCCGTCTGTGTTAGGTTTGAGCCGATGTGGCCCACCATACTGCAGGATATTCTACTACAGCCACCGATTACCATTATAATTTCAATCTTAATGGGAATTAATTTAAATACTACTTAAATTTTATGTGGAGTTAATGGACCTCTTTAAAATGGCCAGAACATAATTTCAAGTGAACTAGTTAGGGTTGGGTGATTTCTGCCGAATTCGCCAAACTGATGTCATGCCAAAGTCCAAGCCATTCCACTTGAGGATAGCATGTCAGTGTCACACAGTTTGTTTACACCGTGTTACTCTCCCACACGCAGCTCAGCTGCCAGCTGTTGCCAGTCAAACATAAACCAAGTCCCAACCAGCTCGATCTCTGTGTGTCTGCTTAACCGAGCCACTCTCCCCCAGCGATAACTTGCGACACAAAAACACCCCAAAAGTCTAAACTGCATAGTGAGTCACTTTAGTAAAATAATTTTGCATTCAGGGAAGGTCACGAAATATGTTTATTAGATTTGCTCAAAGGCAATTGTCTGTTTGCCTCGCATCATGTGGACAGGGGAGGTGATCACAAAGTTGGCTTCATGTCGTCACTGACATCAGCCATCAGTGATTGACGGTGAAATGTTTTCATCATTTCATTTCATCATTATGTTACTCTGACTTTGAATGCTCTTTCTCATGGGAAAATGCAGTTAAACTTAAAATATTACATTATGCTTTATATTCTGATGCCGTTCCTTCCGCTTTTTGTTTCTATAAATTAGTCTAGATTTTAAATGGAAATCTTATGATACGACACCCTGAACATCATATGACTGTCTTATCCATGATTGTGAACATGCTTGTAAAAGTTCACAACCAAGGACAAATGGCTTAAAAAAAAAAAAAAAAAGTCCTTCATTTGATAATCACAACTCACGGAAACAGGGTGGTGCACGTTTCCATAAATTCAGCAGTCAGAGTAAACTGAGAGACAGCTTGTATCATCAAATATAAATACGATTATTTTATGAGCATTTGGTGAATATGTTTCTATTCCAAAGAAAACTGCACTAAGAGGGGCATATTTTGAAACATGGGCGCTCTCTAAACTGGATCCTTCCATCTTGCTTATGCAGAAGAAGGTGATGAAGCACTTAAAAATGTTAAACATAACACTTCTTTTATATAGTAATTCAGGCAGTTTTCTCTCACGTCACATTTTCTCCAGCTTATGGTAGCTTTTCAAAGGGAGAAGAGATGGGAATTGGAAATGTACTCATCTGTCAGGATGACTCATGATATGCACTAAAAGTAGCAACTATTAATGCTTTACACCTAAAATAAAAAATCTCTCTACAGCCGAGGGAAGTAAACTACAGTAAAAATAAGCAAAACCTTTCAGTTTCTGAGTGACAGAGTCTATTAACACAGAGGAGGTCAAATCAAATCAGAACCCATCAAATTAAAAGTAGCATGTCAACACAGAAATACCCCAGCAAGCCATACCCTGCTGGGCAGCCACATTGCAATAAATTGGCCGGATGATTGGCTATTAAAAATATGTGAAATTAGCTTTCATTGCATAACATCTATCACAGCGTGAGCCTTTCAGCATAATGGATCAGGCAAAGGTGAAAACTGAATTGGTGAAGAGGAAAGAATTACAGAGCGTCTCAATGACCATTTGAACTTTCTTTTAAATGTTCTTTTCATTTTTTCATCCATATGTATAATGAAAGTGCGAATTTTAATAGAGATTGGTGGTTGTTTACTCATGCTGAATAATGTATAGAACGAAGAAATTGAATTTGAAGGACGAAGCCTTGGATTTTGTTATTAAAAACCATCACATTTAAAACTAAAAGTCCGTTTGACAGATTTCATAGGATCATAAGCTCATCCTGCATCCACGGATACAGCCAACAATGACTGCCACAGGAGTGTGTAGTACACAGATGATAATGATGTTGGAAATATAGAGATCAAAGTCTTCTCGCTCTGGTGATTAAGCGTCCTAACAAATGCATGTGTGAGGACAGCCTTATCACCTAGGACCACACAGAGGCCTTTCCATATCTATCGCTCTCAGATGGCCAAAACCTGCGCCTGCCGAGCACTACACTGCCAAATAAAAACACCACAGGCATTGGCTTTGTGGCCAGCTGGGCCTGTTAATTTTACTGATGAAATGAATCATTCAGAGTTTCTCAGTTTGGAAAAAGAAAATGCCTTATCACCTCAGGACAACTTCAGGACAACTAGTTGGTAATTAAATGAAGCACAGGAAGGACGAGTCTGGAGCATTTGTTTGGTTTGTTAAAACTTCACAGCTGTTGTTAACTTGCTTACCATGGCTCCGATTTTGAGCACATTCTGTGCATCTCTTGTGTCCGCTGGGAAAATCATCTTCATTAGTAAACAACTGGAAAATGAAAATGAGTGGTACAGCTTGATATAAATAAATGGTTCATTTTAAAATTGCTTCTGTGCTTTTCACCTTGCCTACACAGAAAAACAAACACTTCCAATCAGAACACAGCTTGTTTTCCTTTATCCACAGGTTGATAAATTGGCTTGACCCCTCGTCTGAAGGTTTATAAATGTTCTAAACCAGTGTGATTGAGATCGGCTTTAGTCATTACACTAATGGACATGAATTTTAATTAAATGACATCCTCATTTGCAATGCATGTTAATTACCTAAATCATTTTGTCTCATCTGTTCACTGTAATTACTCTGTATCAACAGCTTCACTGAATCAAGCTATTTCTGAGAGATAACCTTGCTCTTCCTGTATTTCACCATGGAAGAAATGCTTGGTTACCTGGCTGAAGATATGATAATTAAGGTAGCAAGATAAAAGCAACAAAACTTTTAATCTATACATGTTGAGCTCACATTTTATAAGGTATATAATCTACTAAAAACATACCTAGTACAGACTGTGATATACGGAGTCCTGCAAACGTGTGTTAACAGTAAAGTGGAAGTTATGCTTCTGCTACTTTAGGTGTTTGAACTTAAGAGTTTATTTTTTATTTGATCTATATGCTATTTGCATATAAATATCTCAAAATAAAAGCTAAAGCCAGTCATTACTTTCTGTTTCGATTTCAATTTCAATTTCAAATGTTCACAGTGGAAAGAAACACCTATTTCAATATACTATTAACATGTGTTTGATGTCACTGCTCCAGTATTTTGATACGTGTAACATGTGACTCCTCGATAAAGCATCATTACTGTAATGTGACTGACATTACTGTCGGCATCAAGAAGACACACAGGCTAACAATTTAGCAAGCAAGCAGGTTGGGTAACGTAATGCAGGATATGCCAAAGCCTAATGACAGAGGGAAACAATAAGGCCATTGGGAGCATCAACATTTTCCTCAGACGTGTTATTGAGTTAAAAAGAAAAACTAAAAACTAGAATTAAAATATATAAACCTGCAATGCAATGAAAATTTCTGAAAATGTCAGCAAACACGTTTCATGAAACCTCAGTTTTCCAAGGTCCAAGGTGCAGGGAGCATTCATATCGACTCTTTATGTGAACATGGGAAGCATGACCCTATTTGAAATGAGCATCTTTCGCAATACAGCAAAATCCACCAACCAGCCCCTCTAAAATTCAAAGTCCCATGTTATATTTTGTCTGATTAATCCATACAAAAAAACAAAGCATAAAAGCAACCATTTGACTTGTATTTGGCCCGGACCAGTAGCGACCTGGAGTCTCTCTTGGTTTATTTGGTAACTGGTTCCATCCAGGAAAGTCTAGCACATCACCCTAAATGGCAAAGCGGTGTTTTTACATTACATTTCCGAGAAGGTCACTTGCCAGAAAAATAGTTAATGAATTAATTTTCCATTAGCATTTACAGTGTGCAGGAGTTACTTGACTTCTTTTTCAGACCCGTCTTAATACCGGTGACAATAAAGAGCCCTTTTCCAATATGTCAACACAGACATTGGTTGTGTGCTGTATGGCAGTGCAGTTAACAAACCAGCTCTACTCCAACTCTTTCTGAGTACGCATTGTGAATTCCAATACAGCCAATCATGCAGCAAAGTTATTGTCATTAGCCTTTGTTTTATGTTTATGTTGTCAGGTGACCTCACAATCAATAATGATTTGATCAACTCCGTGTAGCAGAAGAGCAATTATTGTTCGCTGTGGTTTACAGGTGGCATTTATGAGCTGCGATTAAATGATTATTTTAAACTCATTCAGTTGTTTGGCTTCATAGAGTGAAAAAAAAAAAAACATGTAAATGAGAACAGATAAATTGTAATGAAACACAACATTAGTGATTGTGCACAGCAGGAGGGGAAAGAACGAAGTGTAACCAGCCAAACCCAAGACAGGGCAGGAGAAGAAAGAGGAGATTTACGCATGTTCCTGCTGTTTCAGTGTTTCAATGTGGACATATATTGTTTTTTAAACTTTTGTAAGGATACTGCCTACATCTTTAAGAAACACTCTAATGACAGTAGACTGTAGAATTCCATCATCTAAGATGGACAGAAAAGGTCTGCAGCCAGACATTCAATCAAGGAACAGAACAAAATACATTCTTACCTGAGAGTGAACATCTCCACGGGAGAGTAGGCTGACATGGTGATAAAAGCAGAGATGGTTTCCCTCTGTCTCATGGGTGTGGCTGGCACCATGACCATGAAGTTATTATCCAGCCTGTAATCAGCAAGAGGGGGCTCAGTGGGGTTCTGGTAGAGCCTCACACCACCGATCCTCCTCAGTGGTGTGGAAGTATAGGAACCAAACAGCCCTTCCTGGCTGGAGCGGATGAAGTTGTCCTTTCTGGACTCCTCTGAGTGGCACTCTCCTGCTTCTGTGGACTGCAGAATGTAGTAGAGCTCCACTGGTGTGCCCTCAGACACTTCCAGGTTCCTCTGGCGTCCCGGCACAATGCTTGGCGGGCTGAACCAGCTGGCCAGTGGCTCCAGCTCAGCCACACACAGCCCCAGCTCCCCCCTCAGCTGGCAAGTGCCGCGAACCTCCTGGGTTTCATGGAAAGCAAACATGTGCACGCAGGGCAGCTTGTCGATGGCACTATAGTCATCCCAGTCCCTGCCTGCAACATAAAACAGCACCTGGACTTTGGGCTTGGCCAAGTGAATCTGGGTATTCATGATAAAGGTCTGCACCTTCCAGTTGAAGGTAAACACAGAGGAGGCAGGAAAGGTCCCCGGGCTCTGGAGGAGCTCTAAAGGAACAGGCTGCTCCACAGAGAGAGGCCCATAGCTTGCATTCACTGAGGGCAAACTTCTGGCCTGGTAGATGAAGAAGGGCTCAGTCCGTGACATGAGGCTAGAGTTCCTCATGAAGTCCTGGTTGGCTTCCTTCAGGAAAAACGCCAAGTCAGCATTGAGCAGCTGATAGTTGACAGGCAGGTATGTGGGGATGGAGGAGTATCTCTGCAATCCCTCCAAGACTCGACAGTCGGCTACTGAAAAACACAAGAGAACAGCTGAGTCAGGCTCGGCACACCATAGAATCACTTTTAGAACTGTCTCTGCCAAAAAACACTTAATGGATAAAGATAGTATTTAAGAAAAACTAGAAGCTAATAGTTGGAGACAACAATTTGAAGCAGTAAAAAATACAGGACTCAATCAGTATTCTATCAATGTAGAACTGTGGCAGGTTTACTAATCACTACACTCCTACATGTAAATCAATACAAGCTGCAAAATCTTCTAAATCAAATGAACTTTCAGTAATTAGTCCAAAGAAATTTTAGGAATCAAGATTTTAAGGTACAATGGTGACGTTATGCTGTCATATATTTCAGACACATTAAAAAAATTAATTCTTCATTTGATGTAGCTTGTCTCAGCCACGTAGCACCCGAGTGTGTGCAAAGACAAAGTGAATGGCTGCTCGCAGTGACCTCGTTAAATTTTCAGTGAATTCAGCGACCTTCATCGAGATTAGCAGTGTTTTCATTATTTTTTAGAAAGAAACCACCATGACTTAATTTAATATGTATTGAAGACACACAGCAAGTTACCATAAATATTTTCTTTTTCAGTCTACAAAACAGAGGGCTCTCTGGAGAGTTTTCACTCTGAAAAAAATGCATGCTGGGACATCTGCTTATTCACCGAGTTGAAAGAACTCTCAGCAGTACATTTGTACACGGCAAGTTTTGAAGTGGTCTAAAAATAAAAACAATATTTCAAGGAGAGCCAAATTGAAATCAACAGGTCTTATACATTTACTTAATGAGAAAAGTTTAGCTAATTTCACTAAATTCCTGTAAAGCCTCTTTTTCACGGCCGGTACCAGCTCTACTATACTCGCTTTTGGTACTCTTGTGGATCTCGTTTTCCACTGCAAATAGTACCCTCTTAATGCAGCACTGGTACTATAGCGATGCTGCATAAAACTGCTGTGACATCATCTTTTACGTGACAAATGGACTTGCTGGATTCTTTCTATGGCAACCAAATACAAAAGGTCTGCACCTCCTACACTGACCACGGCATAGGCTTGTGAGTTGACATCAATTGAGCAGTCTGGTGAATGTAAAAAAAAAGGAGCTTTAGAGCGTAGTATTATATTCATAATAGGACGTTACATATGGTTCCACGCCATTTATAATCCCTGCTTCACTCCATTGTATGTATTGTTGGCAATCAAATTGAGTGAATTACTGCAGGTTGCAGAGTTACATATGTGGTTGTGTGTTGCAACTGTACATTAAAAAGCATAAAAAAGAGGAGACCGACACATCCGGAAAGATTACTGAGGCTGAGATTTTCCATTGTCTAGCTTTGCAATTTATAAGTAGGGCTGAAACAATGAAGCGACTAACTAATTCATAAAAAAAATTAAAAAATAAAAAATAAAAAAAATAAAAATTAAATGACACATTTTATAAACATTTATTCCCACTTCTAATCATTGTTTATTATTTATATTTCTGGACTTTGCAGCAACAATTCATACCAGGATCCAAGGTGTTTACTTAGGAAAATGCAGCATCAAATTCTCAATTTATCAGTAGCACATACTCTGGAAGTTCTAATGCAAGGAGGAGATGTTCTCATTATGGCTATTCATCAAACAGACTCCAGGCATAATCATAATTAAAAACCACTGTGTAGTTTTACTCTCTGAGGCCCAAGAACAAGTACACAGGACAGACTGACCGTTCCTTTGTTACAACCTACTGTATGGCAGTACTGGTTGAGGAACTGTGCAGCACGCATAAACAGGATTTTAATCACAATAAGAGTGGGCTGTGACCTTCTTCTCAAGAGCAATCTGTTCAATGATTACACTCCCTCAGCACACTCCCATCTTGCTAGCTGCTGGAGGATTTCTTTCCTCTGATCACCCTTGTAAATCAATGTTCTAACAAGTCACAAATCGGGCAAGGATTTGTGATTCATGGTACTCCTCTTGACCTCAGTGCTGCAGCTGTCCCATTGAGAGATGCGGGGTCGCAGGTAAAGAGTCAAAACCTCAAACCATATGCAGAACTGGACCCAACTGAAACAATCACTTAGCTGCTTTTGAGTGCCAATCTGAGCTTTGTCTTTACGACAGGCAACACAGACTTCTGTGCAACAGAACATCACAGAAAAGTTATATTTTTCCTGAAAAAGCAGGACCTTTGTCTCTATGGTTGACATGAGGCATTGTTATACACGTGGCATTACACTTGCTCGCAATGGAAAGCTTTAGAGCCCAAAAACACAAAAGTCAGGAACAAATTCATCCTCT
The DNA here is from genome assembly GCF_029030835.1 of Brachyistius frenatus. Taxonomy (NCBI): domain Eukaryota; kingdom Metazoa; phylum Chordata; class Actinopteri; family Embiotocidae; genus Brachyistius; species Brachyistius frenatus. The sequence continues at coordinate 1,942,371 of NW_027210663.1, forward strand.
GGTTTCCTGGGTAAAAACATTACTGTAATGGCTGAGCCCTCATGACTCAAGTAAAGTAAAAGCAGAGAGCTCTCTCCACTGAGCACCTCGCTCTGTGTTCAAATGTGATTTATTGTCTTCACGGTTGACAGAAAGGATTAAAATGAGCTCACACTTCTGCTTCTACACAAGCAAGGAAATGCAAGATTGCAAAGTTCACTGCTCACTCCTCATTAATAAATCATGAAACATTGCATGTTAGGTGACGGATTTCCGACTACCGACTTCCACATTTTATACTGTGCAGCAACAATACGCGAAATAGGGTTAGGGTAACACATTGAAATGTTTTTATTAAATATTAATTATCCATGTAATCCAAGCCATAGAACATTTCTAAAAGTTTGGACAATTTGTAAAATTTTTGCAAGGCTGCTCTTATCGTATTTTACTACAGCAATCTAGAAAAAACAAGAACAAGACAAAATGAAAGAGTCACCAATTACTTACAATTACAACACAAGTGCACAAGGAGAGGAAGCTAAATTATACAAAGCAAGAACTTGTTCGAGAAAAAACGCTTTTTGACAAACTACTGAGCATAAACTACAAACCAAGTATTTGAATTATTTTCAAAGAAAAGCAATGAGGCACATCTTGTGTACAAACAACCTCTGAGAGCACAGTCATCTCTTAATAAAATGAGTAGCTAGTCTAGTGGAAAGGAGCAAATGGGACAGAAAATGGAAAATCCAATACAAATTAGGACCTTGGTATGTCTGCACCAAACTCCTACTGTGTCAAGAGCATACAGAGCAGTACGTGTAATAATTACTGAACTGGGCTCAGAATCAGTGATGAGCAAGGTTTAAATCTCTTTGACTCGCCTGTAATTTAACATTTCCTTTAACCAATGTTTTATTTAAAAGAAAAAGCAGCCAAATCTAATTGTGTCCTTGCAGTGAATTTCAGTGTCTGTCTACCAACAAATATTTGAGTCAGTTCGCCTAGAAGAGGCATAAGCATGTAAACTTTTTGAAGGAACAGAGCCTGGAAACTGACAGAATTTATAAAGTGAACTGAAAATAATCCTATCTCAAGCCAAGTAAAGCCTTGAAATCTCCAAACCTAAATCCAAAATAATAGGAATCAGTAAGCCTGTGTTATGGATTGGAATTAATAAATCATACAAAGCCATTTCAAGATGAATCACTCGCTCCTTTGTTCTGGGACAAGAAATTGAAAAATACAATACCAACCCACTTTTCAAACTCCAGCAGTTCTTTATTTTTTGTGCAGCCTGGGTGTAACTCTGATATCTGGACCCCCGGGAAAATACTGCTCAAGGCACTCCTTTTAAATAAAATACTGCTTTCTGCAATCTGTGTGGGCCATCTCTGTGCTTCGGCCCCAACAGCTGTCACCAACTTTCCACCCAATTTCATTGCTTTGTGACAGAGGCCGGACATGATGCAACAACGTATTTGGGGGACACCGTCATTACTTCCCAGGTAAAGTCTATTGGGGTACATAAGTGTCCCATGTTACAGGGACCTATTCAAAGAAAGAGGAATAGCTTACATGAAGCCTAATATTCTGATTGAAAACAGTTTAAATGCTCAAAACAGAATAATAATGCTCCACATTAACACCTCATTCAGATTTAACAGGACCGGCTACTGATTGAAATTCTAGTCAGTTGCAGAGGGGTAGTTTAGTCGTTTTCATGAACCGATCAAAAAAAACCAAAATGTACCATGTAAACTATGCATCTGATTACTTCCTGGCTGCAATCTCTGTGCATGTCCTCTGTCTTCATGTAAATTCAAGTGGACGTATGTTTCTCCACTTAGAAAAAATGCTGAACTGGGCCAAAGCAATTTGTTTCTGATACAACCTCTTAAAAGAACTGAGCATGCAAGCTGTTGCTTAATTAAAGGCAACACAATAATAATAAATACTGTGCTGAACAGATGATGGATAACTTTTCTTCGTTTTTCTTCTGCGAAGACCTGCCCCTCTATGGCTCTGACTGTCTAGTTCTCGTTACCTTCGTTGTCAGTTTTGCTTCTTTTCAGGCAAGCTTTGTTAAAAAAAAAAAAAAAAAAAGATTTGCCACGTTGTGTGATTGTGACCATTGACACTGCTCACTGCTGACTACCAGCACTTCTAGTTTTAAAAATAAAGCATTCAAAAGTAAAAAGTAAAACCAGCGAGTATTTACCTAACATACAAAATAAAGTCAAATGAGGGGGAAAAAAACAACAATAATGATGACAAAACTACATGCAAAAGTTGGCCCACTACACCTTTTTTGGGCGGGTGTCCCAAAATGTTACAGGGGACTGGAGGGGGACTGGAGGGGGATTGGTGGGGGATTGGTGGGACACATGAATCACTCTCCAATCATAGTAGCAGGTGGTGATAGCTGTTCTAAAAACTGCAGTAATTGTTGTATGAATCCAAAATGTTAAAAGGTTAATTTCCTTTTGGGTTACGGAAAGAATAATAATGATAATTCAACTGAAAAAAAAGTCAATTTCGGCATACACTTTGTGATCCACATCATGTATAATTAAATTCCCCCATTCTGTGGCATTAATTTGTAAAAGCATAGCATTATGCTGAGCCAGACAAATTGAAATGTTTAAATCACTTTCTTCATTTCCAATTTTTTATAAAAATGGATTCCCCACCCACGCCCTCTTTATGGAAACACAATTGAGGCTGTATTTTGCTCATGGTAAAGGACCTCTTGTGGATGAGACCTTGTTGATTGCAGCAGTTGTCAAAAACAAAGGGTGGTTGAGTAATTTTGATGCAAGTGAGTGAGCATTATAAAAGTATGTCTAAGTAGATGTCACATTTTTTAACCTCAGTTCTAGGGATGTATTGACAGACTCTCATCATAAGTACTTTGCTGATCCTCTGATTTTTCATCTTGTGCTAATGTTAATTAATTTTTTGTTTTTCAATGAGACATCTCAGCAGCCTTTGAATAGCTTGCTCATAATTTGGTATGAATATGAATGATGTACAGAGGATGAATCCTAATAACTTTGGTGATCCTCCGACTTCTTCTGAAACCATTTTTTTTCCACATCCAGACAATTATGACTACATCCATTGCATTGCGTACAGCTCACATCTTGGTCCCCAGAGGATGTAACATTGAAATGACTTTCGTGACCCCTTGGCTTTACCTCCAGCACCAATGTCAGGTTGAGATTTTTGGGTTTGGGCAAAATGTAAACTCTTGCACGGTTGTCACGACATTGAATTCCAATGTCTCCATCAGGATGAAATATAAAACATTGTTAATCCCAGAATTTTTCATCCAGTACAAAGATTAGGTAAAAATTCAAATTTGTCAAACTCTTTAAATTATAATGAATAATTTCAAAACGAATTTGTTTCCTGTACTTTGCACTTGGTGTTAGTTAGTCAACTTCAGCATGTGAATGCCCTTAATGAAGATGCAGAACGTTAGCGCAGCCAGTGAATTTCTGAGGCCATGTTGGTGCCTGAGGTAACTATAGACAGTTTAGGCGTCTTCAGGTAAGGGTTTCACACTTCAATTGCAGATCTTGAATAGTCACCTAAAACTACATGTACTTGAATGATGCAATCAGACTGGGACTTAACAAGCACAGACGTTAGTTCTGACCGTCGCACAGCTCAGCAGAAGACAAGCTTAAAGTCGCTCGGAGGAAATAGATTTGGGATATCTGTCAGCAGCACTGCTCTATTTTCTGTGTAATCTAGTTTCTAAGGCAGTGTACAAGCATGCAGCATGTAATACCCTTACAAAATAATTTAGTTCCAATTACTCTGGTTGTCCCTTAAAAACATCTGATGCACACAGTCAATTTAAGCTTTCCAGTTTGTGAGGTGACCATTCAGAAGTTTTTTTTTGTCTGTGTGCGCGTGTGTCAGACACGGCTGTGCAGAGGTGTGCAGGAGAAAAAGGCAGGTCCCCGATGAGCGCCAACTAACCAAGCAGCACCCATCCTGTACCCGGCCTCATACAGGCTCACTCATCCTACCACTGGGGCGCCACGCCAGGGTATGTAGAGCTGGAATAGGACTGGCGGAGCGAAGAGCAACCTTCACACTCAGAGGCTGAGTAAATGAAAAGCCACAATAGAGGACACCAGGGACAGAGAGGCCAAGTTCCTGCTGCCCACTCCCAGCTGTAATAATATGGGTAGACACAGTAGTGAGTGGCTGCCTTGGTGGCTGGCTGCTCGGTTGCCTGTCTTTCTGCTTCATCACACACGTCAAGACAGATAAGAAATAAAGGAGCAAGGACAAAAAGCTCGAAAAGCAGATGGTGAGCAACAATGAGCAAAGTCCTCGAGAAAAGATTGCTGTTAGTATGATACCTGGATTTGCTTAGAAATCCAGTTTTAAATAAGCACATACCAACAAGTTCTCTGATATTGGTCGTCTATATGTGACTTTCTAGGAACAAAAAACAGCAAATGACATTGCAAAGATGACAGACAAACCCTTTTTTTTTTTCAAGGTTTATGATTACATTCTCTTTGACCCTCATCATGACCCAGAATCAGTCTTGGACTTTGCCATGAATGCCAAACAGAACAGTCTTAGATACTGTATGAGCAATGAGAGAAAGCTCTCTAGTCCTATTGCATTACCTATAACATATTTCTCACCATGATCAATTAATAAGGGCTATTGAATTTGTGACCATGCGTCAAGAATAATAAATACAATATTTCCTTCAAGGATCATTTGCAGATGATTTATGCTTTTGAGAAAGAAATTCAAGAAAGAGGCAGTGGAAGAAGAATCAATACATGACACAGTATGGTATTACTTCATGTCAGCCTCCATAGAAAAGAAATCATTCAGGCACATAGAGGTCTGTGGAGTCTGCCTAGCTAGTAAGTGAGAGTCATGGAGGAGGGAGGCTCGGCCACGATGCAAAGTTTGGAAATCTTCAAAGGGAGCGTGCTTTGCAGGTGACTCTTCTTTATCTCTGAGATGAGCTGAATTCAATGCACAATAATTGGTCTTGATTAAGAGTCAGTTTAAATTGCCGCGCGCGCGTGCTTGTGCGTGTGTGTGCGTGCGTGCGTGCGTGCGCGTGCGTGTGTGTGTGTGTGTGTGTGTGTGTGTGTGTGTGCGCGCTGGCAGCTTACTGAGGGACTCATTGGGGATGTTTGTTGCCCCGCTCCTAATGGATGGCCACATTTAAGATGCTAAGAGCTAATAAAGAGTAATGGGCCTGTGGCTTCACTGGGGAGGAGGAAGAGCTATTTTGAGTTCATGAGAGAAAGCATCATCTCGGGGATTAGAGTATCGACCGACGAAGAGTAAACACTGCAATGCTGTGCTGCTGGCCTATTTGGTAAAGTTGTGGATGGAAAATAGGAACCCAAGTCGCTTGGAAGGTCAGTGGGGATGTCATTAAGGGATGCTGAGAAGGGCCTTTAGGTGTTGCAAGGAGGTCTGATATGTCTGTAACAGTGTTATCACAGTGGGCGACTGCAGATTGAGTGGCAAGAACTCTGGGTATCATGGGCATCCTGAGGGCAGAGGACAACGCCTCCCTTGTGCTATCCATTGCACATGGCTGGAAGGAAAAGGGGCTGAGAGCTTTTGGCTTTAGTTGGGAGGATGAGACAAGCACATATCTGTGTGCCAATCAGTATTCCCATGGCCCCTCCGGACTTCTCTCAAACATAAACTGGCCTCCCTAATGAATCTGTTTCCCTCACACTGGCCTTTATTGCAAAACGATATCGTAAATCAGGCTAAATACAGATGCTTTCTTTGGGCTGAGTCAGTCGGCCTCCTCTTGAGTGCAAAGGGACATTTAATGGTGTGTTAGCTCTGAAAGCACAGAGGAAGAAGTGGACACAAATCCAACGAAGACTTTTTGGCCACCTACAAAATACAGGATATGTAATTATGAAATTATAGCCTCCAACAATTACATGGCAAATATGATTAAGTAAAAGTGTAGTTCTCTTCTCAGTGTGATCATCAACAAATCAAATTAACATTCGGTAAAATCAGGGGACCAAAGAAAGCCAAACTAAGATGATATTCAACACAACCAAGAGACTTTAATAATGGATGGTGACACCTGTCTGTGATATTGCAGCATTAAAATGAAGTACTGCATCTCTCTGATGAGTTTGAGGAATGAGAAGCAGCCTCTGCTAATGAAAGTGAGTGTGAATCGAGTCAAAACATGTCCTCTCCTCCAAGGGTCAAGACACATTAATAAAAAAACGTTTTCAAACCCAGAAACTTTAACTTTTGAGTTCAACTACGGCCCACTCTAAAAACCCTGAAGTGAACAGTTAACAGAAGTTGTGAGGCTTTAGAGCGTTTGCTTTGGAACCAGGGGATGACAGCAGTAAAACCCGTAAGTTAATTAAATCAGTTTGTATAGTCAGTAGAGAGGCAAAATTTTCTTTCAAATCCCTTTATTTAGAGCAAGGTGTGAAAAACAGTTAGTAAATGAAAGAGTAGCACACTGTCTCCACATGCTTAAGTGCCTTCTCACCAACTCTGTTATCTCCCCAAACCTACTGGTAAACCTCTCCCCAAGGTCACCACTTACAGGATGATACATTCTACCTCTGCTGACAAGGCTGACTTTCTATAAATGCAACCACACTGCTATGGCTACGCTGTGTTTATGAATACAGCGTACACTTTTCTTTTCTTTTACTGCAAAAGATAATGCTGTTAATTGACCTTCACTGGATAATACCTGGCAGTACTTAACATTCATGCTCAGTATGGAGCATTAGGAGAAACTGCCGAGCAAAATTTGGAGGTGGTATGAACATATTCAAAGAAAGACTGCGAGGAGAACAGATTCAGATCCACGCTATGGCGCTGAAAACTAAAACAACAATTTCTCTGCTTAATTTGAAAATGCTCCAAACTGGAGCAGGAAATTCATAGCAACCCTAAACTGTATGATATCACTTTGGCAATGCATAAAGATACACAGCAGGCTCGAACTGGTGTGGTGGAAAATAAGTGAAACTGCTAAAGAGTTTCTGGTAAGTTATAAAATAAGCCTGTCGGAGCTTTCGGGCAAACAAACACACCAACACATTTGTTGTGTGCTTTTACAGCCACAGCCGAACTGTCTGTGAACTGTCACGCTATGGGGAAAACAGCTGCTGGGTGTTCGTGGCTAATAAACATGGCCTGCAAAATCATTTGAGTGCTTAACATCGAAACGAATACAGAAACACAAAAATTGTCTTTGGTTTGTATACTTGACTTCACATCAAGCCACAGATTGCGTTCAACCATCTGTCTTGTTGGTACATTTCAGTGTGTGTGTGTGTGTGTGTGTGTGTGTGTGTGTGTGTGTGTGTGTGTGTGTGTGTGTGTGTGTGTGTGTGTGTGTGTGTGTGTGTGTGTGTGTGTGTGTGTGTGTGTGTGTGTACCTCCGTCATGTGAGATATGGCAGTTGGTAGCTAAACAACATAAACTGTGTCGAACTGTTACATACCGAGTTGAGAAAAACATGCGTGTTGCACCTTTGTGTTTGCCCTCATTATCTCAGTACTGTATATGACAGAAGCAACAGTGGATGCTACACGCTGCACAGATGCCATATGACTCTCTTCGCTGTCTTTCCATCTCTGAAAACAGGTCAAGGTCCCTCCCTATGTCAGTGCTGCACATTCTGCACTTAAGTGTACTGAAGGGACAAAAGAGAAAAACACGTAGGTAACAACACAAACTTAATGTGACAATGATTTATGGAGCTACGTATCTGTAGTCTATTTATGTTTACACAAATCTCCCTTCATCATCTCTCTCTTAGTAAGATTTTGCTCTGCAGTGGACATTACTGTACTGTGTATAAAGCAAGGTCTGTGCTTATATAATATATAAATTGCACGTGTTTAATGCTGTGGACCTTCAAAAAATATGATGTTCCCTTTCCCTCTGAAGAAGAAATGTCCATTCAACCCACACTGCCTCATTCCCTTCTGAAAAGAGCTTTTATTGCAGCTCCAGATGGACCGGCTTTAAATCTGCAGTTTAACCTAAAACCTGTCAGAGTGGCAACTAACTCCATGAACAAATTGCTCTATTTTTGGGCAACGGAAATAAAGCTATTAAAGCAAGGGGAGAGAAATGTTTCTATTTCAGACTGGATCAGAAGCAAAAGCAGAGTGCTTCCACACCACTGTGCAAATCTGTTTGTTTTAAAGAAATCTTTCCAACAAGTAATGCAGGGTTCATTTTCCTTTTAAAGCCTTCCTGTCCAGTTGCCAAGCTGAACTATTTTCCAGTGATCGACAGCAACTCACTCTGCACTCTAGTTAGTGTGCAGGATTCCTAGAAGACTCTGTGATTTCTCCTGAGCCAACTGTTCAGACGTGGGTTTTCGAATGTTTTGGAAAAATAGGTAACGAAACGGAAGCTAATTATAATTTTAGTTCTACAAACATATCTTGCATGTAGAGCTGCTCTGCAGGCAGGATTAAAAAAAAAAAAAAAAAAAAAACACCAAGAATTAATCCTCAATAGACCAAATTAAAGCAGCACGTTTTTTTCTGGCTAACTAATGTTAGACTGAACCCCTGTGAAAAGCAGAGAAAGGAGGGGGCAACCAATATGAAGCTTTACACTCTGGCTATGAAAAAAGAAAGTGAAAGTAAGGTAGTCTTGGCATATTTAATTAACCCTGTGAGCCATTATACACCTTACCTGTCAGGTTCATCCTAGCTATTCTTTTAATATAATGGATACCAGGATTAGGCACGAGAAAGAGAAGTTAGTCATTTGCAATATATTTTATACCTCTATTCTCGATGGAGACTCTTCTATGCCAATCAACTTGGTCATTTAGCTCACATTTATTCTGATCATTTTGTCTTTTGGCTCTGGTTAGCTGACTTTGCCCAGTGAGGCTTCATCATTTCTCTACTTCTAGAGCTGCTTTAACTGTGAGAAGAGAGATTTCTCCTGCAATGCTCTACATCTTACAGACGAAGACAGCTGTATGTAAGATGACGGGCAAAACACAACTATCCCTGAAAACTAGCCTGATAAATGATTCTTTATTATTTTACCTCCATTTCATTTTGATAAAGTAAAACCAGAACGTCATCAATATGAAAAAGCTCAAATTTAAAACAATGAGAGAAATAATCTACAAAGATATTTCCAACCTCCTAAAATGTATTCCCAGCATGATGTATTAATGCAAACATTACTTAACTTGAAAACATTTGTTATCACAGATTTTTCCCTCAAAAGATTTGAATGTGTGTCTGCAGCAACAACAACCAAAGAAAACCTCCACCAGCTCTGCTAAGAATGTCTGGTTGGAGAAATATCAGGCAGAGGAAACCAAGAAAATACATATCATTTTCAAATAACGATAAGATAAAAATCTGACTATAATTGCTTGATTATAACACAGGAAATGCATAAAACAGCATTCCACATGCTCTGTCATTACTGGAAAACAGTAAATAATCGAGTGGTTGACTATGTTATCATCTATTTCTTATCAACTTTATAGGTTACTTCTCCTGAGTCATTCATCCTCTATAGGACGGCTGAGTTTAGCGTGCTTCCAGGACTAAAATAGGCTGCATCTAACTGCATAATTGCATCTGTTTTCCTTCATAGATTATGGGTGCACCCAAAAAACATGCTAGAAAACAACGTGGCCACTGAGCACAAGTGAAGACAGCGATATCCTGGGAGAAGTAACATTGAGAGACAATTTCCTTCATACATACACGAGCCATCTGAGGCTGTAAGCAGAATTGTAATTTGTGTCCCATTCTCTAGACCAAAGAATTTAGCATCAGTGCATTGAACTGACAGCTCAGTCACTCTCTGGAGGCTACATGTGGCAGCAGCGCTACATGCTGTAAAGCATGTGGAGGGAAAAATAAAACAAATCTTATTTTAATGACAACGCCATTAAAATAACACCTTACTTGTTTCCTCTGGTGGTCTAAATGGCAAATAATTAGCTTGACATCATACAGATTTGTCTGGATTATAACTAACATCTGTTATTGGTCTATTTGGCTCTCACACCCACAAATTATAACCCGGTTTGAGTGAGCCCTACATTTGCTGGTTGTTAGGTTCAAATTAAATTATTGAGAGCAGTCTAAAAGAACCTAATAAAATACACAGCAGCCTCAGAGCAGCTTAGGATAGTGTTCTTTTTGATGTGAGTGCTGTTCATTCACTAAGAGAGGATAAAAGGAGACATGTAGGTGAATCTCTAACCAGAATGCATGTAACCGTGCACACTCAGTTCGGTCATACCACTGCCATTAATTTGATTAAACCCTACTTCAGCACTGCTCCTGATACTCTCTGCATCACCGCTGCCCAATTGTTACAGCATAGCTCTATTTCTTACAACATGAAGAGATAGACCCAAAATAAATCACAAGTTCACTTCCCAGTTCCCTCTCTGAAATTGTGTGTGACTCCAGATCCCTTATCAAATAATTGATGATATTCTGCTATATCCTACGCTTTCAGGTTCTATGTACCATGTATGCTTTTGTGTGAGAGGAGCTCTGCTTGTGTTTTTTAGTTTTCAGTGTTTTTCTCAGGGGTGACTTTATGTTTACTGTGTCATATTGCAGCAACAGAGTGATTCCTCACTTCTCATCCATCTTCATTCACAGGAGGTTGCCTTCTGCGAGATCAACCCACCTTTCTCAGATGTATTTCTCATTTGAACAAAAGCTGCCTTGTCGACATGCAGGTCACATGTTGAATATTTCTCTGGCCTGGCTTCCGTCTCTAAAAAGACCAGATAAGTACAAGACCTGACATGCTCAGTTGTTTCATACGTCTGCTTATCCTAATCATGCTGTACTTTCTCTCACGGCTTTTCCCTGTCGCTTGGCATGAATATTCTTGGAGCAGTCATGCTTACTTCAAGAACGCAGGGTAGCACTGCTTGTGGGAAAAAAAAAATTCCCATATTCTGTCACAGCGATATGCTTGTGTTAGTTCCAGACATTCTGTAAAAAATGAAACTCGACAGAGAAATCCTGATTTTGGGAAGCGGAAGCTGCCAAAGAAGCTTTGTGGTTTCTTCACTCTTGCGGGCTAAATTAGGTATCCTACACATGGCATGTGCAATTAAGGATGGAGCGCAGATTACATCACTCTGAATTTCAGCAGTTGTCACAGTCCAAGAACATCTAATTACAGGGCCTTCACACAACAATCTTCAAGGTTCTGCGAGAATGCACAAAAACAGCATGAAACAAGACAGCAATAGGAATGAAACTGCAGCCCAGCAGGGCAAATAAACCAATTGCCAACTGCTTGTTTGCGCTTATATCATGCTCATACAAGGGAATAGTTAGCATGTCCTCCGAGAAAATCCTATCAAGGCCTCCATCATTGTCAGTGGATCCAAGCCAGGAGTGGAGGAGGTTGAAGTGAGAGGGCTGCTGTTTTCTACCGTTTTAAACACAACACATTGAAAAGACCACTGTAAATCGAAAACAAGTGATGGGGGAGAGATAGTAGTGTTACAAATTCAAACCCATACTACTCAAATTCAAATCCATTTACTTCCTACTGCTGTAGAAAAAATGCTGCCAGGCTTTTGACGGATGCAAAGACTCCCACCATTTAAGCCTCGATCCACTGCCTGCCAAAATAATTTAGAGTCAAATCTAAAGTTTTACTCCCCTTCAACACAATCAATAATCTGCCTCCAGTTTAGTTTTATACTCTTTACCCATTACTCGCACCAACATACACCCTCAGGCCTGTCAGTAAGTAAACTGCAAGTTATTACTGTTTCATCACTTCATGACATTTTGTGACCTCTTGTTGAAAAATAATTAAAAGTTTACATTGTGAGTTTAGTGTATTAGCGTATTAACATTTGCTAGTTAGCATTTAACACAAACTACAGCTGAGACTGTGCTGAGTTTGCATGTACTTGGTTATAAACTATTGAATACATTTTGTGGTTGACCAGATGATGGTACTAAATGAAAAATAAGGGAACTTTATGGCAATTCATCCTCAGGAGAACATGAATTTGTTTTATTTGTTGCCAATAGATTTCCCATAAGTCATTATTTAATTCATCCTCTGAGAAACATGAATGTTTGTAAAAAAAAAATGTATGGCAATTAATCCAGTGGACGATTAGATATTTCACTGAACAAGGGAACATTTTGAGCTGCTATTGGCGCTAGATGAAAAGCGAGAGGATTTTGAAAGGCATGAAGATTCAGCCTTTGAGAACCATGAACTTTCTGTCAAAGGTTAGATATGTTGTACACGGTATGATATTTCAGCTAAGCAACATTGCCATGCATTAAGCCATACAGCGTTAATAAAGTGATGATTTAACTAGTCAAAATTCTGATCAGGTGGAAATGACAGCATTCAGTGGCTCATTAACATTCTTTTACAGTTCTATTCCCAATTTGAATTAAACTGTAATATTTTGTTAGTCTAATCCTTCGTTATCGTCGGGGTCATTCTGTCTCAGCTTGGTGTGGCTCTTTCCAATTTTGTATGAAATTGAGGGCCTCGGGGTTAAGAGGAGAATCTGCAGACGCAGATAGTGATTCAGAATGAGCTGTTGCAGGACGTACTAACAGCCAGCGTTGGCCTTGCTGGGCACGGTGACACCACAGAGCACCACAGGACCAATGATTCACTATTGCCACACTGTCTATGTTGTGACTGGACATCTCTAATCCTCCCTCGACATCAGCTCCGTGTCATGAAAGGAAGAAAAAAAAAGCAGCATGAACGCTTTAGGCTGCCAAAAGCCAAAGAGGCCGGCACAGCAAAGGCAAAATGACAACAAGTCCTTGCCACATCTGTAGCTGCACATCAGAACAAATAAATATCAGGAAAAGCTTCCTTTTTTTTTTTTTTTTAAATCCATACAGTTTATGCACGGAAAAAGGAATTTTGTGCTCTTTGTCTACGAATACAGTCACGCTGACTCACTGAGTTTACTCGAGGGATTTCATTAAGTTAAAGCCCGACTAACTTGTACACTGATTGTGCTTTGAGGTGGCCATTACTTTCTCACTGATTAGGAACCACTTGATGTGTCAGAACTGATTGGAGACGCACACATACACTGGCATTCCAATTTCACCGAGTGCCATCCAGCCGGTGGTCAAAGCCTACTTCAGGTTGTTTACATTTAACTGAGTTTTGGTCGATGAACAAATGTTGATGCTGTAGACACATTTTACATCCCCGACCGAGTACCGTGCATTTCAGATGGAATTTAACTCTCTTTCCCCGTAAATTACATTGCAATTTGTCTTTAAGGGGTTTTTTTCACTCTCCAAACTACTCCAAAATACCTTTGGCTCCATTCTTAGTTTTTAGTGACTTGTTGATAGATATTATCAAATACATTAAATAATAATACAGCAGCTGTAAGTTGGTAGTGAAACCATGAGACAGGGGCATATTCATTGTCAATGTGGTTCATTTATTGAACTGAAACAAACCTCAGTAAAAGTTAGTCACCACATCTGAAATGTTAATCTGTGATGTCACACTGGAGAGAAAGCCCTGAGTAGCTTCACAGACAATAAATATGCTGATTTCTTACAGCAGATTTTTTTTATATATATCAACAGAGGCTTATGCTAGGCTAACACTTTTTGTTCTGAGTTATAAAATGTGCTGTGTCAGAAGCACCTTTCCATCCAACGTAATTCATTCGTCGAGCAGCTGTACATTGGTTTTCTGTCACAGAGGCGAGGGCACAACAAACTCCTCAGTCTTGTTCTAGCCACATCAGACAATAGTGATTATTCACCAACAGAACAGAGTGCTCAAGGGATAAAACTAATATATTTTAAAATTAAAATTCAATGGTAGTTTTAAATCTGCTGTTCAGCATTCTACTGCATGAGTGCACCACTCTGAATCTCAAAGAGGCGCACGACTCCCATTTTTACATCATCTCAACAATCAATCAGCCACACCACAAAGAAGTCAATGGGCCCTGACAATATGTACCTGTCAGATCATTGCCTCTAATGCATTAAGCTCTGATGCCTCTGATAGGCAGTGACAGCTCTGCACACTACTGAGTGCTACTTTGCCTAAGATGTATAGTGACAGCCTTTTGTCCAGCCGCCTGCCTGTAATTATTCAAATCAAAGATGCATAACCAACTGGGTTATGGATGCATCTCTGCTGACGAGAAACAAGAAAGAAACAGAACATAGTATACGTGATTGGAAAATGAAAATATGATACAAAATAATATTTATTTTGAATTAGTAATGTTTTGTTGAAGTTTTTCCAATGATGCATTCATGTTACTTTTGACCTCACATCTGTGCTTGGAAGGAAATAAAGTTATCCAATGTATTCATACTGTTTAAGCCTTAATGCAGGATATATTACATAAATATCTAATATTGTGGAATGCTGTCTTAGCAGTTTTTGTTTCCAGAGAAAGCTCCCAGGCTAATGACATTTTATTAATGTAATGAATAAAACCGTAATCCACTTCTTGGTCTGGTGTTTTTGAATATTGTTTTTGCTTTCAGTGTAAAATACCTTTTTCCTCCTTTCATGCAGAATAAAACTGTTCAGCTCTCATAAAAATTGTCACAACTTTTACAATAAGGAAACAGGCCGCAGTATAAAAATGGTGTTCTTTAAGGGATGTTATCAGCGAGGAATAAAATATCATTACACAACACTGTTAAGATGTCTGAGCAGTGGGCATGTATTCATGAGTCAGAAAACTGCTGCCGTTTTGAAAATCACGTATTTTCTTCGCAATTACAAGCAAATGAAAAAGCTAACTTTACTGCTGTGTAAGAGTTAATAGTAAACAACGTAGGGCTCTAAAAGTTTGTCTACAGACATTCATCATGTTCATGAATCTTAATGACTTATGTGATCACATTGAGTTAAATGTCTATCAGATTAGATCACAATGGCATTTTGTAAAGGCATTCATGGTCCCCAGAGGATGAGTCCTGATGAATTTTATGATCCTCAGAATCTCTATACAGTAAGCCCCCACCAGTAGGTCGAAGGTTTCACTTGTTCAGTCAAATATCTAAACATCCAACTGATACATTTGCACAGACATTTACACAGGAAATAATGGCACCAAGAGGATGAATCAAAATGACTTTAGTGATTCTTCAACTTTTCTCTAGTCCAACAAAAAGGAGACATCTGTGGTTTTGAGTTTAATGTTTCAACAGCTATTGGTTGGATACAAAATTAAATTGAATACCAAGAAGCACCCTCTGGGGCTGAAAAATGAAGCCAATGTGAAGTGCCAATACCTGCAGTTCCACAAATGGCCACTTGAGGCTGGCCCCAAAAGCAAGTTAATCCCCATAAACCCCTCCATTTTTAAATGACCAACTCTACAGCAAAAGTAAACCCGTTTACAAACCGGTACATCATGACATCTGTAAACGAGGAGGACCTGTTTATTTCTCCCATTTAAAATGTATTATATGTTTGAATTCAAGCATAATCAGGACCAGGGTTTCTTTGAGTAACCAGTGGGTGCCCTTTTAGTTGACTAGCTGCCTGCACCAAGGGGACAGAGGCTCCCCATGGTGCTTGTTTCAGCATTCAGCTCTCCTCAGCTCCACCAACGCACCACCTCACTGCACATTTTTGGATTAGCTGGAACACTGAGTCAGGTGAGATGGAGCTTCAAATCTGCTCCTATGGGTGGCCTCACGAAGGCTACATCCAGTTTTGATATACAGTCTATGTTGGATGCGTTTGTTGTGCCATGACAGTGAGCCAGAACTGTAGTTTCTTTTGACCTTCCCTCTGGTGCCATCATCAGGCCAAAATTTTGATTGATCTAATTCCTGCTTTTATGATCACCTGCATGTAAAGTCATGAGATTCTCATTAGTAGCAACTCATCTTTCTAATTAGTCAATGTTAACATACTAACATGCTGAACCTGGATGATAAATACAGTAAAGCTGCCTGTTTGTCATCACTATGTTAGAATTGTTACTGTGAGCATGTTAGCACGCTAATGTTAGTTATTAGTACAACCTCAAAGAGCCCCAAACTAAATTCAAATTTCAATGCAGCCCGAGTTCCACAGACTGACTTGGGAACAGTCTGCAGCCTGACACAAGCAGTTTCTGGTCTCTGGTATTGCCCCTGTGTTGCGCCACACCTCGTACCGAGCAGACAGTCTGGATGTGAGCTCGGTCAACAGATTTATGAGGAGGAGGAGGTCCTCTGCTCAGACACAACTATCCACTGATGAGAGAGCACAAACACTGCATCAGCATGTTTGTCAATTATTACAATGATGCCCCTCCTGCAGGCGGACAGATGCACGCGCGCGCGCACACACACACACACACACACACACACACACACACACACACACACACACACACACACACACACACACACACACACACACACACACACACACACACACACACACACACTCTCTTTAAGCTTTTGCACAGATTTCCTCCATTCACCTCCCCCAATTATGAAATGAGATTAAATTGAATGTGAGCTCACCGCAATTACAAAGAGCCAATTAACACAGGGCAGATGTGCTTTGTGGAAATATTATGGGACATTATACAAATTTACAGGGCAAAAACCCTCTTTTGACTTGGTGATTGGAAAGCTACAATGTATGCCTCCCACACACTAAGTATAATGAGCATGAAAGAGCAGTACAAGGGATTTAGATGAGTCCACCTACTCGGTGTGTTTCATAAAATGCTCATTAAACAAACAAAAGGTGCACAGTTTGACATGTAAACACAGAATAAAACATTTGTGATGGTTGTAAATTAAACAGCGGAGAACTTCAAACCACGGCTTACGCCGAGCTGCCACTGTGGTTCCCTTTCCTTTCTCCTTCCATGAAGGTAAACTACGGAAGCCACCCAGGCCACGCCAAATTGGATTTGAGAGAAGGGAAAAATATGCCTCTTTTTATCAGTGTCCTCCGTCGCAAATCTCAGAAGTGCAGCACAGTGAGCTCAAAGTGCAGCTGTAACATAGCCCTGATAAAAAATACCACACAGCCAGGAATTTCTACTGTTCTTTTCATGTTCTCTGATCCGTAAATATACTCTATAACTAAATTAACGCCAACAAACCAGCAACACCACATTATAGGTCTTTACCCAATATAAACTCACTTGATGTACAGACTCATTTAAATCTTAACGACCATATGCTCCTGATACAAGTATAATTGATGAGCTATCAAAGGTCTGAAATAGAATTTGGGATTAGAAGTTCGCAATGAGACTTCCTGAATTTGATTTAAAATCGTCCAGCATAATGAAATACAGTTGCGTCGAGTTAAAACGAAAAAGGACTTTTGATTAAATCAGGCCTCTTGCTTGACTGATCACTGTCTTTAATTCCACAGCAACAGCCCAGCAGATAGTTAAAATTAAATTACGCAATGTTCAGCCACATAAATGAGAAACAGACACATGATATCAGTCTGTCAATCAAATAACACGTTTTGCAGAGTTGAGATTTTTCTTTCCCAAAAGGGAGTTTTAAAAATGCACACTGTCTGTGCTTTCTGTGCACACAGTATAACACCCCTATCATTTCTTCGTCCTTGCTTGCTTAAGGACATGAATTGCAAGGCTTAAAGGACTGCCAGGGGCAAAAGAAGTGGAGCTGAGAGTATGCCACAGTACTGGGGTGAGAGACCACAGCAGTGGGTCTTTGTGAAGACAATTACAGATAAAAACTCTCCACTATGAAAGAGCCTAAAATCTCTGCAGGGTGTTCTCCCCCTAAAAAATTCTACAGGACAAGTCACATCCCCTTGACGGGGATATAGGCGCATATGGATAGACACATGGCGGAGACAAGAGACAGCATGGGCTGTGTGCTTAGTACTTAAAGATGTAGAATAAAGGCTATCTGTACTTGATCCCCTTTTGGATCCTGTTAAGCTCAAAGATAAGACAAATGGAGGGAAGATTGGATCTTCCTCTCGGGAATCCCACCCGGGTGTCTCACTGGAACACACCTTGCGGCTTCAATTAATAGAAGAAAAGACAGACTGCTTAAAACATAAAGGAATACTGCTCATTCTTTGAAAACAGAAAAAGACCTTTAGTCTTTTTATTACATTACATTATTACATTTCATTTAGCTGACGCTTTTATCCAAAGCGACTTACAATAAGTGTATTTCAACCATGAGGGTACAAAACCCAGAACAACAAGAATCAAGAAAATAAGTCTTTGTCTTCACTTTATCACAAAGACATTTTATTCAACTGATTTTGAAGCAATATTTCAGGCCTAGTATCTCTCTACCCTGAAAATATTTATGCTCCTAAAAACAAAAGTATAGAATCAGTCACACCACAATACCAAATTTCCCTCTCTAATTATGGTTTCATTATGCTGCACAGACATTTTTCAACCATTGATCTGATCCTCTCATTTCCTGGAGTGTATTATCAATTTCCATCACCACTCACAGTGAGAAGCTGTGTCCTGCAGGTTTATGACACACAACGCTCAATTAGGATCATACTGTGTCTGGTTACTGAGAGGGCCTCGGCATATGGCAAACACCATTACCGCACACTCCTAGTCAGGAAGTCGGCGCTGGTGCTGCCAAATGAGAGTCTTCCTTTTTGAGCTCCAAGAAAGAAACACTATCAAGGTGTACACGCACAATGGATGTGAGAGATGCAGTTTGAGAATGCTTAGTGTTGGAGACGGTTTCTGACAAAGTGTGACCTTAAATTCTGATACATGATTGGCTGTAGGCTTTTACCTTAATATGAGACTCTTTGCATTGTATTGCCACTGTCTAAAAAATATATATATATTTTCAGTCTTTATATTACAGATTATTTGCAAATGCTTCCAATATTTTTAACCAGAGACATGAAGACATCTGTTGATCAGATAGAAAGCTGCTAAAGCCCGACATATCTGGAAAATCTATTCACAATAGTGAACTGGATCAAATTTCCAAATAGCATTTCAGGTTAAACCCTTTCCCCACAAGACAGACGGGATTCATTAGCCAGACCACCAACTGACCTCAGATCTGTATATCCTGGCTGCAAGGCAAGCAAATGCTGTTCTCCTCCTTGCAGAACTAATTGACTGATGTTGTGTCATGTACAAAGAGTTTCAGCAAGAACTCATGTGGAGGGAAGTCCCTGCCAAAAATAGGTGTTTGTTTATCATTCACCATGATTGTCACTGTTGCTGCCATCTTGTGATTTGAGCTATGATGATTTCTTCCCTCTGCAACTGTCATAACTTTTCCTGTAAAATAATTATGGGCTTTGAGGTGAATTTTGGTGTAATAAGTTGACAAGCCTAGAGGTGATAAATCCCCAGTGCTTCTGTGGCACAAGAGAATCCTTGTCATACTGAAATATTCATGAGATAATGTTATTTAAGGCCAGAGCTGCTCTGGGTTCCTTGTACGGGTGCAAAGCCACTGCAATGGGGTCTGACTCATACATAATATATGACTGAACACATTTAAACTCTAATTCTTGTCAGGGAATGTAAGTAAATTAGATGTCATGCAGTATACAGAACTCTCTGAAACATAAATATTCAGACAGCAGACGTAACACCTTCACCTAGTAGTGGCTCACAAGATGTTACCTGCCCTGCATCCCCGTGCATCTCACATAGGATATATACTTGACAAAAAGCCACAATTGGAGACCTGCTGCATGTGCTGGTTACTTCACCTGTATATTATTTGTGAGTAAAGCACAGCTCCTAATTTGAAACGGTGGACAAGAAGACAAACGTGTTGAAATTGTGCTTACCTCCCAAAAGTAACACCAACGACTGAAGCACAAGGATATGCAACATGTTTCTTCGAGACGTCAGAAAAACTAGAATTTCTCCAAAATGTGTATTCTCAGGTCGAAGAAGAAAATCCTACACGCAGCATCGGTAGTAAAAACACATCTTTTCTAGTAAAAATGTCATGTCTCGTTCAGTCATTTGTAAACACTGAACAATCATAGTTCGAGTGAACAATTCTAAAAGCCTTTTCAGTACTATCTTATATACTTATTCTCTCCGGAAAATTCAAGAAATGAGGAGAAAGAACTTGCGCGCAGCTTTGCATCACTCTTTCCAGCATTTTTTTGGAGGCATAAACGCTCAGAGGACTCACAAAATGCTTAAATTCACAATGAAACATCTGTTTGGAGATATTTGCATAGTGATTGTCAATGTTTCAAATCAATTTATCCCGGAAAAAGAAATCAAATTGAAAACGTATTCAATCCTCTCTCCGTGGTTGGTCAGTTTGTCTGCTCTGTATCTTCCGCATCATCAGGCTCCTGAAGTTGTCTGCTGTGTCGTGAGTAAAGTCCGGCACTTTGGCACTTCCCGCCCGGCATTATGTGTGATGAATTGTATAAAAGTGGAAAAGTTCAAGTCGCAAGACAGGTCAGCATACATCCAAAGCTTGTCGTTTTGTGAAGTCCGGAGCGCAACTCCAGCGGCACGCAGCAGCCACAGCAGAGCGCGCAAAGTCTCCGTTCGGGGAGCCAAGTAGGCAGCTGTCACTTCTAATTAGACTTTGGCACCAGGTGGTTCATATATTATGTGAAAGTCCGGTTTCAAGTCTTCATCTTTCCATGTTCATGTAGACAGACTGCAGGCTACACTTTCAGTGGAGCTTACGCACTGTCGGCCCGTCCAATGCGCGTTGAGAGAAGCAGAGAGGAAGAAAGGAGTGACAATAGCTGCCACAGGCAGAGACAGGGAGGCGTATGGCGCTTCAGGAACATCACACCCCACTGATGATGTTGACCATAAACTGATTTCTATCTTACAATTTTACCAAATCAAGTTCAAAATAAAACCAAGGTCATCTTATTTAAAGAACTGTCCATCCTCAAACAAGATGAAGGATTTTCAGAGCATGTTTTTTTTTTAAGCAAAATTCCCACTTCCCATTTCTAAATGTAGCTTCCCACTGACATCGTTACCCTCTGCGTAGAATAATAATTGACTTTAAAAGTTATTATCGGACATGTCCGGCTGATTGCATGATTGCGCCACTTGGCAGGCACTAGCGACCCCGTGTGGCACAGGAACTGAACTGAATGATTTTGTGCGACTTGGGTATATGAAGGTAGTGGACTGAAGGTAATAGACATTTAACACTACGACAACAACAATAAATACAAATAAACAAATAAAAAAAATTGAAATAGTGAAGCAAATGAAAGTGACAACAAATCAGCAAATCTGTTAGAGCATTGAAATGAAGTCTTGACTCTGCTGACAGACATGCATTCAATCACTGCAGTATGTAGTTGGTGCTCAATGAGATTCTTGCACCTTTGTTGCATTTTCAGACTTTTTCTACTGTGACATCTTCATTTATTTATTCATTCCATTTTTATTCTTATTCAGTCCATGAGGGACATCCTATGGTTTATTTTGAATGTGTGTAAAGCAGCCTTCTAATTTATTAAAGCATACTAGCCTACTCTAATCCATCAAAAAGGATTAGAGAGACTTTACATAAGGTAATGTTGTCCAGCAAATAAACAGGGATGACTATAAACTCCTACGCACATATCATACATGACTCGTATAAAGTCATTGGTCCTATTTGTCATTGCCTTATTTGAATGTTATAGTTAGGACAATTGTGGCTGCTGATGAAGTCATCAAAACTGAAACAGAAAAAAAGTAAATAACTAATGGTTTATTTGTTATCTGGTAATTGATTAAACCGTGAGTCTCACAGCAGAGGGTTTTTTTCTTGAGCGGTCCAGATGGTGTCGACAAGGAAAGATAAAGAGAGATCCATGCACACTGAACAGGAATACCAGACGAGTCGCCCACGTGTTTTATTGCTGTACCTGTACATGTTAATTGTTTGGAGATGAAACTATGTGTACAATATAATAATGTTTTATACAGACATAAATCCATGGTCTATGACAAGACCACCCACACACTGTTTACCTTTAGCCACAATATTGCTATAATTTTGATTTCAAAGATTTCAGGCTTAAAGTCATGTCGCATGTTGTCAGTCTGTTTATCACATACGTCATATCGCATCACAACTCAGAAAACTGTCATGCTATAATCTAAAATGCATCAGCAAACAGCCCGGTTTTTCTCATGCATACAGCCAGTAGAAAGAGAAAGAGAATCATCCAGGGAAACACATTCACACACAGTGTATAGACACTTTTCTAGTTAGTTGCTGTAAATGTTTGCAAAAGGCAAGTGTGAGTATGAAATCTCTTTGACCAAGAAAATTATAGTTATGGCCTCTGTATTTGTCCTGATTTCAAGGAACCATTTCTGGTTCACATCAAATTCCATTTTTCTCCGAAAGGAGCCGAGCTTTTACTTCCCCTTAAATGTGTGCAATTTGATCCTGGAAGCAAGTTCACTCTCCTACAGCTGCAAAAAGCATTAGAGTTGCGGGGGACAAAAGTGTTGATGTAGAACCGTCACTTCCCCAGCTGTAATGGTGGGCTGGAACATCACTCACACAAAGGCTGGTAGCTGTCCAAATGTAGCCCCTTCTAGAGCCCAACACTGTCAAATCCCTAGAAGCCCACACTACACTGAGGTCTATTCAGTTGCTCGAAATCAGAGAGAGCACCAGACAGAACCTGAATGGCTCTGGTTACATCGTCTGTAGCTGCAAGTCATTATAAAAAGCTCTACCCCTCTCGGTTCTGCACATGGGAAGTCCATTTCCCGGGCTAAATTACCAAGACATTGACTGCAGTAAAAACTCACACACCATCCATCTCCTTCCTAAAGAGGATAAGACCCATTCAATTTGGAAACATAGGAGTCTTAAAAACTGGCAGAGCTATTGCAGGCATTATTTAAAGAGATGTCTAGAAGGCAAAAAAATCACAAGCGCTTGTGTCTTGACAGATGTGGTGTTTAGATCTCCAGACCCCTCCGAGGACAGGTCTCAAGACTTTGATGTCTGGAAAAAGGTCTCAAGTGTTTGATGTCTCGAAAAAGATCTGGAAGCTTTCATGCCTTGAAAACAAACCCAAGCCTGAAATGCCAGCCACGTTCAGATACAACAAACTGTATTTCCACTTTCAGACACCCATCAACACATTTTATTTTGGAATGCTAAGAAGTTTCGTACCCTGCAAGGGCACACATTTTTTTGTCTAGAATATAAAAAACAATTACTGGTAAGGCGCTGTGTAAACATTGTAGAGGTTTGGATTCCTATCAATCATGCAATAACATCAACGGTGAGTCTGACTGTTTCGGGATTCATCCTGCCGCATGATGACCCCAAAGCCAGTCAAAAACAACTATCCTCAGTGACGAAAAGAAGAAAATGTCCTCTGACAGATGGCATTGCCCCCACGGAGCCCTGATCTCAACATCATGGATTCAGTCTGGGATTATCAAGAGAAAGAAGGAACTGATACAGCCCAGATCCACAGAGGAACTGTGGAACAACAGCAAGCACCTTGAAAAGTGTACGGAGGAGAATTGATGCTGCTTTGAGGGCAAAGGGTCCCCAGACCAAATAATTTTTTTGGTTTAGGTTCTTTTCTGTTTCAGATTGTAGGAATTGATAAATAAAGATATTTGTGGCATTCTCACTTCACTCTCAGCACCTAAAACTTCTGCAGAGTTCTGGATATTAAATCTGTGAGATATTCAGATAAGTAGAAGCTCACTAGAGGCTGTTCCTTTTTAGTTTCACATTGTCACCCCATGACCTTCAGTCGGTCCCCTGGGATATATACTATCCTGTCCTCTACATTATACATAATGGATGGTCCCTTGTGTCTTCTTTTGGGTGGTATCCTTCATCCATGACCTTAACCGGCCTCAGTGGCTTGTCCTCCACTCACTTGGTAGACAGGAGGTCCAAATTCATCACTACCTTTCATTTTCCTCCACTGGTCTATCTGATCTATGATAGCATTAATAATAACGGCTGCAAAATGCCCCGTCGCCCTCCGCGCCTTGCCCACTCTGGGCCTGCACAGATTACCACCAGCCATTCACAGCCCATTAAAACTGTATTTACTTATCAGCCTCTCTGGGGCCGTCACTCTGTTTTCAAGAGTGATGCCCAAAGGGAAGGCAAAGAGTGACCTTCCTATGGCCTACAGTGCAGTAAGTCACTAGTCTCAAATGAATTGTCCTTTATTTTGCTTTCTAAACTCCACTGAAGGCAATTCAAGTGCCTTTCAGCAACAAGAGCACTAATAAACCTGAAGATAAAAAAATAAAAAAAGGGATGCTTCTTTAAAGCTCCTAAATCAATATTTTTATGTTGAGGGAGTAGCTGAACAATTTGGGAAATACACATATTTGCTTTCTGATGAAGAGTTAAAGAAAAAGATTGATCCCACTCTCATGCTGCTCATTAAATATGAGGCCACGAGGAGCAAAGCAAAAAAGCAAAGAGCTGATCAGCTTAGCTTCGCACAAACACAGGAAAGAAAAAGAAAGATCTCATCTGCCTATGATGACCTCTAAAGTGCACAAAGTAACATCTTGTTTGTTCAACCTGTACCAAAACCAAAGTGTAAAATGTGTCGGTGTTACATGTCAACACTATTCATTTGCGGTTTTTAACTTGAGAATCCTCCATTAGTTGCCTGGCTGCCAAAACTGTCACACTATTTCTTTAAATGGTTCATATGACTACTTGTTTTGTTTTCTGTCTGCTCCAAAATCATTGTTTCTGAAAAAAGCTCACTTGAATTCTCACGTTGCTCCGTATCCGCCTGTTGTCGCAAATATAAATGCATACCTGTATAAATTTTATGCAGTGTAATTTATTTGCATCTCGTAGTGAGGTTGAACTGAAAAGCACTTACTTCTCTATGCCCTCACAAACGTGTAGGTGAATCTACGGTGGCCACGAGAGGTCCTTTCTACAGTCAGTGTTGGTGTGGTTTGTCCCTTTTGAGCTGCTGTAGAAAAATGGTGCACTCCGTGGAAGAGGTCCCACTCGTTCTAAGTTAACAAAAACACAACCACTCTTAGTTTCAGGTGATAATACTCGTATGAAAGCATGATAATGACCATTAGATTCAATTTCTGTCAATAGATCTAAACCTGAAAATATGTTGTTCCTTTGTTCTTTTGGTGGCCAGAAGTTCACTTGATATACATTATGTTGACTGTTATTACAGCCCCCACCACCTCTCCAATTTATGGTTTGTGATTGTATTGCCATTCTGTAATACTTAAACTAGTTTCACAATGCTTTTGAGCTGCAGTGACCCCACCATTTGTATACCAGTGCCGTTTGCCTCAAAGTACACTGACCCGAGCAAAGAGACTGCTGCAGTTGGATTGACTTCATCTGTGCCATTTTTTGACTGACAGCTGAGCGGTCACGATAGCATAAATGGGACAAGGTGAACTCTCCTCATTCTTCTTTACACACACAGTTATTTCTTATCAGCTAGACTGTGTCATGGTCTACTTTGGGTGTGCTTAACTTCCTCTGACCTTTAAAAGGGCTGATTATTTTCATCCACAATCTTCACTCTGCAATATGCTGCCAGCACAAAGGGATATTAGGCCCAGACCTGCTGATAATTCCAGCTCTTAGTCTGGCACTGGGGGAACCAAAACCACAATGCTCTGCCACTCTATTATCATTTCACTGCCTCACCTTCACCTTCACCACTAGTACTCGATCACCTCTCACCTCGGAGTGTGCAGCATTTTCAGGAGCTGAAGTGTTCTGTGTGTGTGCTGTTTTATTACATCTTAAAAGTACTTTCTATCCACGATAATTAACTTTTCTTTTATGCATCACCCTCCTGGGACAAATTACAGAGCTTTGCATAGCCAGAATGCTGTAGCTGTATAAATCTCCTCGGTGAGAGGAGACTCCCCAGCCTGTAGCTCCCCTGACAGCACTGTTTGATGAAAATAAAGGGAATCCGAAGGGATCCAACAAGTCTAAACGTTTAATAGATTCTTATTTTACTTGTGGTAATCTCGTAATCAGAGGTTCAAGGGGGTCACATCGATCACCTAGGGAACAAATACAAGTCTTATTGTGTCCTGCTTCCTTTCACCTGAGGAGGAAATATGAACCAGATAAATTATAGCCTTGTTTCAAGAGAGACTCAATCTGTTGCCACCGATTTGTGGCCAACAAAGTAATTTCGATACCGTTCTTTGTATTGATAGATGAGGCCAAAATTTAATATAGAGCCAATTTACTCGTATGGGGTATAGAGAAGGAACTGCAGTTATCTTCCCTCTTTTTTTTCTCTCCGATTTGCCTCCATCCTCCAATTCAGCTAAAAATTAGACGTCAGGAAAAGGACAAACAGCACAGAGGGTGATATTTTTGACAAAGCTTTGTTCTTGACTACCACCATTACCCTGCAGTAATCCTAGTGAGGTGTTCCATCGCATACAATATTGAGAACGATTGAATTACTGTTAAATATTTGTGATTTTGCAATTAAATGTTTTGTTTGTGGGGTTGAATTTTATGGTTGAAATACTAAATCCAAATATATAAATCAGCCCTGTAGTTCTAGTGACAGTAGCTTAGACGATTTTTGCAGAAGCATTTTCAAATCTTATATTTTGATGCCTGCGGGGACTTGACATGTAATGCTTTGTGAACAACACTGACACTTGCTGTGCCATAGTGAGGTTTGTAAACTTCCGCAAGAAACTGCATTAAAGCTGAGCCTGAGATGTGGGAGGGGGTCCTATATAGTTGAAATACACGTGTTTTTTTTTCCCCTATAGCCTAATGGTGGATGTGTTGTGCCACCTGCTGTTACTGTGTCGACTAACAGGAAGCAGAATGCTCCTGTAACCACAGGGTGACAGCGGGGAGGAAGTGAGGGGGGGGGGGGACAGAGAAATTGTCCGCTTCACTGGGGAACCCTGACAGGTGTGTGCACAAAGACTTAAGCACTTGTCATTGGCGGTTTTGTAGGTAAAGTAGATTATTCATGAGCACATGGCTTGAAAATTGCAGGTAAATTAAGTGTGGCTGGAAAATAGCAAAAGAGACTTCAGCCACATTAGAGAGATTATGAGCAAGCTGCCAGCCGTTCAGACAACCGTGCTTTATTGATCAGGTTACTTGGATGTGAAAATTGTCTTCCAAGTGACAAAATGAGAATTAATCAAACTCTGATTACACAACAGCATTGTGTTTTCCACTCCAGAGGAGGAGCTCAGTGTGCCAAACAGATTCTCCCAGTGCTGGTTGGGATTCAGTCCGTGTCCACATTTGCATGATGGGTTATGTTTGCCTTCATGAACATGTAAGGCCATTCACTCATGCATGTGCTATGTAATGCACGTGCTATGCTATGTACTACTGATTTCAGTCTGTTGTCAGTAGCCTGGTGCTGCAATACTGCCACCTAAAGACAGAGTTTGAATGAACCATTATTTTATCAGCAATCATACAATGTGCAGCACTTTCAAATATTTACATGATGAAGCGATTCTTGATTTATTTTTTTATTACAGAATCTGTAGTTTTAACACCCTGTCTGTACATCTCAGTACAGTATGAGCTTCCTTTAAAGAGTTATTACTGTAATCACCAAAAACAGCTGCAAAGAGAATGCATATTTCAGGTTTTCTAAGCAAATAAGTTTAAAAAAAATAGAATTGGCTGCCTTTATAGCAGCTCTGTTTTCACACAGTTCCCTATTCAAGTAAAAAATAGGCTATTGTATTTCCTGGTGTTCTTAAAAAGGATATGTGTTTTCATTTTTTAACTAATTTGTCTTTCTCAGCAGGATGTCAACAACAACATACGTGGTGTTAATATGCACGGTCATATAAAAAAAATGACAATCTTGCAAGAGAGCCCTCAATTGTTCTCAGAGAGCCATCTGTCACCAAACTCAGACACGACAGGGGGGTGTTTGTTAAACAGGACAAAGGCGACCATTAGCAACCAGATGCTGTCGGCATAATGGAGAAGTTGTCAAAAAAAATATCTGAAAGCTGCTGTCTTGATTAATGTGCCATATGGACAAAAAGTTGAGTTGTTTTTTTTAACTTTGTGGTAAAATATTTTGTTGACCAGAAAGAAAATTAAACTGATAATGACATGCTTAATAAACTACTTGATCTCTGCAAGCAATTGATTGAGATTACAGTCCATGTAAGATGCAAAACCCGTAAAATGATTTCTGATCTGAGAAAACTGACATCTTAAGCCATTTAACGCAGAGAAATATAGATAAAACTTGCAAAGCATTAATGTTGACTAACATACTGCATGTTTACAGTTTACCAGTAAGATGTCTGTTGAGGAGGGAATCTTTCTTAAAACTGTTTTTTGGAATAAATCTTTATAATTATCAAAGTTTATGACCACAGTTTTAATGGTAGAGGCGACAGCCTACCTCTCTACCTGCCAGATGCTGAATTAGTGCAACAGGCCGGCACTGTCAGTTTAGGATAATTATATTGAGCTTTACAAACAGATCCCTCACAATACAGAGAAAAGACCCAAACACACCAAACCTGAAATTTTGCCAGCTTTACTTGCGTAGTTCTGCAGCTTTCAGGTAAAAAAAAAACAAAAAAAAAACAGGGTGTCGTCTAAAAGCTAAAAACATATTATAATCTCACATCCCAAAAGGCCAGAGGCAGGTGTGCTAATGAGACACAGGTGTGCACAAGCTCCAGCAGGAAGAAGGTGCGTAATTTCAAAGTAAAACCGGAAATAAAAGGCAGAACCACGACACTCACAACGAATAGTGCAATGTCGATTTTCATATTGCTATAAAGGGAGTTAATAGTTCAAATATCTTTCCACTGAACATTTTCCCATGCATACACATAATTAAACAATTTTGAAAAGACACTGTGGTGTGGTCAAATTGTTTAACAGCCCTGTCGAAAAATAATAAGTGCATAAAACATTGTATGTTTTGTATTTTTTTTTTCAACTGAAGCAATACAATAGATGCACGTCTGTTCGTTCATTTATTCGTGATTCTATTTTTAGTTGTGCGAAGAGGAACCGTTGTTATCTCCGCGGTTTAAAGGGGAACGAAAACACCGTGGGACCGTCGTGGGCGTGGTTAAAGCTTCCTGTTTGGAAGGAAAACGACTGCTGTCAATATCTGAGTGAGTTTCTTCCCTTGTCAGAGTAATTTCACTCCAACACTTTTATAGATAAGTTCGCAGGTAAATTAGTGATGTGTGTAGCCAGCCATTTTGGCATTGGCTGGGACGTTTAACCGCTTAACATTTCTCTCAGTGGATGAATAACTGTAATTGCTGGCCAAAGTATAAGGTTAACTAACGTTACAGTCAAATATACTTTACACCAATGAAGTCCAATTTCGTGAATTTTTCAGACATGAAAAAAACACTTTTTTTTTTTTTTAGGATGATATGATCATCTGCAAAGCGTGTGCAAAGTCACCCGTTTTCATAAGTCAGCTGTCAGCTGCGCTGCAGAGATCATCTATGAAGCCAAAGATAAGAGTCCAATTCTGTTTGGCACTGACACACCCTCGGTTCATGAAATGGGTTTTACAGGCGCTGATTTACGACTGCTGTGAAGAGCCGAGGAGCCATGCCTTTCCTCCATGGCTTTCGAAGGATCATTTATGAGTACCAGCCGCTGGTGGACGCTGTCATGTGTGTCGTTGGACTGGAGGAAGGAGATGGCAGTCACGAGGAGAGGTAAACCTGAAGCCGTAAATACTCTTTGATTGATTGTTTAAATGCAGAAATCAATTTCACCAGCTTTTGTCATTGCATCACCGCAAAATGTTTCATCACGGGAGTGATCAAACTTAATTTGTTCTAAAGTGAAATGTGTTTTTGTTGACGAGCACAAAGTAAATGATCCTGCTTTGAATGATTTAGATCTGAAGATCTAGCTCCTAATATTGATATTTCATCATATTGTAAATGTTTCATTTTCAGTAAAGGTTTGCCGTACCTGTTATATGGTGCCTCTACTACTGCTACAGTTTTGCCTCACTGTGCAGCATCGGACTTGACTTAATGATTCATGTTGCTACTGGAGGTGCCTGTTTGAGTTGGTTGTGTTGTATTTTGAAGTGCTACTGCCGCCCCTTGAAACACTGGCTTTGCCGATATTTCAATTATGGCTTGGCTGTATGTGGCTGTGTAAAACTTGTTGGCCAAAATTAGGGCCGGGGCAATATGCACAAAATACAATACCAAGACAGTTTTGATCAAATACCTCAATATCGATATTGCCATGATCTAGGGATGACTACAAATGCTTTCTCAAAATATTTTTACAACAACATTTTTGATCAATTATTATCAGTAATATGGCTATAATGACAAAGTGGGTAGAGGCAAATAATAGAACAGCTACACCAGTCTGTAAGTTCAGAAAATTACATCAGTTCACAGTAATGCAGCCTTTAAAACCAGCAATAATGCCATAATGACACTCTTATGATATCCAAAATCTAACACAATATAATAATGAAATTCTTCTAAAACGAGGACACTTCGTTAGCTACTTCCTTTGTGCAAAAGGACACGTTGCTGTCGATATCGGATCTATTGATCCACAAACTATTTGAGTCGGTATTAGACTGATATCGGATCGGTGCATCCTCTCGTTGAAACACTTGTGGCATTGCAGAGAGTTTGAATGAAACGGTGCATCCTTCTGCTCCTGTCAGAAGTACTGAGGATGCGTCCGGACAGTGCAGCTCTCTAGTGGAGCTTCTGGAGCGAGAGTCCCAGTCAGAGGTGTTTGTGGAGGGCATCAGCTATGCCCTGTTTAAAGTGGCAGAGCGGGGACTGGTGAACGCAGCTGAAATCCTTCTACGCTATGGAGCCGATCTGAACTTTGAAGGTGAGTGCTCATTTGAGCGTACTTAATATTGGTTGTCCTTTTATGCATCATTCCTAATGGTGCAGCTTTCTTGCTGAAATCACTCATTTAGAAATTCATTTTAATTCCCGTTTGAACAATTAGTGTTAAAGATAATAAAAAAAAAGAAAAAGATCATAATCATTAAAAACACGGTTCCCTCTTTTCTACTGGTATCTTGCACCAGGTTTAGGAGACCTATTATTTCCAGTGATGTACCTTGACAAGTAAAGAGCCAGTCACACATTTGGGATGACATATGTGCTCAATAGGTTATAAACTGAGTCGGATGGGTCAGACAGAGTGCATCTGGGACAGTGGCATATTCATTTTAATGACACCCATGTGAAAAAAGCTGATGGTTATTGATTTGATTAAAAAGAATAACATCAGATGTGGTCAATCCCGTGAATTTGGCAAACATCCGGAGTATTGCGTCAAAACTGGGAATGTTTTTTTTGTTACTAAGTGGCTGCACTTAGACTTTAAATAAGGGCTCTGCTTATATAAGTAATATAGGCTACTGCAGCCTGTAATATTTACGCTAAGTCTTTTTTTTTTTTTCTTTCTTTTTTTTTTTTTACACGATTTCTCATCATCGTTCTGGAGCAACTTTACTTGCTAACTTCAGACATGCCACGCAACTTTAAGCTAAAAAAAAAAAAATGAAAAAATGTCTGGGAAAGCCAAATTAGGGTTAGGGTAGGAACTGAATTACAGCTCAAAACGTCATGTTATTAAGTAGACAATTAGAAAATATAACTTCAGCCAGTTGCAGCTTTATGTATCTATACCAGTTACAGTTTACACCAAGTGAACACGATAACAGCACACAGGTGTCAAAGGTAAGAACATGGTAAAATCGTGAGCGTCACACTGTATATTAACTCTGATAGACAGGATTGGAAGCTGTAGGGGGAAAAAAATCAGACAAATTTTTATTTTTGTGTTAATATGTTGAAGTTAATTAGTTTTCTACCATTCATCACGCTCCATCTTTTTTTATTGGATGGTGGGTCTGAGCAACATTCATAACTTTATTCTATAAATTCAGAATGAACATTTAATGACAGATTGCTCTTTGAAACATGAGAGAACTGCCAATTTTATATTTTGCACAAGTAACTGCATGCAGTATGTCTAATGAGCAAGTTGTCATCCATATACGCTTGAGAGAATAAGTCTTTGTGTAGCAAATTGCAGCGGAGAGTACAGCATGTATCGCTGCTGCGCGAAACCTGCCAGGACTCAGTCAAACGCTGCTGTGGTGACCTCTGGTGGTTTTAGACATGCGTTTCTCCAGGGACATAATTAGGGGATTCTGGCAGAGGCTGCTTCATTCATCTTTCACATTTCTTGAACGCCTCCTTCCAGAAAGTTAACAGTGACAAATGTTCCCACATTGCATGGAAAATCTCCCCCGCTTAAAAATAAAAAATATTGCCATTTTCTTCTTTGATGTTTAAGAAAGTCTAGCATCTACACTTTGCTGAAGCAAGGGCTTCAATAGTTATGATAGTTACTAGTCCTGCAATAGGCCCGCTATAATCAGGACACTGAACATAGTTTATACATAAAAGAGAGTGTATCAGTGACATACAGTATGTATAGACACATGCAGTAAGTAATCAGTCCCGAAAACATTTCTGTAGTGCTGCAGTTCAGATCTCTTCTATGGCTTATCTAGTGCGGTCTTCCTCTTATTACTTGTGTTCTCTATTTTTGCTTTTGTTGTCTGTATTTCTTTAACATCTGTCAGAAATATTTCCTCTCTCTGATAAAGACTCCATTTGATTAATATGGATGTTTTTCTTCCATTCTTAAGACCCAGTATCATACTACAATCCACTACATATAGCAGTTTTGAGGAACAGGCCAAACATGGTGCTGCAGCTGGTCGGGCACGGAGCAGACATTGAAAAGAGAGACAGGGTGAGTAAACAAGTATCTATGTCCCCTCTTATTCTTGTTCAAACGCCGGGTATAAATATTATACACCAGTGATTCTCAGCTGGTAAGTTGCGACTCAAAAGTGGGTCGCAGTGCATTTTTGAATGAGAAAAAGGCAAACTTTTATTTTAAAGTCTACAAAATTTCTGATGCTGCGCTTTTATTTTGAAAGACATACATTTGCAATGACACAGTATGTGTGCCATAGCCATATGCTGCCTTGTCTTGTCATGACAGTACCACATTAGTACTTAGCTCTTATTAGAGTATTTGTAAACGTGGCCACACATTTTGTGGCTCAAAAATGTCAAAAATTTGCATCACTATGTGATGACTAATGAAAAATGTGGGTTCTGATGTTTGACCAGTTGAGAACCACCACTATACACAGTGTGTTACTTTGTAGATCCATGAGAGCAGTCCCTTGGACCTTGCCAGTGAGGAGTCAGAGAGACTGCCCTGCCTGCTTGCCTTGGTGGACCTGGGTGCTAATGTGAATGCACAAGATAAACACGGTACATTTACCCTGCCAGCCTTATTGAAAAATATTCATTCATGAGTCCATTCAATGATTCTGAAAGATGATTGCTTTGGTGTCATCTCAAAAGGGAAAACCCCTTTGCTCCACGCCCTGGCAAGCAGCGACGGACTCACAGTGCATAACATAGAGAACATCCGGCTTCTACTGGGGAGAGGTACCGACTCTAAAACACCCTTCATCTTTCACTTAGCCTTCTTGTCTGTATTTGGTCAATCAAACACTTCCGTTAACAGCAACATAACAAAAATGGTATGTGTTATTGCCGCTCGTGTATTGCAAAACAGTAAAGTTCGTAAATTGTCAGTGTCAGGCTAAAATATGCACTTATGCTTTTGAACGCAACTGAGATTTAAGGAGAGATGACGAGGACGTAAAGTGAATCCTCCTCTGTCTGCAGAGTTTTAAGGTTATCATCAATCTCCACAGTATACTGACAATTTCATGCACTGTAAGACTACGGTGGGGGGGGGGGCCTCTTGTGTAAACTTGACTTCTTCTGCTTTATGGTCCTGTCTGTTCCAGATGTTTACTATCACCGTACATCACGCGTAGGCAGTTTATAGGTGCGTCTCATTTCGGATACTGCCATTAGTACACTACATGTCGGTACACATGGTTGTTGTATCAAATCGTATGTGGCCATTGTGCACTTACTAGGAATGATGGCTGCAACATTTTAATACATCAATGGCCAAAACATCTGCCCGCCAGCTCTATTCAAGTACAATACTAAATTTCCTTAAATAAACCTTTACATGTAAGCAGAAAACCCAGTTTTTTTTATAGTTTCATAAATGACCAAAACAACAACTCATTTGTGAGAGTCATTGAGGAATATCGTCTATTGATAATGTTTCATTAAACTATCTCAACACACAAGCTCTAATAAGTACAGTGGTCACCAAATGTGTTTCTGAGCGATGTTTCCTTCTCTAAAGGTGCTGACGTTAATGCTGCAACTGTAGACGGTGAGACAGTCGAGTCCTCCTTGGTGTTTCTGGTAAAGGAGGCTCTGGAGGCCAACGCGGAGGACGCTGCAGAGATCGGTAACTTCTGCTTGAAAGCCACGCAACTGCTGCTGTCTCATGGTGTGGACCCCAGCTGCTGTCTGAACAAGGACGGCGAGCCCTCCCTGACACAGACGAGCCTGGAGCACTTTGACCTCCTCTTCCCTCTGGCTGTGCTCATAATCCAAAGCGGAGCCTCACTGGTTTGTTCCTATCACAGTGACGCCTGTTGGTCAGGTTATAGCCTCCTTTTCCAGAGGCTCCAAACAGCCCTGCAGCAGTGCTCTGATCAAAGCCAAGCCGCCGAGCTCCTGGAGCAGGCTGACGCGCTGCTCGACTTGGCGAGGGTAAACGTCCCTGCAATGGATCTCCCTACCGGGCTGGAGCTCCCTGTGCCGGTTCAGGACTCTCACCCTTACGCTCAGGCTCTGGTTAACCTGCACAGCCGTGTGGTAGAGCACGAAGCAAGCCCTCCAGCTTTGCGTTGCCTTTGTCGTGCATTCATAAGGAGTCACTTACGGCCCTGGCCACTGGAAGACAGAGTCAAAGCTTTGCCTTTACCGGACAGACTGAAAGACTTTCTCCTTCCAGAGCACACATATACCGCAAAGCCCGGCTGGGACTGCTTCAAGCCCCAGCAGAGCCCACGCTGAAGACATAAACTACTGGCTGCCTAAAACCTGAAATGGACGACTGAACATACCTGTGATTATTTGTGTAATACATCTGAGCATTTGTCCTTAATTGAAGCTGAATCTGACCCACTATCGAGGCCTTTGTTTATCTCTTATTGTTGTCTGTGCCAAATTGACAGACAAATGTGTATATGTTTACTTTGAGATAAAAAGCAATGTTTTTACTAATTTGTATTTGGGTTGTTTGCCTACTACCTTTTTTGTAATGTTATGGTTAAATAGCTGTGCAGTCTCAGAAAGTGAACCATATTAATGCATAAAGGAAGTAGCTATGCAAAGTAAAATCCACCAGATGGCAGTGTTGCTCCTGCATATTAAAACTAGCTCAGATGTCAGGGTCAAAGATTTAGTTATTCACAGTGCAGCCTATTAAAGTTGTTCCAGCGCAGTAGGGTCCATCTATATTTCATCGCCTCAACATGATGGTGGTGCCGTGTGAAATTTGTGTATCTTCTCGCTCAACACGAAGATGGAATAATAAAACAGTCTGTGTTTCACCAACAGTGCCCCGATAGCCCTTCTTTTTTTTTTTTTTTTTTTTTACACATCAGTCTGAAATTATTTAATGTTTGTCAACATGTTACTGCTTAAAATGGCCCAGGTAGTGGCAGTGCAACGCTGAATGTGATTCGCACTCACAGGCTACCTGTAATAGAGGAATAATTGGTGCTGAATATTTACCTCATGGTTGTGTTCACAAACCAACATCAGTGGAGTGGAAAAAAAAAAAAAAGAAGCAGGAATAAAAAATAAAAAGCCCCAACACAGCAGGGAGAGTGTGACTGTAGATGTTTTGACGTGGTCTTAACGTGACATAATGAAGCTGCAGTGGCTGCTGGAGTAGAAAGTTTCGCCAAGCATTCCTAATGCTTATGTTTAAATTCAGATGAATTTAAGGGTCTTGTTTTTTTCCCCCTTTCACTGCCTCTCGTGAACAAAACCCCACGCTGCTCAACCACGGCTTCGGTAACACACAATCTGTTCCTAAAAGAAACGCGCTGTGATGGTATAGGTTACATGCTGTCCGTGTTTGCATCCATGTGTGTGTGTGTGTGCGTGTGTGACGAGCAAACTAAATAGGACATTGTGTTACACAACTAACCCCTTCCTGACATTACTGAAGCTGGAGTGGCTCCAAGGCTTGCAGGCGCTCCAGCTCCTCTTGGTTAACTAGGTCACAGCCTCTGAGGAGAAGAGCCTCAGCAGCAGCGGCAGCGGCAGCCCTGCATGACACACGCTTCACTCTCCTGTCTGTCTGAATCTCCCTGCATACTCTTGACAAAACCTCAACACTGGCCCTGGTCGAATGAGAGGGAGGGAGGGGGGTTGCAGGAGGCAGAACAGTGGAAAAACATTAAAGATACAGAGACGGCATATGTGCGACGCTTGTGAGAGCGCTGGTGGAGGACGCATGGAAATGGCAACGTTGGATTGCGTTTCCACCATACACTAGCTGCAGGAGCATAATCCACCTCAACCAACAATCACAACACTGGACACACACACACACAAAAAAAACAGGCTTCTTCCATAGAGTCCCTGCTTGTGGAAGGTGATAGAATGGAGATAGTGTGGGGGGGGGGGGCAAAGCCAGTACTCTCCATCCAGCATTTATTGGAAAACAGTGCGAGTGAAGCTCTGTACTGAAATTAGTTATTGATCTATTCTCTCCCTGAAGCCCATGGGTCTTTCTCACCACACCTGCTCATTTCTCTCAGCCTTTTCTTTCACCACAGCCCCATTATATCGTTTGAGCTTCTGCGTGTTTCTGCTTGTTTTGTAGCTCTTTTATTTACTTCAGAATTTTTTTTTTTTTTTTTTTTTTTCCATACAGAGAAGTTATGCCAAACTGAGATCTTAATAACTTGGTTAATTTCTTCTGGAAAGTTTGATTTTTAAGAGTTAAAAGCTGAATCGTTTTTACGAGGGCAGAAAGCAGCTACAAAGACAGACTACAAAGTGAAGATAATTATTCCAAAAACTGACTTTTAACATCTTTAGGTCCATGCTTAGTATTTTTGCACTCCCTATTTTAATTTCTTTCTTTCTGCTAGTTATTATCTTTTTCTATGTTAAAAAATATATATATATATTTCTCACTCTATTCTTCTTAGTCCAAACCCTGACACCATCATTTTTGCTTTCAACTCATCATATTAACCACAACTGACTACAGAATATGAAAACTCGATCCATGGCACGTTCAAGCAAAATAAAATGCTGTAGGAGGACATGATAACACACAGCAGAGTAGACGTTTTGAAGGATAAACCCACAATTTTTTTTTAATTTAATTCAGTTGACTCAAGCACTCATTTTAAATTCACAAAAGTAAGATAAAAGTGGGCTTTTGTGAGTAAGATAAAACAAAAATGAAACTCAAGAAATACTACGCTGCATGTTGCCTGCTAGGAGCCATGAGCATATGAAAGAATAATTTGGAATTCATTAAAATTATATATGAATACAGTTTTCTTTTTTTGTGTGTGTCTGTGCTTGTTGGCTGAGTTCCTAGTCTGGCCTTAACCTTTTCATTAACCACTACGTCAGCGCCTGAAAGACATTGTGGTCTACTCCGGGCCTTTTCTTCTATAAAGCACAGCCTGAGCAGAATGTGCATCTCCTTGTCTTTCACTAGACGTTGTCTAGACACGGGATAATTGCAGACATCACCGAACACTCAGCTGCTGCCTGAAATCTCATGGGAGCCGAGGTGGACTTTGGAGGGAAATGGCCAGCAGTCAGTCAGCGTGGGGGTCACCCTGTGCACTCACACCCCTCTAGATTTAGTGTTTATGTGTTTGCCCGTACATACTGGATGTGTTTGTTGGTTGTGAAGGCAAGGGTGGATTCAGATGTTGTGTGTGGGAGAGAGAAAGAGAGAGTAGACATTGAAACACACAGTGCTCCTAACCGCAGATGTGGTGACTTCATCAGAAAAAAATGTACCCAGTCCTTTTGCTCTGCTAGTGTTGATGGAGCGCACCAAAATGAATGGCTGTTAACACAGAGAGGAACTTGGATACCAACATATTCTGCACTTACACTCTGGCTGCCATACAGTGTTTTTATTTTGTATTATTATCTCCTTCAAGGTGTTTCGACCAGACACTTTTGAATATGGAGCCTTGACTGTATGTATGTGTGTGTTGAGAGGGGAGATGGAGGGGTGTTGCTTGGTTTTTGAGAGATGGTCACAGGTCGCCGGGTTCACCCGGGGCAGAGGGCACTGACTAATCTCAGTGGGGGTGGATTGGATGCAGGATGACTGAATCCTGTTGGGGCAGGCCACCTTCTCCTTCTGCTCCAGGTGTGGGTTCCTGCTTTAGATTGACACATACTGACTGTAGTGCTCAGCAGCCCGGAGCCTACAGTCTGCTTGAGCTCAACGCCGTAGGATAGATTTAAGGGGCTTTGTATGTTTTTTGTTGTAGACTGTTCGTTCCCATAATTCCAATACTTTTTGTCTAGTTTTTTTTTAGTTATACATATACACACACCCACATATATATTTATATATACACAAATTGTACACATATTTCAGATGTTGTTATGTGTAAATAGTATTCCAAAACCTGTTTAAGCCACTACATGCTGGTAGTTTTGTCCATGCCTTCAAATGTATGTGGAAACAAAAACAAACAACAACAAAAATTTGCTCAGGCAAGTAACCATACACTAGTATTGACACAAATCTGTTTTTGTTCTTTGCGGGAGAATAATTTGAAAGTGTAGCACACCAACAAAAAAAAAAAAAAAAAAAAGTTACAGCTCCATACTCCCAACTCCTATTTTAGAAGCACACGCATCCACCACCCTCTACATTTCTACAACTGACGCCATTTCACAGAAATTCCAGACAACTGGCGCCTGAGCTCTGCCTCCAAGAAGGACATGATGAATAGGACACACCCTTGGTATGCTGGTGAATGGTAGAATATATGGCACACTGCAGTGTTACAGCCTTTCGTCCTAGCTCCGAGCTCTTTTCAGTGTCGTTTTCTCCCCCTTGCGTTTCAATGCCGCTCGGCTATTTTAAATAAATAAATAAATAAATAAATAAATAAAAAAAGAAAAAAGGAGCTGGAGTTTGAGTGAAATGCACTGAGGCACCAGTAAGGCGAGCTACAGCTCTTTCCAGCGCTGGTTCCCGATCCACCTCTTTGTTGTGGTCTATGCATGCCTGCTCTAGTCACATGACTGCGTTTCTATGGCAACTCGGGTTTGAGTAATCATTTGCGTTACGACCTTTATTCCCTTGAGGAAAAGGGGAGGGGGAGGTTAGACTGAGCCTGTAGAAAGAAGGAGCGAGAGGAAGGAGAAAAGACGAGGCAGGAGAAGGGGAGCGGCGTGGAGGCGCAGGGAAAGGAAAGGAAAGGAAAGGAAAGGAAAAAAAAAAAAAAAAAATCGGCGAAAAACAACGGCTGTACAGGGGAAAATGCTGCCGTTTCTCGCCGTTATATACTTTCTATTTTATGTTGTTTGTTGTTGTTGTTGTTTGTCTTCAGTTCTTACTGCAGGGCCAGGCCTCTGCGTCAAAACGCCCGCCACTAAACACCGGGTTGTTGCGCTTCTGTTCATATCTTTTTGTGTGTGTGTGTGTGTGTGTGTGTTGTGTGACTCACTTCTCTGTGACTAGCGCAGGCAAGTGAGCTCGGTAGGAGAGACAGCAGGCGTGTATGTTTCATAAGGGCCTGCACGCACACGCACGCGCACGCACGCACGCACACGCACACACCCCTTCACTTCTTCTCGGAGGAAAAGAAGTACTGTGCCACATGTGCAAGTCTCAGCAGAAACAGATTCTGTATGTTCCTGTTTCTTGCTCTCCAGGCTGCGTTGTCATGGTTACCGAGCTAGTCCACCAGGGCAGGCAAGCTCTCTCTCTCTCTCTCTCTCTCTCACACACACACACACACACACACACACACACACAGACTCTCTCTTTCCACCGTTGGGTGATTCAACCCATCAGTTGGGTTGTGTCATCTCCGAGATGGAGTTTCGAGCTCCCACATCTCCTAAATGAAGTTTAGTTGAGTTGAGAAAATGTAATAATTGTCTGTGTGTGTGTGTGTGTGTGAGGACGTGGGTGGGTGGGGTAGGGTGGGGTGGGTCCAGTATTGACAGGAGGTGGGCTCGACCGGGGGGTGGGGGACCTTGCGATGGACACTGTGGGGGTTGTGCGGTGCTGATGGAAGGTGGTGCTGGCTGCTTCCAGGTGCCTGTGACTGGGGCTGAATATGAATGAGGGGCCCCGGTTCTCCAGAGATGGCGGCTGGGGAGAGAGCTGCTAAAACCAGAGACCAGTGGAGCCTGGCTGGTTGAGAGGGCCCCCACAAGCTGCTGACAGGAGCTGGAGCTAGCCATCACGTTAATTAGCGTTTTTTTTTTTACTCTTGCAGCAGCGAATAGGGGGAGTGGGTAAGAGAGGGATGTGGGGGTGGTATATGACTCATAGACACAGTATGGTTTATTCATGATGGAGGAAGGGGATGTGTGTGTGTGTGTGTGTGTGTGTGTGTGTGTGTGTGTGTGTGTGTGTGTGTGTGTGTGTGTGTGTGTGTGTGTGTGTGTGTGTGTGTGTGTGTGTGTGTGCCAGAGAGAGAGAGAGAGAGAGAGGAAGCAGACATTTGATTTGCACATAGTTATGTGTGTGTGCATGTGTGTGTGTGTGTGTGTTGCCTTAGCAGATCACTGATTGGCACCAAGCCAAGATATTATTGTGTCTTGAACATAATATCAGGCATTCATTGTTATTTTCATTCAAGGTTTTTTTTTTGCTCAAATTTAACAACACTCATCTGAAATGAATTCCTTTTGTTTAAAACTAGATCTTTCCTGTGATTTTTTTTTTCTTCGATACATATTTAACAGGAAATTTTAACACGTTTAATTTGAACACGTTAACAAAAAGACGGTGCAAGTCACAGACTATGAGCCATCATTTCACAAATGTATTTTTGTGTCTGCAGTCACTGGGACTTTATTGATTACTTTCTTTTGCGGCCTGTCTGGGAAGCATCAAACTGATGAAATGGGTTAGGGGGGCCTCTCTCATAGGTGACCTGACCTTGTCTCCGCTGCATCAGCCCCTGACAGTGATCCTCGCCCCCTTGAGGGATGCATGGGATCAATAGATTGGTCTTTTACCCACACCAATCACCCAGGACTCCCCCATCCAGATCGGGCAGCGCCGAGGCGGAGAGCTGCTGCAGTACATAGAACATTCCAGAAGAGTCTGTCAGCTCGCTTCATACCAGAGTAAGGATACGATAGCTCGGGTGTTTGTTTGTGTGTGGATAAGAGGGTTTAAAAGGGGGGGGGTGGGTTACATTACAGCTATGCTATTGTCTAATTGTCTGCTCTTATCATTAGTGACAACCATGACCTCTGTTATTGGCATATCTGCATTCTGCCTGCACTGCAGAGCCTCCACCACACTACTCGCAGCGTTTTCTCTCCCAAGAGCGGCAGGGCCCATGCCTCATAAATACAAACACAATCTCTCCTACACCTCCTGACTGCAGGACAGGACTCCACACATATCTGCCCGTGGAGCGCAGCCCATTTGCATACATATTAAAGTGACGCCTCAGAAAAAAGGAAGAGAGAAAAAGAGGGGGAAGAGGGAAGGAGGAGGAGAGTATGTGTGTGTGTGTGTGTGTGTGTGGTGGGTGGTAGGGGGAGAGAGGGGAGGGAGGGAGGGGGGGGTGCAGAGAGAGCGGGTATATGCAAACAAGGCTTTCATCTAATATGCAAGAACCGGCATTGCTCTGGCATAAATCTGCATCTGAGCTCAGGCAAGGAGAGCAGAGCCCATTTGACAGTAAATGGGCTGGGGATGGCTGTCAGACGCACAGGGGAAAACTACATTACCCCACAGAGAACAGGGCCGATTGATCAGTATGGCATGTCACATATAGCAAGAACTACAAAGTTACAATAGTGCATGCCAAGTAAAACCTATGGAAGTGAACAGAGAGAGAGAAAAAAAAAATTAGGGGTAGATGGTAATGTATGTTAATATGGAAAATATGGAGTGCTTTATGAAATAGTTCAACGTTTTAGCAATACGGAATATGTTTTGCTGTTCGGTTTTTGTATGCCAGATTAAACAAAATAAAATGCGTTGATTAATGAACTTTAGAGGTACTGGTAAGCACATTTTGTCACCTTTTAACGGAGAATAGCTTGATGTTTCCCTCCATTTTCAGCCAATTTAGCTTGGGTTAGGCACCTAAACTACTTGATTAGGGTCAGGAAAAAAAAAAATCATGGTTTGGCTCAGACTAAGTAATTTGACTAACTTTGAACCTACTTTAAATACGTTACATACATTATGTGAGTAAGTTACTTGCGTTACTTTTCTAGAAATCTACGTTGACTTTCCTGTGTTTTTACCATCCAACCAATCTCTTCCTTTTTCCTCATGTTTACTTCGTCACTCTTTCTACTACGTCATATACCTTCCTCCTTGGACAAGGTCCAAATGAAGACTTACGTTTTTGTTACATTGTCTACATGTATTTCTTTGCTTTGGTTTCTCAGTGCAATTTTGCGAGTGCACCTAAGCCCTCTGTGTGACACACTTACATCCTTATAGTGGACAGTGATTGGTTTGAGACGAGGTGCAGCCGACGTGTTTTCTGTTCAGCCAGTAACTTTTTCAATTCTAAAAGAGAAAAAGGAAGGAACAGATTCATTTCTTTGCTGCTATATTACTATTCTTAGTGTTATGCTCAGCTCATAATTTAGCCGGAAAAAAAAGTTAGAAGTTTTGGCATTTTTATGCAGTGTTCGAGCTGATGATACGTTGCTTCCATTTTCTGTAATTGGTCTGAAAGTCTGACCCGTCCAAAAACTGTTTCCGCACTGCAAATGAACCGAACCATTGTTCAGTTTTATCCAGACTGAGACCAGCTCTTTTGCTTGGATCATATTTTTGGTCCTTCGGTCCAGACTATGGTCTGAGGCACTTTTCACCTTTCACCCCTGTTAATTTGGTTCAGACCAAAGTCAAATGTCTTAAGGTATGGGCCAAACAAGGTAGGTGTGAAAGCACCCTTAGAATTGTCTTAACCTCCGGACACAGCCGAGCCAGCTGCTTTCTCTGGTTTCTAGTCATTGTGCAAAGCTAAACTAACCATTTTTTGGGTTTAGCAACATATTTATCATACGGACTTTAGAGTGGTGAAGATCTGAGATCTGATTTACTGTAAGAAAACAAACAAAAACTTTATTTCAAATGTCAAACTATTACTTTAAAAAGACAAAGCATTTCTTCCTAAATCTTAGTGTACTGCTGCATGATTCCATTAATTTGTACTGAGACACTGGCAAACTGGCAGATGTTTAACACTTCCAGAACATTTTTGCACAAGCAAAAGTAGAGCACATGATGGCAAAATAAAAAAGTGCACTAGTGAAACTTTACTTACTGGAGTGCTGCCACAAGCTCTGGGTTTCCCCTAACTCTGTGAGTATTTCATGTTGGACACCCTTGAACTCCCTTTCCTGTTTTCCTGCCTGAGCATGTCGCATTGAAGCACGCCATTCTGTCTGTATAGGTGATCTTACGCACAGGATATGGAAACTCTGAATGTGCATGTGTCGTGTGTAGGTGTGTTGTGCGGCGGGGGGTGGAGGGTTTGAAACAGGATATGTTGGGAATAACACAAAGCACAAAAAGTGTCACATGATCTGAAACACAGGGCTGATTTATTTGGCTTCAG
The DNA here is from genome assembly GCF_029030835.1 of Brachyistius frenatus. Lineage (NCBI taxonomy): Eukaryota > Metazoa > Chordata > Actinopteri > Embiotocidae > Brachyistius > Brachyistius frenatus. The sequence goes on from NW_027210663.1 coordinate 1,986,159, forward strand.
AAAGAATCTGTTGCATGTGGTTTGGAGGAGAGAATGTTTTCCTTCTTTGCTCTCAGTGTGCTCAGACACAACACATGGAAACATTTTCTGAGAGGCCTTGGGTCTGTGAAAAAAAAAAGCTGCAGACATTTTATTTCTTCTCCCTCTTTTCATAGCTTTTTTGGTTCTTTTTTTTTTTTTTTCCTCGAACTGATTGAATTACATACATCTGCTCGCCACATGTAGAAATATCTCCTTAATGACTATTTGTGATATACTCAACAATAGTGACGTGTAATTAGCAGTAATACGACTAGTTTATTTAGGTAAGAATCAACTGTTAGAGTTGTGGATCGAGTGGTGGGCTCCTCATTGATTCCATGCAACTGTGGCCAGGATATATCAATGAACATCCTATTTACAGCCTCTATTTCAGGCGGTAATAAATACACTTCCACTCTTATGAGACAGTTGCATGTCTGCTCTATTGTCTGCCATAAATATGCTGGAAGGGTTGGTTAAATATTGATAACACCAATTTTCTGCCCACCCCCCACACCCTCCCGTACCCCACGCACTCTCTCTCCATCACTACCACACACACAAGCACGTACACACACATCACACATCACACACACATGCCAAACCCCTCCTTCTTTCTCTCCTTCTATCTCGCGGTTATTTCACCCTCACAGTAACCTTGCTTATGCATATTGCATATGTAAATAAAGCACCCCGCCTCTGAAGTAATTGTGTGCATCTTCCACAGAGCTGCATATCTCAGCTATGTGTTTAAGAGGAGGCACTACGGAAAGACAGAATTTTCTTTGTTTAGCAGTGATTCGTTTTTGTTTGGGCTCATCCACAAACTCAAGAACTAGAGATTTATTGATAAGAAAAGTATTGCGAATGCAAACTTACATCTGTCTGTTTCAGTTTTTTATAGTTAAGAAGGAGTTGGTTATGGATGGCGCTGAGTCCCTCGTCCAGGATTTTGGGAAAATCGAAAATACTTAAAGTCATTTATTAAGATAGAACACAAATATGGTGTGTAATTTAGGGATAAATACTCATATTTAGAAAGATGAGTATAATATAGACATGTTATAAAGGTTAGATGTTAGCAGCAATGTAATTTTTTTTTTTTTACACTGTAATCTTCCATCAGTAGTATTTTGTTATTTTTAGCTCAGTTATTTAACTGAATCATCAGATTAATTTATAGTTTTCGTCAATGTTGCAGTGGTATTTTTCAGCTCATTACAAAACTCAAGAAAGTGAGAATGGTTGGTGGAAAGGCTCTAAAGCGGGACACATTTTAAAAAAAAAAAAAATTCATAGGGGCCAATGCTGCCGCACCATT